>NC_092229.1:9979607-10069607 GCF_036320965.1 Panulirus ornatus
GTAAGGCACACTCCTCCCACCCTCTTCTCCCTATTACCTACCCTCCCCTCGAATCCATCACCCTCCATCATCTTCCCCCAGCCTCACTCCATCCCCACTCCCCTCCATCACCCAACGAACAGGGAAAAATGCCGTAGCCCATATACGACCCCCCCCCCCCAAAAAAAAAGGTTAACACGTAAACAATCTCTCTCTCTCTCTCTCTCTCTCTCTCTCTCTCTCTCTCTCTCTCTCTCTCTCTCTCTCTCTCTCTCACGAAGGGGGTCCGGGCTAGCACGACTGGATGGGTGCCCGTCTTGCCAACGCCGGATGGTGATGACAACGTGTTGGGTGACCATGCTAACTTTGCCCGATTATTTTTTTTTTCCTTAAAAGGCAAAAAAAAAAAAAAAAAGGGGGAAAAATTTTTTTTGTCATAAATGGCAAAAGGCAACCCTAGTCACCTCACCCACTTTGAATACTGCCTTCTTCAAACCTAATACATAAACATATATATATATATATGTATATATATATATATATATATATATATATATATATATATATATATATATATATATTATACATACACACGACAAAGGCATTAACAAAATCAAGACACATGCTCAATCAACTTACCTTTCCTCGCCTCATCAACATAGATTCATAATATTGAAAAGAATCATCATACAGATATATCTTACAATAATGGCCTTAATAATAAAAATAATAATCATAATAATGTTAATAATAATGTTAATAATAATAACAATGATAATAATGATGATAATAATAATAATAATAGACTACTGAAATCAAAGTGCAGCAGAAAATATAGCTATGAACTAGACTGGTGAAGCAGATTCTTACGAGCAGCAGCAGCAGCAGCAGCACTACTCACAGAGCTGGTGGTGTCTGCTTAGCAGAAACAGCTACGTGGGTTAGTAGGGAAGCAGAAATACACTAGTGGTGTGATGTATTTACCCCCCACACCTACCCACCTACTTACACACAACACACACACACACACAAAGCAGTCCTGACCCCACCACCCACCCGACCCCTGTGGTAGTATTTGCATACACCACTCACCCCCGGTGGGCGGAGGGAGGCGAGGCAGGGCTGACAACACCACCGGTGCCAGATAGAGCAAAGGTGGAATGTACGTGGCATGGCTGACACCACCACGGATACCAGACACCGTCATCGCTCTGGGGTATACTGGTGTCAGGCCCGAGTGGACGACCTCCAACCTCCACCTGAACCCTTCACCCACACTCCGGGAGGAGGATGAGGACCCACGACGCTCCCTTCTCCCTAGCCAGTGCCATCCTACACTGATCCACAACATGGGGAGAGACACAGAGAGAGGGAGGGAGGGGTAGATACGTGTACCCTCTCTCTACATCCAGAGGGTGTAGGGGGACGTCGCGGGACGAACAGAAGGCTACGCGGGAGGGGACAGGGACGGGACAGGACGACAAACAACCCCAGACGTAGATGCTCTCCTCGTCCTAAGGAGGAGGAGGCGGCGTGTGTGGGTGTGTGAGGTGAAAATCAATTGCCATGGGACAGTACCAGGGCGACTCCTTGCTCTGGTTCGTGATACTCTACGTCAGGAGGGAGGTGGCAGGCGGGCGGACTGCCTCCCTCCTACGAGTGAGAACCCGTGTGTTTCTAAAGAGCAACTCAAGTTGCAACCCGAGTGTTTATATATACATATACATATATATATATACACACACACACACACACACACACACGCCACTTGTCTCAAGGTTGCACTGGAGTGGGAGTTGTAGTTACAACTCTCTATTTGAAATGCCTGTATTCACCTCTGGTGCAATTATGCTCATTTTGGGGTGATCAGAACGTGGGGACAAGTGTGTGTGTGTGTGTGTGTGTGTGTGTGTGTGTGTGTGTGTGTGTGTGTGTTGTCGTGGAAGCGACAGATGTGGCATGCTACAGGTGTTACTCGGTTTAGATGTGGCATGCTATACAGGTGTTGTTGGGTACTGGTGTGACACGCTACAGGTGTTGCTGGATACAGGAGTAGCATACGACAGGGGTCATAAGGTACAGGTGTAGCATATCGCGAGCGTCACAGGGTACAGGTGTGACAAGGTACAGATGTGGCAAGCTACAGGTGTTACTGGTTACAGGTGCGACACGTGTGGTATTTAGTACGGGTCTGGCAAGCTACAGGTGTTGTCGAGTAGAGGTGTGACACGCTACAGGTGTTACTGGGTATAGATATGGCACATACTTATATCATGACGTGCAGGTGTAGCATATACAGGTGTTACTGGGTAGGAACGTGACACGCTACATGTGTTATCGGGGTACAGACGTGGCATGTCGCAACAGGTGTTACTAGGCACAGCTGTGTTACACTATAGGTATTACTGGGTACAGATGTGCCATAATAAAGGTGTTACTAGATTTAGGTATGGCACGTTACAGGTGTTACTGGGTACAGATGTGACACGCAGTAGGTGTTGCTGGATACGCATGTCATGCATGCTACAGGTGTCACACGGTACAACTGCTGTATAGACGTGGCACGTAACAGGTGTTACGGGATACAGGTGTGGCAAAATACAGGTGTTACTGGGGTACAGACGTGGCATAAGTTTGTCACAGTACAGATGCAATGGCTGTGCAGGGCGAGGTTGTGGGGTGGAGGGTGGGGCGCAGGGTATGTCTGTGAGAGGGTCAAAGGTCAGGGATCCGAGGTGATGTGGTCAAAGGTCAGGGGTCGAGTGGTCTACCTGGCAAGTGTGGGTGACAAACAGTGGCACTGCCGTGTTTGAGGCAGGGTTACAGGGGGTAGGGGTACAAGAGCGGCAGTGTCGAAGTGTGGCAGAGTAGTGTGTGTGTGGCAAGGTATGGGTCTGGCAGGGTAGGGGTGTGGCTGGGTAGGGGGTCTGGCAAGGTAGTAAGAGAATAGGTAGGTATGTGGCATGGTAGGGATGTGGTAGGGTAGGGGTCTGGCAAGGTAAGGGAGTGGAAGGGTAGAGGTGTAGCAGGGTAAGGGAATGGCAGGGTAAAGGTGTGGCAGGATAAAGCAATGGTAGAGCAGAGGTGAGGCAGGGTAGGGGTGTGGTGAGATAAGGGTGTGAAAGGGAAGGGGTACATCAGGGGAGAGGTGTGTGGCAGGGCAAAGGTGTGGTAGGCAAAGATGTGCCTGGGTATGGGTGTATCAGGTAAGAGGTGTCTGGCAGGGTAGATGTGTTGCAAGGGAGGAGTGTGGCAAGGGAGGAGGTGTGGTAGGGTATACTGATGTGGCAGGGAAGAGATGTGGTAGGGTAGTAATGCAGCACGGAAATGATGCAAGCAAGGTAGGACGCTTTAAGGTAAGAGGCGGTAGGGTAACTGTGCGCTACAGTAGGGTGTGGCAGGGCACGGACGAAGCAAGGGACAGGGAAGACAGGGGTACAGTACACAACTGCTTCACAACACACACACACACACACAACACACACATCATCAGTGGCTCTGCCTCCCGTCCGTCTGTCACAGTCACGTCCACCTCAGACTTACAACACGGGTTATAACACTGTTGTTAAACTGCTTCTATAGGATTTAAAAGTGAGGTAGAGAAAAAGAAATAATGAGTGCACAATACCTTTGTCAAACCTGTTTTCATTAGACTTGAGAGGGAGTTAGGTAAAGGGGGAAAAAAAATAATTGAGTATACAATATCACAGAAAATACTTTCGTATCAGCAGGGCAATCAACATCATCCTACATCCCTTAACCTTATTTAACAAAAGACGTGCAACTTAATAATAGTTTGTGCTGATGGCAAGATGCGTATGATACATGCCAGGCAGTTTTCTGTGAGGCAACTCCACCTCAGAAAACGGGTAAGGAGTGACTACGGTATTCTAAGGGTCTACTCCCCCTCCCCTCCCCACACTGGTGAGGGATAACTAAACTATTCTGATCGTCCACCATGCACATAAAAATAAATAAAAAAAAATAAATAAAATAAATAAAATAAATAAATAAAAAAAATAAATAAAATAAAAAATAAAATAAACCGGTCCTCTCAAGAATTTTTTTTTATCATCTTTGTTTTTCATTTAATGAGTTGATTCTGAGGATAATGTTTATTGTAGAATCAAGGGAAGAGAAATTAAGTAGCAAAAACGTAACATGGTGTACTCAAGCTCTTGTGAGGGGTTTTAATGTCTCTACAAATAGGTGATGAATCAAAGTTTATAGCGGTCCACATTCAACCCAGTGAGCACAAAGGGACGACCTTTGGGTTGGGTGGCGCGACCTCTGACCTGACCCATACGGATCATGTTTTGCACACACCCAATGATCGTACTGTCATGAACAAAAGGGGTTTAAAGGGAGGGGTTGGGAAATACACCATTAAAATCAATTTTTAAATTAAAAGAAAATGGGACATAAAGGGAGATGTAATTACATTTCTACAAAGGTGGGAGTATATGAAATTGACCTTACCATCTTCTCAATACTTCTTCATTTTTTTTTTTTTGTAAACCCTGGTTATTGACCTGACTACAGGGTGATTTCCACTCTGTGCCGAGTTCAGTGTGCTGTGTTCAGTGAGGAGGAGCCTGCAGAAGCACCACTTCCCTTCGTCAGCGTCATATGAACACGGAGAGGGGGGAAAGGGGCACTTCGTCCCCCATGTGGCCCCTTACCTCCACTCCACTGACAACATTCTCCTCCTCCTCCCACCCACCTACAGGAAGGTCTTCTCTTTCAGGCAAGGCTTGGTATTCTACAGGGCGTTCGTCACTCACTACCCACCTTCCTCTGATGCCATGCATAGGACGCGCGCACACACACACACACGTCCTCTACCAGCTGTTCTACAGCGCCCAAGTCTACGATCAAAGTCTACTTGTCTACAGAACCAAGTCTAACACCAGGTCTGATACGGGTGGTCATCTAACAAGCAAACACACCCGCTCCCCTCCTACCTCTAGACCTCCAGCCGAGACCAAGGTTCGACCTCCATCATTGAATAACAAAAAGAGCCTAAGCCACTGTGGGCCGTCAACATTGCACTGATCTTCCATCTTGGAGGTGAGGATCCAGGTGTCGGCTGGGGGGACAGGAGAGGGAAGGAAGGAGGGGAGGAAGGGAGTGAAAGAAAGGAGAGGCGGTGTGAGGAACACAAAAAAAAGGGGGAGAGGTAAAGAAAAAAAAATATATATATTTATATATATATAGGAGAAAGAGAGAGAAGGCAAGAAGACAAGACTCACATGGGCTTGTCGTCATTGGCACCACGAGACTCGCTCAGGGTGGCCAACATTACTCGTGACCTGCAAATATTCACATGGTTAGCCATCGCCACCGAAACAGACAGCTGGGAGGTCTACCAGACGGCGGAAGAAGGGTGGTGGGTTGGGGGGGTTGTTGTTGAGGAAAAAGAGAGAGAGAAAAAAAATTATATACATATATAACTAAGATATCCATTCAAGCCTCTAGCCACTAAAAGAGAGAGAGAGAGATAAAACTAACCATTGAGTAGGCAAGTTACATAGTAATCATGAGAAATGTCAAATGGTTTGGCTACAGTAATGCAATATACACACACACTGATCATATATATATATAAAGAGAAGGGTTCACCTTGTTTCAAGATTTAATAAAAAAAAATGAATGAATTTCATAAATGCAACATCTTTATCTACTAACACTAAATAGATGAAAAAAAAAAATAAATACGTTTACATAGACATACACTATCTAATTTCAGTTTGAAAAAGTATATATATAGATATATATAAGAGGTGTAATCATTATACACCTGGGGGAAAAAATCTACTTGAAAACTCTAAGAAAAAAATGAAAGACAAAAAACACACCAACAACATATCCTTCTGGTAACACACAATATGAAATCTAAGAACAGTCATGTTTGGGCACGGGGTTGGGGCGAGCGCGCTTCTGACCTCACCACTAGCTTCTGGTCGGGTCTTACTGGGGTTAGAAAAAGCTTATGACACTTGCGGATCTGAATGGTGAAGAGAGGAAATCTACTTCCACACTGCGAGGGAGGGAGCTCTTAACTAGCGGGACTCCCATATTTTGAGCTTTTTCAACCTATCGTACAAGATCTTTTCGAAACTTTAAACTTTTACACTGCCAGAACTCACAATGATATCTTTTATCTTATTCCAATTGGTGAAGTATTCTGAGATATAGAAGTAGGTCTTATATATTGTCTTTTTAACAAGTTTCGAGCTATTTTTGGTTAAGCTTCTTCCCTGTCTACATCACTGAATTCTTGCGAGTCAAAGGGGGGAGTGTGAGATGTCAAGGGATAGTATGAGTGAGGGTTGGGAGTCAGCGGAGGAGTGTGAGTGAGGGTGGCAGAGTTGAGAGGGTGGTGGACGGTTTCGCTTGGCTCGCCCGAGCCCCGTGCACGGCGCTACCGCTGGGTCAGCCCGACGTAGCAGCTCGTCCCCCCCCAACACCGAGAGTAGACAACAGCACATAACCACAACACCTTACAGACAACCCCCTAGAGGGAAAAAACAACACTGTCACACCTCATAACCTCGTCCCAGAAGTTCTCCACAACATATATATATGTATAAAAATAACAAGAACACAAGACTGAACTGCACAACACCAACAACAATTACAACCGTGGAGCACATGAAGTTATTTACAAGTTTTATCTAAATTTGTTTTTCTAAAGTTCTGGTGATTGTGGCACCAGATGTGACTCTCGGGTAGTATGACTGCGTTACAAACCTCAAGTGTGTGTTCAAGTTCAACCGAATTCGATGAGGGGAAAAAGGGGTCAACGGATTCTTAAAGAAGTACTTTCTTTTTTTTCTTCTTCAACTCTTTGAAATCAATGTATATAACATATCTACATATCTGGCCCTCTTTGAGATTCTCTTCTTATCCTCTTATCAAATGTGGAGTCAAGTCCAGCCAGTTACTTCGCCTCTCCAAGGACTATATGAAGAACAATAATAAGGTGACATTATCCATACATACATTAGAGTATCTAAGACTATATGGCTGATGTAAAAATCACGACAAATCGTTTATTTTTCTGCAGTTCCATCAGGTTCTGTCAACAACGCTGTAGCAATAGCGCATCCCCTTCTGTTCTATTACTGCATCCCCTTCTTCTGTATTACTACTACATCCCCTTCTTCTGTATTACTACTACATCCCCTTCTTCTGTATTACTACTACATCCCCTTCTCCTGTATTACGACTGCATCCCCTTCTGTATTACTACTGCATCCCCTTCTCCTGTATCACTACTGCATCCCCTTCTGTATTACTACTGCATCCCCTTCTCCTGTATTGATAATGCATCCCTTTCTGTATCAATCCTCCTCTGAACACGATGGTACGATACTTGGGCAAGAGGGCCATGCAAACAAACCCCTTGATCATGACGGAACATGCCCATAGGTGACCTCTGACCTGACTACCTCGAGGGAACGGGTCACAGGGTGGCTTGGCCATCAATCGTACCCTTGAGAACGTACCGTCGGCCTCGAGGGTTGTACCGTCGTGTTCAAGGATCGTGCAGTCCAGTTCAAGGATTAAGGAGAGAGAGAGAGAGAGAGAGAGAGAGAGAGAGAGAGAGAGAGAGAGAGAGAGAGAGAGAGAGAGGAGCAGGTCCTGAGATGGCTGCGTCTAACAACAGCAGGGCTGCATCACCAGCTATTGTCTGACAAGCTGGTGATCCCCCAGGGGAATACGAGGACCTGGGAGGAGACCTGGGGGAACTAGGGCCCTAGTGCTGTACTACAGGGGTGTCTTTCCTGATGGAGAACCAGTGCTATTATGTACACTGCAGTCACAGTTTTCGTCCTGCATTGTGAGGACGACGAATTCCCACAACTGAACTACATTTCCACGTACAAAAGAGACGTAAATTATAACATGTTGATATTTTAGCAGATGGAACTCACGATGTTCGAGACCCCGAAGAATGACTAACATTTACATGTCGTTTTACGTTACTGTTTTACGATAAAATAGTAATATTTTTTTTTCTATATAAGTTTACTGAAGAGACAAAAACATACCCCAACACCTTTGAACACTTTTCGGAGTCAAGTGGAGTGAATGAATTTAAAACATTCGTTTTTTTTTTTTTTATTTTTCAAACTCAAGTTTTAGAATGAATCCTGTTAGCTAACAATTCACAGGCTCTTCCGAGGAATTCGACACCACCCACCACCTTCAGTACTGGCCACACCCTACGAGATACCTCATGGGATCATCGACCATGAACACCAGCGGAGCAAAGTTATATTTACCAATTTTACTTGTGGCCTCAAGTTCAGCAGGTGGGGACGGCTGCAGCCAGCTAAGCCAAGCCAGGCAGCTAAGCCAAGCCAGCTGGTCTTGGTGCACCGCCAACAGCTGGAGTCTAGATAAGAAGCTTCTTGTGGCTCAGCTGTCGACAAGCCGTGGCTTAGCCCAACCAACCAACCAACCAAGCCAGCCAGCTCACTGCTTCTCTTACCTTAGCCCTTAGGGCGGCAAGCAAGGACAGCCCTTGAGCATGGCCATACGATCCTCCGGTTATCGAAGGCCTGGCCTTAGATTTTGACCCACGAGGGTGAGTTCGAAAGCCACGCCCTCGTACGCAAAAGGTTCGTTCGTGTCGCCGCCGCCGTGCTCAAAGGGGCGCACCAGATCGTCGTGCTCAAGGGCGGTCCCGTTGTGCCTGACGGGGTTGTGAGAGTCTCTACCAAGCCTCTCATCCTATAGCCTTGCCAAGCCGTTCATGAACGGTCTCTGGGTCCCTGTGAAAGGTGACCAACTCGTCTGTATATGTATGTACAGAAAGTCCTAACAAACACGCGACTTCGTAAATGCCGAAACAGTGCTCGGGAAGGGAAACTCGAGAATACTGAGCGCTTTCGTGTATTACCACATCTTCAGGGTTGTGTATTTCTTCCTCTGAGGACGTGGTAATACACGAAGGCGTTCAGGATTCTCGTGTATCCTTTCCTTTATGATGTTTCTGCATATATATATATATATATATATATATATATATATATATATATATATATATATATATATATATATATATATATCATTCAAGAAGCATATCAGTATCAACTAACTACCTAAGCAAAGCAACGACGTCTACCAATATACTTGAACTACATCCAAGCATCTACCTCACAAATCTACAGGGAACACTACCGTAATCTACAGTAATACAGCACCGCTACTCAAGAGAGATTTGTGCCTCGAATTCTCCCAACCATCGACCCTTACTCTAAATCATGCCACAACCACCATTAACCACTCCACCACCACCACCATCATCATCATCATCATCATCATCACAACCTCGTCTCAGCGCCACAATCGCGACACACTACGTCAAACCCCCAAAGGCAGTTCAGAGTTACTTCAGAATAAGAGAGAGAGAGAAGAGAGAGAGAGAGAGAGAGAGAGAGAGAGAGAGAGAGAGAGAGAGAGAGAGAGAGAGAGAGAGAGAGAGAGAGAGAGAGACCAACCCCCTAAGCAGTTCAGAGTTACTTCAGAATAAAAGAGAGAGAGAGAGAGAGAGAGAGAGAGAGAGAGAGAGAGAGAGAGAGAGAGAGAGAGAGAGAGAGAGAGAGAGAGAGATCTACTTCCCCAAAATCCACCCCGGTCTTGTCATGCAACACCACCAAGCCGCAAACCAGGACAGGATAGAGGAGCCACCGTCACCAAACCATCATCGCCCCCCCTTAAAACAACCGAAGGAAGACAGACACCCTCTCTCAGGTGGACGACTTACCCCTCAGAGGCGATGGAGGAGTTGCGGGACATGCTCTTCGGCGACATCTCGAAGTCGGAGTCGCTCCTGTAGAGGAAGCTCTCCCTTCGCTGGGGAAAGTTCTGTAGCACCAGCCCCGCTGACGGAGAGGTGCCATCCAGCGGACTGCGGCCCGGAGAAGCCCCATTCTCGACGTCGAAGCTGTTGGTGGACGAAGAAGACAACACGTAAGTGATGGGCATAGACATAATGGTACAATAAGTACAATTTCTTTTTAAATAAATTCAAATATAAAAATATGAAATTCGTGAACAGATAAATGATAAATAAAATAAATAAATTAATATATATATATATATACAAACTGGTTACATGTGTGCCCCAAGCACTTAACTAAACAATGCAATACTCGGCAAGCTATTGCGTCATATAATTACTGTGTGGGCCTTTGGCAACTCTCAAGCGTGGGCCGTTTTGATATCTGTTTCTTTCCATACACCTCGAATCTTTGGAACACTCTACCTTTTCATGTCTTTTCTAATAGCTATGACCTTGCACATTATAAGATATTTCTTTTTTCACATCCTTCAAAATTCGTAAATACTTTCCCTTGTCTCTTCGTTTTACTTTTCATTAACCCTTCTATGTTTCAATTACGGCCTGGCCCTGATGTGGTCATCTGTCCGTGACTGAAACCTCCACCCTAAATATATATATATATATATATATATATATATATATATATATATATATATATATATATATATATATACACACAGAAGTATTGCATACAAGTGAGATGTGACATCACATGGGGTACAATGAGGAGAAATGAAGACCTGAGAATGTCACAGGGCGAGATAAATAAATAAAAGATAACGTGAGATCACAATAATAATAAAGCCAAACAAATATAAGAAAACGGATAAAAAAAAATCACAAGACGGTATATGAAAGTGAACTAAACAAGTCATCAATATTACAGTGAAACATGCAATATGGAAGAATTTGTACACTCTTAAAAAAACATACAAAGTAATAAATTCTCTTAAACAAAAGGGATGATATACATCTCCCAATCTCTCTTAAGATAATGTACATCACACGATCCCTTGCATCTAAGCACCACAATGTCTGCTTGAGGGAAATGAACTTTCCAAAAACTTGTTGTTCATGTGGGCGTACGTCTCCCCTGCTGGGGGCCTGGTAGAAATTTTACCACAGCGTACAAGAAAGAGAGGGAGGAGAGAGAGTGAGGTGAGATCTCTCGGTCTGTTCCACTGTCCTCGGCAAAATTCACTGTGCATACCCATATTCATCATGTGAGCGGTAGCGCAAAGGGATTCTCAGTCGAGAAAGGGTCTTAAATCAGACTCCAGCGGGTTAATACTACAACAGGTTGTCGTGAAATCGATTCAGAATATGAGATCAATTACATTACATGGGTGGGAGGCTGAGACGGAGGCGCTGAGCCAGCCTCCCTTGTGATGGTGTTGCTTTGGGTAGAAGGCCACAGGGGTGGCAAAGGGGAATAAGGTACCCCTTTCTTACGTTAGAGGCCACAGGGGTGGCAAAGGGGAGGGATGTAACCCGTTTTCTTACGTTAGTGGCTATAGAGGGTGGAAGAGGAAGAAGAGGAGGGGGTGGAAGTGGACGAGGAAGAGGAGGAGGGGGTGGAAGTGGAGGAGGAAGTGGAGGAGGAGGTCAAAGATGTTCCCTTCCATACCAAGATGGCAAAAACCACCACCAGACTTCGCTGCATCTTAAAGGAACTTATTCAATCACTTTTTTGGCAAGGATTTTAAGACCTAAGGTGACAGACTTAATATAACAGTGGGGGCGGCTGGCCGGCCTAGATTGTTGACAACGAGGTTCCAAGGACCATCCTCTCAGCTGGTGTACACAACGAGACACCTGGAGGTCGTGCGTGGGAGGTGTGAACCCTGGTGTCCAGCTGAGGTTCGAATCGATGAAAATCTTCGCAACATTTTCTTAAGTTCTGAAAACCTGTTCACGAAGCCGGCTTAAACTGGAGCTAAAATACGTGGAAAATTTACATTTTCTTTCACCTAAGAGAAAGGATTCTTAGCCGCAAACCATTCCAGAGCTTAAGATAAAGTTTATAACTACAAAAATTAAGAGCCACCGTCAAATACGTTTTAAAAATGTATGAAGTCATCTTAATATCTGAAAAAATCCTTGTATCTTCACCCCAGACTAGGTCCAAGGGCTGAGCTCTGCCCCATTCTGGCGAATTCGAGCTATTCCACAACTTCCGAACGATAACGCAATTTGAAATAGGGAATTTAAAACGAGAAATCGTTTTCTGTATAAAGGAAGAATTAGAGAAAACGAGCATGGCTACACTCCGCTCTATGTTACCAATGTACTACACACACACACACACACACACACACTGTTAATCCCCTAAGTACACTTTAATACCTTACCATTTATCATGAAATGGAAGCACTTCCATACACTAAAAGTTCTCACAAACATATAATTCACTTACCCGGCAGGAGCTATATATCTCTCCACATTCATTCTCGAAATCGTGTTTCAAAAAATAGATAAATAAAATACATTTCTACTTGACTCCGTAAATCAGCGCTGGATATGATCGGCGCCGACTTCATCGACCACTGCCAGGGTGCACGAGCCATACATCAACCAGAATATGGTCGAACGAGTTTCATCGGATTTCGATGCGAACACGGACGCTCTCCTCTGAGGAGCTAGAATGTAACAGAGAATCACCGAACACCTCCTTAAAATCGACTGGTGTCCACCATCTCTTCTCCTCTCTTTAGGACGTGGGGTAAAATGGCTTAGAAGTCCTTAAAATTAACCCAGAATTTGACTCTAGTTACTGGATAAACAACGAGATGGGGTCGTGATGTTTTACTTAACAAATTACGGTCAGGTCGTTTATGCAAATCGTCCGCGAATCTACATATGTATGACTTAAGTTAGGGGAGTTAACTTTGGGAGGGAAAGAGGGATGGGGGGGATGACTTAGTTAAGTTCAACCTCCTCTACAACCCAATTTTCTTTCCAAAGCCCCTTCAGATTTTCTCCCATCTCCCTTAATGGCCTCGTAATTCCACATCTCAACAAAGTTATACTTGGTATTACCCTAAATCTCTCTTGGAAACTGCATATTGCAAAAATATCTCAGTCTGCCTTAAAGAAAAGAAAACAAAAGGGGGAATGTGGAAGAGATGCTGAGGACCCGAAGATTTTCTCTTTACTTGTAAGTTACTCAGATGAAATTG
Source organism: Panulirus ornatus (assembly GCF_036320965.1). NCBI lineage: Eukaryota > Metazoa > Arthropoda > Malacostraca > Decapoda > Palinuridae > Panulirus > Panulirus ornatus. The sequence goes on from NC_092229.1 coordinate 9,992,622, forward strand.
AAAACAGAAAATGAAATTGAAATAAAAAAAAATGAAAATTTAAAAATTTTCAAAAATTACACATTCGTCCCTGGATGGCTCACCTCTGCATCACAAGAATACGTTTTTAATATTGATGGGAGTTTCTAACAACAGCTCTTTCGATTTCTACCCGTCCCAAGCTGACATTAAAACCTTGACCCATTTACTCCAATACTGCTAATACTCTTATCCTTCTTCACTGCATATGACTACGCCATTAAGCTAAGACCACGTAATGGTAAACACGATAAGCCACTGAGTCAAACCACGAGGGGAATAACGCAAGGAATTGAAGACGATAGCCACGAGCCACCCACCCACATTTAAGGAACACAAACTCACATTTTCACAAAGGAATATCTGGGATCTTTAAGGCTGAAGGGTCAGACGGGGCGAGAATACAAGCCTGGGGGGAGGGAAAATGGGTTCTCCATGACCTTATCGTTCGTTCAATGATACGTTTTTTTTGGGCCATATCTCTTTCTCCTCTGTCCACCTGCACCAAATCACTTGCACCATCTACCCTCCAAGCTGAGGCTGATAAGAAACCATATTGAACTCTATTATCAGAGAGCCAAGGCATAATTACGGGTCTTTGACACGATAATACAACCTTCTGACATTGGTAAATCATTTCTAGAAACCAAATGAATCGACGAAAACCAAGACACATGGCATCCGCCAAGCATCCATCGACGAACATAAACTTATCCATTGCGTGTACGAACTCTGCCTCACCACAGTACAAGATGCCGGTGGATGCGACTCGAGTACAGCAATACTAATAATTAAATTTCAAGTCAAAAGACACCTTATCATCGCTTCCAATTTCCCATAATTTGAAGGGTTTCATTGTCCAATGAGCAGGTCGAAAACAACATGAAATTAAAAAAAAATAAATAACGTTAGTGTATTCAGATAAGGGGAAGGAATATACTCGATATATCATGTTAATGTCATGTTTCCCCAGTTGGTTAAGTCCCTCCTCTCGCCTACAACTGTGTATTATCCCCGTTTTCTCTCACCGTTACGACCCTACCCACTACAGGGGTGACTTACCCACCTGTGAGCAAACTTCGCTATCGCTGTATCTAGAACACTTTTACTAATCATTACAAATCGACTGATATTTCCTTCATATTCGTAAAGTCAAAATCGCAAAGTCGTTCACGCTAAGGTTATTAGTTTCCTGTATCTTGATAACTAACTTACTGGAGGGATAATATTCAATTACATGAGTATGGGTTGATGGCTGCCACATTTTCTGTATTATGTCACTTTCTCGCTTCAAAGAAAACGAAATCACATAGACAGACACACACGTAAAATATTGAATCTTTTTAATTGTCAATAGCGAGTATTTCTTTGAAGGCCCAGAATTTAAAATAAAGCAAGAAAAGATGCAATCAAGTGAGAGATTACTTTGTAAATGTGTAAAAACTTGTGTGATAAGGAAAGTTTATGAGATGTAGCTCCTACGAATAATAATAATAATAATAATAATAATAATAATAATAATAATAATAATAATAATAATAATAATACAGACTTTCTCCCTACACAATATAAAGAAATGATTACAAAATCTACAGTAGGCTTGGACTGTTTACTATTTTTCTTCTATTCTACGTTTATCAAAAACAATAACTTGGACAAGTCTACTTCATAATAAAACAAATTTCGACTTTCCTACAAGCTATTCAGTATAAAAATAAAAAAAAATTTAAATTTTTAATTTTCAAAATTGCATGGATCAACGCATTTCGGTATTCCAATATTCAGTACAAGTACGTAAAGTAATCGTCACAGACAACGGTCCACAAATATAACGAAAAGTTTATGTGGTCTTTAGAATAATATACCGACCTTAAAAAGGTCTTTTAATTTTTCTTTTTAAGTTGGTAAATGACAACATTTTTGACGCTTACGTCCTAAATGGCCCTTGGCAGTTTATGAGCCAAAACTCCAACCAATCCACCATCTATATTGTGAAAGTACGTGTGGTCCCAAGTGGTTAGGATTTTAAATAACCAACTAACCAACTTATTATACGAAATTCACCAGGTTGATAATTATTTAATAACTACTGGTATATTAATTACTGGCAACGGCACCACTGTCCACTGTTGCCATATCGTCGAACGTTTCATTACCCTCGTACCTCCCTCGGTGACGTCATCGGCGGCGCATTCGACCAGACCGGGTCGCCCCATGCCTCCCTCGGTGACGTCGCCAGTAGCGCATTCGACCAGACCGGGTCGCCCAATGCCTCCCTCGGTCACGTCACCAGTAGCGCATTCGACCAGATCGGGTAGCCCCATGCCTCCCTCGGTGACGTCACCAGTAGCGCATTCGACCAGACCGGGTCGCCCCGTGCCTCCCTCGGTCACGTCACCAGTAGCGCATTCGACCAGACCGGGTCGCCCCATGCCTCCCTCGGTGACGTCACCAGCAGCGCTTTCGACCAGACCGGGTCACCCCCATGCCTCCTTCGGTGACATCACCACAGCCCATTCGACCAGACCGGGTCGCCCCCATGCCTCACTCGATGACATCACCAGCAGCGCATTCGACCAGACCGGGTCGCCTCCATGCCTCACTCGGTCACATCACCAGCAGCGCATTCGACCAGACCGGGTCGCCTCCATGCTTCCTCCCTCGGTGACGTCACCAGCAGCCCATTCGACCAGACCGGGTCGCCCCCATGCCTCCCTCGGTGACGTCACCAGCAGCGCATTCGACCAGACCGGGTCGCCCCCATGCCTCCTTCGGTGACATCACCACAGCGCATTCGACCAGACTGGGTCGCCCCCATGCCTCCCTCGGTCACATCACCAGCAGCGCATTCGACCAGACCGGGTCGCCTCCATGCTTCCTCCCTCGGTGACGTCACCAGCAGCGCATTCGACCAGACCGGGTCGCCCCTGCTTCCTAAATTTACCAGGTTAGGGGGGGAAAAAACGATTCGATGACTGTAATCGTCTGACCTACTCCCCAAGATAATACACGATTACTGGGGATTACAGAGGTATTAGGAGAAGTAAACATCATCTCTTTTTTTTGGGGGGGGAAAGGGAAGGCTTGTTTACAACCCGTATCAGAGAGAGAGAGAGAGAGAGAGAGAGAGAGAGAGAGAGAGAGAGAGAGACCTCGGCCCACTCCGGCTCTTACCAAAATTTTTTACGGAGGTCCGTTGACGTCACCGTGACGTCACTGCTGAAGACGTCACACCCTCAACCAAACAAAGGGGCAAGAGTAAACTGTGGACTGGAAATGAGGCCGACCTCGCATCAGGGGATGAGGGAAGGGTGAGGGAGCGAGTACTTATGAGTATTTTGAGAACGAGTAGAGCGTAGCGCTCACCGCAGGAACTTATCAAGGTTACGAAGAACACAAGTCGTGTGAGTTTATGAGCCGAATGTATCTTTCGTGAGCTGAAAGCCAGCAGCTGACGTACGTGTGTGTGTGTGTGTGTGTGTGTGTGTGTGTGTGTGAGGCAGAGCGAGCTCACCCAAGGTCAAAGGGGAGAGAGACGCACCCGACATCCACTGAAGTACTGTGGCTCATTGAGAAAACCGTGACCCATTCTACCAACGAATAACCAGGAGGGGTAATAGACCTCCCTGGTCGATGGCTGGCTGGCTGGCTGGCTGCCTACCAGACACGAGAGAGAGAGAGAGAGAGAGAGAGAGAGAGAGAGAGAGAGAGAGAGACCATCAGACATTCACCACCCATCAGCCTGTGGTCCTGACCCCCCCCCCTCTCTCTCTCTCTCTCTCTCTCTCTCTCTCTCTCTCTCTCTCTCTCTCTCTCTCTCTCTCGCCGGCCAGGACGTCTTTAACGCCAGAGTATTGGATTCCCATAACGCGGGCCACACACACACACACACACAAACACACACACCACCTGTACTAAGAACACAGCCTACATAATGAGAGAGAGAGAGAGAGAGAGAGAGAGAGAGAGAGAGAGAGAGAGAGAGAGAGAGAGAGAGAGAGACTGGGTATCGAAGCTGTTCTGACGTACACGATTCGTAGTCAACAGGGAGTTAATTTAGTCAACAGAAGCTACCACTTTGCAAACAGGGGGGGGTTACTTTTGTCAACAGGGGTTACTTTTGTCAACAGGGGTTACTTTTGTCAACAGGGGTTACTTTGTCAACAGGGGTTACTTTGAAAACAGGGGTTACTTTGTCAACAGGGGTTACTTTGAAAACAGGGGTTACTTTGTCAACAGGGATTACTTTGTCAACAGGGGTTTCTTTGAAAACAGGGGTTACTTTGTCAACAGGGGTTACTTTTGTCAACAGGGGTTACTTTGAAAACAGGGGTTACTTTGTCAACAGGGGTTACTTTGTCAACAGGGGTTACTTTGAAAACAGGGGTTACTTTGTCAACAGGGGTTACTTTGTCAACAGGGGTTACTCTGTCAACAGGGGTTACTCTGTCAACAGGGGTTACTCTGTCAACAGGGGTTACTCTGTCAACAGGGGTTACTTTGTCAACAGGGGTTACTTTTGTCAACAGGGGTTACTTTGTCAACAGGGGTTACTTTGTCAACAGGGGTTACTTTGAAAACAGGGGTTACTTTGTCAACAGGGGTTACTTTGTCAACAGGGGTTACTTTGTCAACAGGGGTTACTTTGTCAACAGGGGTTACTTGCAACAGGGTACTGATCGTCAACAGGGGTTACTTTGAAAACAGGGGTTACTTTGTCAACAGGGGTTACTTTGTCAACAGGGGTTACTTTGTCAACAGGGGTTACTTTGTCAACAGGGGTTACTCTGTCAACAGGGGTTACTTTGAAAACAGGGGTTACTTTGTCAACAGGGGTTACTTTGTCAACAGGGGTTACTTTTGTCAACAGGGGTTACCTTGTCAACAGGGGTTACTTTCTCTTTTGATAAGGTTACCTCGCTAAAAGAAGGAGTTCCTTTGAATTACTTTGTCAACATGAATTACTTTATATTATCGATTATATTTGCTAACAATAATCCCCCCCCCCCCCCCCGTCGTTAATACACACAAATGATTTCGTAAAATGCCCACAAAAAAAAAACAGGTGATACACATCAAAGAAAACGAAACCATAAACAGAATTATGGATCTGACGATGAATCTAAAAAAAAAAAAAGTGATATAATCAGACGTCCTTCTAAGGCGCTAAGGCAACGATTATTACACAAGGTTTTATTCTGGCTATAAAAATTATCTTTGTAGGTATCATGTACGATGACAGAAAATGGTGTCACATTAGAATTATTTATATATAAGTATGGATGAATTTACATCATTCCTTTTTTTTTTGGCTGAAAAATGATATATAAGTTAAAAGGACGAATGAAAGTTCATTTTATATCATAGGTACTGACTACGATTTTTGACTCCATTATGAAAACTGCAGATGGGATAATAGAGTAGATTATTCAGAAACTACAGAGAATGGGGAGACTGTATGTTGAATAGTGAAGTTACCCCGCATATCCCACGGAACAGAAAACGTCGTCGCTCACATTCTTTCTGTACGAGCATTAGGTAAACTATTTACAATGTGTTTGGTGCATGTAAACCACAAGCATTAGGTAAACTATTTACAATGTGTTTGGTGCATGTAAACCACGAGCATTAGGTAAACTATTTACAATGTGTTTGGTGCATGTAAACCACGAGCATTAGGTAAACTATTTACAATGTGTTTGGTGCATGTAAACCACAAGCATTAGGTAAACTATTTACAATGTGTTTGGTGCATGTAAACCACGAGCATTAGGTAAACTATTTACAATGTGTTCGGTGCATGTAAACCACGAGCATTAGGTAAACTATTTACAATGTGTTTGGTGCATGTAAACCACGAGCATTAGGAGGGAAACTATTTACAATGTGTTTGGTGCATGTAAACCACGAGCATTAGGTAAACTATTTACAATGTGTTTGGTGCATGTAAACCACGAGCATTAGGTAAACTATTTACAATGTGTTTGGTGCATGTAAACCACGAGCATTAGGGAGGTAAATTATTTACAATGTGTTTGGTGCATGTAAACCACGAGCATTAGGGAGGTAAATTATTTACAATGTGTTTGGTGCATGTAAACCACTGCAAAGGTATACTATACATGGTTTTGTGTGGCATGTATCAGACTGGGTCAAATCTTTATCAAGCGAACGTCCTTCTTCAGTTTACATAAACCCAGTTTAGATAAACAGTACGATGTCTTTGGTCAGTTTATGGCCATTATCAGTTTTAAGGAGACGGTTACAAAGGCATTATGTTGAGTCAGTTTACATGTATTCCGGTAAAAGGTGTTATGTATGTGTATCTCTTGAAATGAGTAAATTTGCTGTATGTTATAATACCGAAGCGATAGAAAATCATTGTGAATAGACGGACCTTTGTATTATCATGCATTCGTAAATGAATACAGGCTTTCAGTTGTTCCAGTGGCCTTAGCCAGCACCTGAAGGTGGTCCAAGATTCTTCCATTCGTGGTTCTACGAGTACGACCTTTAATGACCCTGGTAGTTGATTGGCCTTCACCCCACTATAACTACCAACCAACCATGATCTCGAATTGTGTTCCCTACAACACCCATCACCTTGTGCCTTCACCAAAACGTAATCGAAATGAGATAAGAGACCTAAGACACACTCTCCAACTGATAAGAAATTAACCAGATGGGATTTTCGTGAGATCAATTTCGAGCATATGCGTTACGACTCCGCTGCCAAATGAGAGAGAGGGAGGGATCAGGTAGTAGAGTTACGGTCCCCCTCCAACGATCCCCCCCGCCAATTTGAGGTATCTTCCCAAGACCATACTTTCCTATGTGGCTCTCTGCCGCCAGAGAGGGAGGGAGGGAAGGAGGGCTCAGACGGGATTATGCACTGGCCCCTCCCAATTCCCTCAGCTAACTTACGGAATATCCTATCCCCCTTCCCTTGGTGTAACGTATTAGGTAGTTGGCTGTTCACAACACCCTTGGCCCAGGGAGGAGGTACTACAATAACTGAGGAAGGGGTCAAACTGGTGGCCCGGAACCATCTTACACCTTCCATGTTAAGATGTGCTGGTCTTACATTCTGCCTCATCACAACGGGACTACCGGGTTAGTCCTGCCATCATCAATAAACACCTATCCAAACCTTACTTATTTTCTTCGCCTAAGCTCTCTTTCCACCTCCTATCTGGACAATCTCCTTTTTTTTTTCACATGCATTATCATTGGTAGAGTCCAGACAACTTGTGGTCCTTTGTCTCCTCCCTGGCATCATGGGGTGTTAAGTATTTCTGGGGGTTTCCCGCCTGACTCTTCTGCCAATGAGAGGGCAGGGCCTCTGGCCTGTGCACAGGCCCCTTCCACGACCTCTCCTTCTTTGACAGACCACCTCCCTCTTTCGCTGTTCACTATACCAACAGACGGCGGAAAGGGGTCGCCCAATGAGTTGCTCTCGACCTCTCTGGCAGTGACGGCTTGAAACACACACACACACACACACACACACACACACACACACATGGCAAGCGAGACGGTAAATGTCAGTGAACATCCAAAGATGTAAAATGAAAGGCTCTTTCATGGTGCTGGCCTTACATCTTACTAATCTCAACGGAATTCATGATTTACCTTAAGAGCTGGAGCCTAAGGAAGGTGTTGCAAAATAACACACACACACACACACACACACACATATATATATATATATATATATATATATATATATATATATATATATATATATATATATATATATATATATCGTACTCAACCGCTGGATGAAGAGGTCTGGCTATGGCAGTGAAAAAGGCGTAAGAGAAGGTCTGGTCGAAATAAGGGTGGAAAGGTCGACCTGGTCGAGGTATAAGGAATAAGGTGGAAAGGTCGACCTGGTCGAGGTATATGGAATAAGGTGGAAAGGTCGACCTGGTCGAGGTATATGGAATAAGGTGGAAAGGTCGACCTGGTCGAGGTACAAGGAATAAGGTGGAAAGGTCGACCTGGTCGAGGTACAAGGAATAAGGTGGAAAGGTCGACCTGGTCGAGGTTAAATATCAAATTGAAGAAGCGAGGGTAAAGGCGAGAGTGAAGGACTCGCTCCAGAGCCCAAGGGGGTGTGTGTACTGAGGCTGGAGCGATGCGTTAGTCCATAAAAGTAATCTGGCAAACTACTGAGTCTGGTCGGGTGCCTCTCCTCGAGCGCTGGCTGTGGTGGCCAGGCGCGCGTGGAAGGAGCAACCTGCGAGGAGAAATTCGAGCGGCGGAGGATGGCTGAGAAAGATGGAAGTTAATTCACAACGAAAGAAAAAAAAAATGATGAAAGAAGTTAAAGGATACTCGTAAATACATGAACGAAGAATACTATAAAGAAAGAAGGGGCCCCCGTGAATGAATGAATACTGGCCGTGAGAGAAGTGGTGATGAATGAAGAGAAAGTTAGGTGAAAGAAATGAATCTACCTCGGCTGACGGAGAAGACAGGATGAACGCCCCACTCCCCCACGAATCGTAGGCTTGGTGGGTGTGCTGTACAGACCCTGAGTGAAAGATGAACAGCGAGGGAGGGCGAGGGGTGGTTGGTGGTGAATGAGGTTAAGGCGGGGCTACCACAGGAGGGGAAGCAGCAGCCAACAGCGTATAAAAACAGCCTCGTAGAACCGCCAGGAACAGAAGATCACCAGTTTTTACACCCTGGCCCATAGGCGGCGCTGACCAACTTATACGTCTGGGTGATCGGATCCTTTGCCTGGCGTTCGTCTGTCGTCGGTAGGAAGGGCGCGAGACGGGGTCAGTACAATGGGGTGTTGGGGGTTTCTGGGGGTTCAGTCCTTTGAGAGGAGAGCTACAGGGGGAAGGGGAGAAAAGACAGGGTTAAGTCCCAGTCTGGAAAAGATAGGGGTTAGGGGGAGAATTAAGGGTCAGATAGTAAAGTTATAAGAAAGGAAGGAAGGAAGGAAGGAAGGAAGGAAGGATGGATGGATGGATGGATGGATGGATGGATGGATGGATGGATGGAAGGAAGGAAGGAAGGAAGGAGGAGGACTTAAAAAAAAAAAAGACCTAATCCAAAGGTGGTAACAGGGGAGATCATCCCCCGGAACAGTAAAGATATGGAATGGGGGATGGAAAGGGTGAGTGCCTGGGTAGTGACAGCGCAGGGATTGAGGTCAGTGTGTGTGTGTGTGTGTGGAGAGTATAGGAACAGTGAGGTAGAGGGTCGCTGCACGAGCAGTAAAAGTACAGGGAGGAAGGGATGGTTGTACCTGATGTATACAGGGAGGAAGGGAAGGTTGTACATGATGTATACAGAGAGGAAGGGAAGGCTGTACCTGATGTATACAGGGAGGAAGGGAAGGTTGTACCTGACGTATACAGGGAGGAAGGGAAGGCTAGCTGTAACTGATGTATACAGGGAGGAAGGGAAGGCTGTACCTGATGTATACAGGGAGGAAGGGAAGGTTGTACTTGACGTATACAGGAAGGAAGGAAAAGCTGTACCTGACGTATACAGGGAGGAAGGGATGGTTGTACCTGACGTATACAGGGAGGAAGGGAAGGCTAGCTGCACCTGGCGTACACCTTACGGTGATTTTGAAAGCTGGCGTACTGGTGAGAGAGTGAAAGATCAGAGCGAGCAGTTCACCATATGGCCAGCAGTGGAAAACGGGTGAGAGAGAGGGAGGGAGATGGCTAGGGGGTCCAGAGAGGGGCACCAGTGACCGGGTGGTAGAGTTACAGAGGCACCAGTGACCGGGTGGTAGAGTTACAGAGGGACCAATGACCGGGTGGTCGAGTTACAGAGGGACCGATGACCGGGTGGTTGAGTTACAGGGGGACCAATGACCGGGTGGGTGGTAGAGTTACAGAGGAACTCAGTGTCTGGGTTGTACAGTTACAGATGACCAGAGATCGGATAGTACAGTTACAGAGGGACCAGCACCCTGAGTGGTACAAGGGAGTTGGGGAATGGGAGGTGGTGGGGGATGACTGTGCTGAAGGCCAGTTAGTAGTACTCGCCCATCACCCCCAGCAGAGCCTCAGGGTTCCTTCGCCTGGTATTTGCCCAGGAGTGAAAGATCAGGTCTTGAAGAGCACGTTGTTGGTACGCTGCAGAAACACGACGATAGAACAGTTCAAAAACGATATATATATATATATATATATATATATATATATATATATATATATATATATATATATATACACACAATAAATCAATAACTTCATTATTCTGTTCAAAGACAGAAGAGAACCCACTACGATTAAAACACACCCGGCCACCACCACCACCACCTGTCGGGGGCCAAAGAATGGACGTAAAATCCACGAAATGAGAGAAGGAAGGAAGGAAGGAAGTGAAGGAAGCATCGCACCTCTCCAGGAGGCGGGGGTCCATCAACCAAGTATCGGGTCAAAAAACCGGAGGCGGTGTATAGATCAGGGGTCACGGCAAGGGTCGGGGGGAAGGGTAAGGTGACCTGGATGCCAGAGCTTGGAAGAGGGAGAGAGAGGAAGGGAGGGAGAGAGGAAGGGAGGGAGGGAAGGGAAGGGGAGTGTTTTCAGATATCCCCTACCCACCATACCGGGTCAGGCAAGCCGGCCTGCTGGCCGGTCCCCCCTTGTACACACGTATGGCACCACACTCGATATGGCTACGACCAGTACCAGTAAGAGCGCACAGATATGCACGCATAATACGTACATGGCCGTCGACCCAACCGAATCAACCCCACCCATCCCTCCTCTCTCTCTCTCTCTCTCTCTCTCTCTCTCTCTCTCTCTCTCTCTCTCTCTCTCTCTCTAGGGCCACAGATCAATAATCCGGGCCAGCGTCGGCGATGGCCGTTGTGCCATTGCGCTAATTACTTTGGCAATACAACGTACGTCAGTCAAGGGCTGTTTAAACATTTACCGAATGACCCCGAATGGTTCTCGTGTGTGTGTGTGTGTGTGTGTGTGTGTGTGCGCGCTTGCGCGAGTTCTGGCAAAGGTGAAAACAAATACATAAGCGGTGAGCACACAAATAAACCTCCACCAAATGAATGATAAAACACAAGTAACATTTCACCTTTCCACCTTGAACAGTGTGAGCCACATCACACTTCCAGACTCGGCAGCGCATACGCCTTTTATATCACGCACGGGGCCGCCCACTAACGGCCTAGCTGTTCATCGTTTCCCCCTTTTTTGAAATTTTTCCGATCAACGGCTTAAGGTGCGATATACGAGATGGCAAATAACGCCCTAATATAAAAAAGAACTTAAGCTTGTAACAGGTACCTGAGTGATCTAGTGGCGACGCATCATTAATATTAACTATCGAGTTGATGAGTGGTCGTTAAGACACATCAGCATAACATCAGATATGCCAAAATTGCGACGATAAACAAAAGACAATCGTACCCCCAGGGAATCAATAGCCTTTCACCATATCCCTTCATGGAACTCTTGAGCAAAACTGATTAATAATCTAATACGAAAATTCCTGAGGTGTGAGCAACAGAGGAGGTGTGGAATATAAACTCAACAACCACACAAACAAGAGGTTCGAATCCTCTTTCTTACTCAGCACAACTCGTCCTCCGATTCATTTTCTATGACTCGTATCAATCATAATCAAGGTGGGATTTCGACGAACAATTAAAAACTCATCGAGTTTTGAGAGTTTTAGTTACGGGAAACCAAAAACAAAAAAAAAAAGAAAAATAATTACGAAGACCGTCGACCACTTTGCATGCAGATGACACGCTCTCCTCCTCCTCCCTTCTCCTCCCACCCCCACCCCTTTAATCAGACCCTGTGACCTTAACCTTTGACCTCCCCAACACCGGAGAATAACAAGATCTAGGGGTTTACCCTTGAAAGGCCTACCCATATACTTTAGTCCTTGAGGGTTGTAGATCTTCAGGTACAGAGAGAGGACCTGGAGGTTTACTTCGGAGGCCAAATCGACCATCATCCAACATTCCAGTGGACTCACCATACTCCCGACGTCTTGTACGTTCGTATATGGAAAATAACTCCAACAACGGACCGAGGGGAAATCTGGAGGGGGAGTAGACACACAATCGTCCCGACCTCCACGGTTACGAGGGGAAAAGGCATGCCATTTGGACCGATCAACTGCGTCAGTATAATGAAGGCGAACTTCGAGAATTCCCTCGCTCTCCCCCACTCCTCCCTCTTCTTGGCTATCCCACACCCGCGCCGCCACACGCGAAGGCGAAGTTCCTGTAGTGGAACCGTTTCGAACCCGGAGTTTGAATCTGAAAAGTCACCGCAGGTTGAGCCTTCACGCCTCAATGATGGGGGGGCTCATTACAGACGAAGGCGGGAAGGAAAGGCACTCAGACCGAGTTAATTAATCGGGCTCACCTTTATAGAACTCGCCTGAAGAAGGACTAAGAACTCCTCAGGTCGAGGGTGGGTGAATGGGATCTATGTATACATATATTCGCTCTCGGCTTCGGAATGGCGAAGAAGAGTTCATGGTCTCTCTCTCTCTCTCTCTCTCTCTCTCTCTCTCTCTCTCTCTCTCTCTCTCTCTCTCTCTCCCTACACGCACACACAGAATATCACCCTGGGGAAATACCAAGGGAAAGTATGCGTACTGGAGAACGAATACAACAGGCTGTTCAGTGAATCACCAGTCTGAACAGGGGGAGAAAAAAAAAAGGTTTCGATCGTATGTGTGGCCAGAGTGGCCCCAGGGTCGTGTGTGGCCAGAGTGGCCCCGGGGTCGTGTGTGGCCAGAGTGGCCCGGGGTCGCGTGTGGCCAGAGTGGCCCGGGATCGCGTTTGAATTATAATCATGGATGATCAAATCCGTTAACGAATTGATTATCTTTATCATCAAAGTGAAATGATATTACCCAATTTAAATTAATTCATTCCTATATAACCCTATATATTCTTATATAAACCTATTTATAGCCTATATAAACCTATATAACCTATAAACGTATATAACCTATATAACCTATATAAACCTATATAACCCATATAACCTACATAAACCTATATAACCTATATAACCTATAAACCTATATAACTACATAACCTATATAACCTATACATAACCTATATAAACCTATATAACCTATATACACCTATATAAACCTATATAACCCTATTCATTCCTATATAAACCCTAGTCTAAAGCAGGTTTTTGCCCATTTCTAAACAACACACGTTCGTTGATTTACCATAAGGCCATCGTAAGGAAATTTCCCCAGAAACGAAATCGGGTGAACCCACGGTCACTGACATTGTCGAAAAAAAAAAAGAAAAAGGAAAAATGAACCATATCTCAGGTTGTATAATGTTACCCTGACGCTCTCCACTTGCTCTAGGACTCTCGTCTGCATGTCGAACAAGGAAAAACTTTTTTCGTGATGCATTCAGTGAGGGACAAGGTAATAATAGGTTTGTCATCCGGACAGGTTACAGGCTGTCATCCGGACGTCTCTGAAGTGGAAAAAGACGCTAGAGAGAGAGAGAGAGAGAGAGAGAGAGAGAGAGAGAGAGAGAGAGAGAGAGAGAGAGAGAGAGAGAGAGAGAGGAGGAGAGGGAGAAATCCACCAAGGTTTCGGAGACATGGTTCTGCCTCCCTCATCGCAGATAATGGTATCCATTGTTTACCTTCGGCCAAAACTCTCTCTCTCTCCCTCCCCCACACACTCTTTCCACCCTTCTCTTACTGCCTCGGGTTCCACAGCCGATTTGTGTGGCGTACAATAGGCTCGGATAGGGCGAGACGCCGGAGAATGAAGTCAAGATATGGGCTTAGATGGAGAAAAGAGGTGGAGACAAGGAAACATTACACCAGGACTATATATATATATATATATATATATATATATATATATATATATATATATATATATATATATATATATATGTATATATATATACTTCGTGGGGAACCTGTAGGTGTCTCCCTCGCAGTTCCCCAGAAGTGATGAATGTGGGGACACTCGCTCTCAGTCCCCGAGGAGACAGACACAAGTCCCTGTGGGTACTTCAGTCAATCCAAAGTATTGCAGGTCCACGATGCTTCGATTTACTGAGAGCCTGACACTGTGGTACACTCCTCTTTGCCCTGAGCTATTCGCCACTTCCTTTCCTAATCTAACATCATTTTCTTTTTTTATATAATGACAGAACACGGTTAGTGTGGAACGTGGGAGAAGTGCTTAACGAGAGAGAGGCATGACGAAAGCTCTGACACTAATGGAAACATACGAGCTGGTTTAAAAGACTTGTTCAACGTTTCCAAGGCGAGATGATGTCCTTGGAGGGTTGTAAGGGGGTTATGGGAGTTTAACAATATGGTCTGTGAGGGGTTTTCATAGCCTGGCTTGTAAACCTTGCATAAGGAGGAAGGAAGGAAGGAAGGAAGGAAGGAAGGAAGGAAGGAGAGTTATGAGGGAAGAGCTAATCTCAGTTTCTTACAAGTGGGGCGGACGAAGAGGAGCAAGATAAAGACACGGAAAGGTAAACTGAACATAAGGTAGAAAAGATACGCGAAGGACCCTCGAGAGGGAGGCGACGAAAGACAAAGGTTAATTATGGGTGAACAGATGATGAGGGAGGCCATATTGGAACGCGAGGAGAAAAGAGACACTGAAGTGATAATGAAGAGCGTGAAAGATGTAGACTCAAAGTGGAGAGGGGCGAGGTATTGGACGGGATACAAAGGAAATAAAAAAAAAAAAAAAAAAACACGAGCGAATCTTTGTACAATCCACAAGACTTGGGGAATCGTGCAGCCAATATCAAGACTCTTGGTGTAAAGTATGACGAAAGATGGTAAGGTGTGGCGAGGCTTCAAAGAGTAAGGTGAAGCCAGGGTGTGGCAGCGATGAAAAGAAAGGGAGGCAAAGCCACTTGGTAGCATGCGTTGGTACATCCCATCCATGAGTGACTGTTCTAACTCCTCTAAACTATCATCCTGTTACCCTTGACATCTACCATTTCCAGAGCCTTCGAATCCGTCTGTAACTCGCATATCCACAGACATTTCGACTCTCACAGTCTCCTCTCTGATCACCAGTATGGCTTCCGTAAGGTGAGGTCCACTGATGATATTCTTTTCTATCTTACTACCATCTGGTCATCATCCCTGAAGATTTGGGGGAATTCTGTGTCTCTGCCCTTGATATATATCCAAAGCCTTTGACAGGGTGCGCTATCGGGGTCGCATCTGTAAGCTCCCCTCTTTTGGCTTTCCTCCCTCGCTTTGCTTCCTCATATCTAGCTTCCTATCTGGCCGAGTTATCTCCCTGGTTGTTGATGGATCAGCCTTGCCCCCTTTCTCCATCAGCAGCGGTGTCCTTCACTGTTCCTCTTTTTAATTAACAATATCTTTTTGTTCTATAAATAAACAAATACTTTCATACGCTGACAATTCAACACTTCATTCCCCTACATCATAAAAATTCTACTTCTTCTCTTACTCTATCTGCATCTCGTCTCGACACAACTTCACAAGTAAACTTAATACTTGGAAAGGCCATCTCAGTAGGGTGTCCAAAATCTGGTCAAGTTTAATGCCTCCAATACCTAGTTTCTCTCTCTCTCTCTCTCTCTCTCTCTCTCTCTCTCTCTCTCTCTCTCTCTCTCTCTCTCTCTCTCTCTCTCAAATTCCTTAAAACTTTCCTCTGTCCATTGACGGTTCCGTAATTCCACCCACTGACTCTTAGGAACACAATTAGTATTACTGTAACATCCATTCTATCTTGAAAAAAAAACCCACATTCCTGAAATAACCAAATCTCTGACTCTCAGAAACTGGGAGTCCTGTTTAGATGTCGACAGTCCTTTTCTTCTGAACAGTTTACTCCGTTTATACAAAGGATTGATCCGTCTTTGTATGGAGTATACTGCTCTTACACATCTGGGGTGGTTCTAGCTCTGCATCCTTACTTGACAGAGTTGGGTTGAATTCTCTCTGACTTCTTATCAACTCTCCCAAGGCTAACTTCAAAACTTGACCCACATGCCCTATGCCGCAATGTTGGTTCACTTTCCTTTTTTCCATAGATATTACTTTGGATTCTACTCCCAAGAGCAGGCTACCTGTGTGCCCCAACCACGAGCTAGACCACATAATACTCGCTAAGCTGCTGCGTCACATGACTGCAGTGTGGCCCTTTGGCAACTCAAGAATGGGCCGTTTTGATAACTGTTTCTTCCCTTACACCTCCAAGCTTTGGAACTCTCTACCCTCTCATGTCTTTTCCAATAACTATGACCTGGCACAATTTTAAGAGACAGGTTTTTCAACTTTCTCCACTATTCGTAAATATTTTCCCTTGCCTCTTCTTTTTTTTTCCCCTTTCATCAACCTCTCTATATTTCAATTAAGGCCCGGCCTCGACATGGACTTCTGCCAGTGACTGGAGCCTCCAACCTCAAAAAAGAAGAAAAAAAAAAATCCTAAAAGCATCCCCAAACTAACGCCTAAAAGAACCTATAACATATGAACTAAAATCATATACGAAACGAGACATTACTAATAGGAATATTCCCACATGCCTGTGTTCACCACCCCTGCTGCCTCTCATACCCCTACATCTGTGTTCACCACCCATGCTGCCTCTCATGCCCTTGCATCTGTGTTCACCACCCATGCTGCCTCTCATGCCCTTACATCTGTGTTCACCACCCCTGCTGCCTCTCATGCCCCTACATCCGTGTTCACCACCCCTGCTGCCTCTCATGCCCTTACATCTGTGTTCACCACCCCTGCTGCCTCTCATGCCCCTACATCTGTGTTCACCACCGATGCTGCTTCTCACACCCCTACGTCCGTGTTCACCACCCATGCTGCCTCTCATGCCCTTACATCTGTGTTCAACACCCTTGCTGCCTCTCATGCCCCTACATCCATTTTCACCACATCTGTTGCCTCTCAAGCCCCTACATCTGTATTTACCACACCAGCCGTCTATCGTACCCCCCACCACACACACACACACACACACTTTCGTTTCGCACACACCTACCGCCTCTCATGCCCCTGCACCTCTGTTCACCACACCTACCACACCATTCGTATCCCCACACCTGCCTCCTCTCGTGTCTCCACACACCTGTTTCACCACCACACTTGTCTCCCACCTTCCCCCTCTCTCACCTGTAGTCTTTCCAGCTTTAGCTTACAAGCTGTGACTCCCCCACCTGCCAGCATCGGGAGGGAAGGGGGGATGGAAGAGGAGGAATGGGAGGGAAGGGGGACAAACTGGGCAGAAGAGAGGGGGGGATGATGATTCCTGGTGCATGAGTCATAAGAGGCCCCGCCCCGGGATGGGACGGGGCGCGGGGGAAGGGGCTAAGAGCGTGGGGTGGAGGAGAGGTTGCTGCTGGACGGGGCGTCCTAGCATGGCAACAAAAACACAACAGCCCCGCCCTCGGGCCTCACACTGGCACCGTGGGAGGGGGGACCTGCTACTGCGGCTCCTGTTGCCGTCCCCTGCTACTGTTGCTCCTGTTGCCTGCTGCTACTGTTGCTCCTGTTGCCGTCCCCTGCTACTGTTGCTCGTGTTGCCGTCCCCTGCTACTGTTGCTCCTGTTGCCTGCTGCTGCTACTGTTGCTCCTGTTGCCTGCTGCTGCTGCTACTGTTGCCGCCTCCTGCTACTGTTGCTCCTGTTGCCGCCTCCTGCTACTGTTGCTCCTGTTGCCTGCTGCTGCTGCTACTGTTGCCGCCTCCTGCTACTGTTGCTCCTGTTGCCTGCTGCTGCTGCTACTGTTGCCGCCTCCTGCTACTGTTGCTCCTGTTGCCTGCTGCTGCTGCTTCTGTTGCCGCCTCCTGCTACTGTTGCTCCTGTTGCCTGCTGCTACTGTTGCTCGTGTTGCCGTCCCCTGCTACTGTTGCTCGTGTTGCCGTCCCCTGCTACTGTTGCTCCTGTTGCCTGCTGCTGCTACTGTTGCTCGTGTTGCCGTCCCCTGCCACTGTTGCCTGCTGCTGCTACTGTTGCCGTCCCCTGCTACTGTTTCTCCTGTTGCCTGCTGCTACTACTGTTGCTCGTGTTGCCGTCTCCTGCTACTGTTGCTCGTGTTGCCGTCTCCTGCTACTGTTGCTCCTGTTGCCGTCCCCTGCTACCGTCGCTCCTGTTGCCGTCCCCTGCTACTGCTGCCCCTGCTATTGTTGCTGCTCCTTCCCTTAGCTGCTCCCACCGTTCCTTGACACAGCTGATGCTTCTGTTGTCGGTACAGCAGCTTGCTGTTGGTAGTACTGCTCCTCCTGTGTTTTTTTTGTCATTGCTGTCACCGCTGCCTGCCAGCTGTTATTCCCTGCTGTTTACTATCACGGCTTCTTCCTGCTGCTGTCTACTGCTCCTCGCAGAGTTACTGGTGTCTGCTGCGTCTGCTTCTGCTTGTTACCAACCAAGCTGTTCCTTCTCACGGAGGCGCTGTTGCTTCAGCTGTTTCCTACCACCGCTGCTGCTGTCAAACCCTATCCACGCAGCTGTGGTTCTTGCATTCTCCTGCCACCACCGCTGCTGCAGCTGTTCTTCCTGCTGTTTCCCATCACCGCTGCTGCTGCTGTTCTTGCTGTTTCCTATCACCGCTGCTGCTGTTTTTGCTGTTTCCCATCACCGCTGCTGCTGTTGCTGTTCCTGCTGTTTCCTATCACCGCTGCTGCTGTTCTTGCTGTTTCCCCATCACCGCTGCTGCTGTTCTTGCTGTTTCCAATCACCGCTGCTGCTGTTCTTGCTGTTTCCTATCACCGCTGCTGCTGTTCTTGCTGTTTCCAATCACCGCTGCTGCTGTTCCCAATCACCGCTTCTGCTGTTCCTGCTATTTCCAATCACCGCTGCTGCTGCTGCTGCTCTTCGTCCTGCTGTTTCTTGTCACCTCTCTAGCTATCCCGGATGCCTGCTGGTGGGAAGCAGAACACTGCTGCTGGTCCAGATCTGCTTCCCTGGCAGCCCGTCTCGTCTCTCGCGTCTTACAAAAAGAACCCCCCCCCCCAAAAAAAAAAAAACCACAAATCCCTTGAATCATGACCTACTTCAGCATCTCCTTCAGTCCTTCCTATGCCGGTGAACTAACCCTTCTTCCTCCTCCTCCTCCCACACACCAGTATATTTCCCTCTCAACCTTCTCTTCGCTACCTCCCTCTTCCTCCTCCTCCCTCCACCTTCCTTCAGTCCTTCCTATGCCGGTGAACTAACCCTTCTTCTTCCTCCTCCTCCTCCCACACACCAGTATATTTCTCTCTCAACCTTCTCTTCGTCGGTACCTCCCTCTTCCTCCTCCTCATCCTCCTCCTCTCTCCACCTTCCTTCAGTCCTTCCTATGCCGGTGAACTAACCCTTCTTCTTCCTTCTCCTCCTCCCACACATCAGTATATTTCCCTCTCAACCTTCTCTTCGTCGGTACCTCCCTCTTCCTCCTCCTCATCCCTCCACCTCCTTCCTCACTAAGAAGCGAGTCACGTCTGCCACATGAACGCCACCCGGAGCCAATTTCTCTTTTCCAGGGCGGCCTAGGATCACTGTTGTTGTCATGACTGTCGAATCTACCGATACAGCCACGTCTTTCGCAGCGACCAGCGTCCACCAGCCACCTGTCCAGAGCTGAGAGAGAGAGAGAGAGAGAGAGAGAGAGAGAGAGAGAGAGAGAGAGAGAGAGAGAGAGAGAGAGAGAGAGAGAGACATTTTCAACAGGATTAAACAAACATATCACAGAGCAAACAAATACATCCAGAGCCAACGAATACATCTAAGTTCAAACAATATGAGCAAACAGATCACAGGAGGCACTCAAAAAAGTTTCAGTTACAGTTGTTTGCTCATGAAGTAAACAGTCAGGGGGTCAGGTATGACATGAGTGATTGCCCGGGGTCAACAGCTAATCAAAGGGTCAAACAGAGAATACGGATGTCGAAATGAAGCCAACAACATAATCAACACAACGAAGTCAGAGGTCATACTTTGACCAACGAAGGGGTCAGACACTAGGAAAGGACGTATCAGAAAATGTGGTCATACAGACAGAACCTTCGGGATAAACAAGAGGCCAGCTAGCACAGAAAGGTCATAGGTAAAAGAGGTCAAGGAACTGGACAAACACAGGTTGGCCATAAGTTAAAAAATATATTATAGCTAGAAAATAACTTTGGATCCACCAAAAATATCAAAACAAGAGTCCAGCCATAGGCTAGTGCAAAAGATAAACAGAGGTTCGCTAGAGGTCAAACGAGGTTCGCTAGAGGTCAAACGAGGTTCGCTAGAGGTCAAACGGGGTTCGCTAGAGGTCAAACGAGGTCAAACGAGGTCAGCCAGAAGTCAAGCAGAAATTTCTCGAGGGTGTTCACGAACCAAACTGTTAACACGTCAGGCACACGACAACAGCAGCCAAACAGATAGCTTCTCTATGCCAATTGGATGACTGGTTGAAGTCTACCGAAAGACTGGAGACCCAGTCGACCACAACAGGAGTCTACCAGAGACTAGACACACAGTCCACCACAACAGGAGTCCACCAGAGACTAGACACACAGTCCACCACAACAGGAGTCCACCAGAGACTAGACACACAGTCCACCACAACAGGAGTCCACCAGAGACTAGACACACAGTCCACCACAACAGGAGTCCACCAGAGACTAGACACACAGTCCACCACAACAGGAGTCCACCAGAGACTAGACACACAGTCCACCACAACAGGAGTCCACCAGAGACTAGACACACAGTCCACCACAACAGGAGTCCACCAGAGACTAGACACACAGTCCACCACAACAGGAGTCCACCAGAGACTAGACACACAGTCCACCACAACAGGAGTCCACCAGAGACTAGACACACAGTCCACCACAACAGGAGTCCACCAGAGACAAGACACACAGTCCACCACAACAGGAGTCCACCAGAGACTAGACCCAGTCCACCACAACAGGAGTCCACCAGAGACTAGAGACACAGTCCACCACAACAGGAGTCCACCAGAGACTAGACACACAGTCCACCACAACAGGAGACCACCAGAGACTAGACCCAGTCCACCACAGTCACCACAACAGGAGTCCACCAGAGACCAGACCCAGTCCACCACAACAGGAGTCCACCAGAGACTAGACACACAGTCCATCACAACAGGAGTCCACCAGAGACTAGACACACAGTCCACCACAACAGGAGTCCACCAGAGACTAGACACACAGTCCACCACAACAGGAGTCCACCAGAGACCAGACCCAGTCCACCACAACAGGAGTCCACCAGAGACTAGACACACAGTCCACCACAACAGGAGTCCACTAGAAACTAGACCCTTGGCTGACACAATACAATGTACGGCAGTGCTGATCAGACAACACAGAACTCCCAACGACCCTTTTGCTTAAACCTTTAAGTTATCACTGCTTTGCCCACCCACGCCATTCGAGTTAGTTTTTGATACAATCAAGTCTTGATACATCTCATCATCTCTACGGAAAGGAGCACTGTAACCTAATCTACATGTATGTACTAGGCGCCGATGTCTCTCTAAGATACAGAATTCTACCGTAAAATATCTGTAAGACCAAAATGCTATACAATATCTTATTCAATTTCGACATAGAAAAAAAATATTTTAACCCCTGCAATGAATTCGCAAGAGTTGTTGAGGCAGGATTGATATATACAAAAAAAAAATCAATTGTCTTTCGTCATTAAATCACCGCCAGGAAGCCCCCTTTTCTTCCTCCCCTGGAAATATCCATTGTCATCCTAGACCCAAAAATGAAATATACGATGGAGGCAGGTTTCTCTCTCTCTTCCTCCCCCCGCGCGCGCGACCCTGAAAGGACAAGTGAACACTGGAACCAACCAACCATCCGGGCCTTCGTGAGGATACATTACAGCACACTGCTGCCCTGTTTATATGTACCTCCCAACCATCCCCTCCTTCCTTCGTCAGGAGCGCCTCATTATCTACCGCCGATGTATAAACAAGGTGACCATACCACCACACCACCACCATACACACACACACACACACACCCTAGGCCCGGCGAGGCGCAACAGATCCCATATAGCTAACAGAAGTGTATTACAGACACTCCAGACCAGGCGATGGGCAACAGATCCTATTGCTAACAGAAGTGTACTACAGACTACCCCAGGCCAGGCGATGGGCAACAGATCCTATTGCTAACAGAAGTGTACTACAGACACTCCAGACCAGGCGAGGCGCAACAGATTCTACAGCTAACAGAAGTGTCCTACAGACACTCCAGACCAGGCGATGGGCAACAGATCCTATTGCTAACAGAAGTGTACTACAGACTACCCCAGGCCAGGCGATGGGCAACAGATTCTATAGCTAACAGAAGTCTCTTACAGACACTCCAGGCCAGGCCAGGCGCAACAGATTCTATAGCTAACAGAAGTGTCCTACAGGCACCCCAGGCCAGGCGATGGGCAACAGATTCTACATAGCTAACAGAAGTGTCCTACAGACCACCCTAGGCCAGGCGATGGGCAACAGATTCTATAGCCAGAGACAACCCTTGCTGGCTGGCGAGAGGCAACAGATGCTAGAACTACCAGTCGTCCGCCTCAGTCGACCAGGCCACGCGAGAGCAATAGATTCAGTAGCTTCCAGAAGCCCGCTTCAGCCAACCCCAGGGTCGGGCGTGGGCAACTGAAATAGCTTCCCCCCCGTCATTACGTGCCACAGGGAGCCCGTGGCAGTACCAGACGGCCCTGGGAGATACGGAGCCTTCGTAGACCCAGCCGAGGACACGAGCGTCTGGTGAGATGGATAGATAGATAGATAGATAGATAGAGAGAGAGAGAGAGAGAGAGAGAGAGAGAGAGAGAGAGAGAGAGAGAGAGAGAGAGAGAGAGTAGTTCACTTGGGCTGTGTGCTGAGCAACGACCAACAGGAAAACGATAGGAAAAAAAAAAATTAAGAAGATTCAATTCCCAGCAGGGAAAACATAGTAAATACCAGCCTTGCCTCACACACACACACACACACACACACACACACACACACACACACACACACACCCCGTGTGTGTGTGTGTGTGTGTGTGTAAGTAAATTCGTCCGCACCTGGTTTTGCTGTGAAGCAGAGCAACAGGGAGAAAGAAGTTTATGTAAAATGACAGCGTTAAGTAAAGGCAAATTCATAAGACGTGACTTCAGCTAACGAGGAAGAAGTGTGGCGAGGGACGTGACAGACGCGTGGGTCACGAAGGTGGGGGGTGTTCAGAAATACTACGAAAATACGAGGAATGAAGAGGAAACCTGACCTGTGACGACTGACTCGAAGGCCGGGAAGAGACACCGCGACACGACGGAGGAAAGTCACAAGAGAAACGAAACCACCTTACGAGTATCAAGTCCGGACCTGCCGTCGGGGAGATAACCTGACGAAGATGATGATGATGGTGATGATGATGATGATGAAGAAGGTGATGAAGAAGAAGAAACTGATCAAGAAGAAGAAGAAATTGTTAAAGAGGAAGAAGAAGAAGAAGAAATTGTTAAAGAGGAAGAAGAAGAAGAAGAAGAAGAAGAAGAAGAAATTGTTAAAGAGGAAGAAGAAGAAGAAGAAGAAATTGATGAAGAAGATGAAGAAACTGATAATGAAGAAGAAGAAGCTGATAAGGAAGTTGATGAAGAAGAAGAAACTGATGATGAAGAAGAAAAAGATGAAGAAAAAGAAGAAGAAAAAGATGAAGAAGAAAAAGAAGAGGAAGAAGAAGAAGAAGAAGTTGATGAAGAAGAAGAAGAAGAAGTTGATGAAGAAGAAGAAACTGATGATGAAGAAAAAGATGAAGCTGATGAAGAAGAAGAAGAAGAAGTTGAGGAAGAAGAAGAAGAAGAAGGTGTAACGACACAGACTTACTCCGCTACAGGGAGAGTCAATGTTTATACCATCCACTTACCGTAACTGCACATCCACACACGAGCCACTTTGACTACATCCACTCCCACTAAATTGCTTTCCGTCATCTAATGAGATGCGTATGAAAAAAAAAAACCAATCTTTTCACCAGCAAGAAAACTCACTCAGAAAATACAACAGGGCCACTCCTACAACCTACAAGGACAATAGCGACTGATTAACAATCTAGACGATTCTCAATACCCAGTTCACCTCACAACCAATAGCCATACGTCTCGTCTCTCCTCGAGCAATTTGTTATTAGTGTCTTGTCTTGTGGCTGCAGCATGAATGTTGTAGTTGAAGCACAAAGAACACGATGCACCTTTCGGCTGTGTCCTCTATGCTGAGGCCGTAGAAAAACCCAAGGGCATCATTTCATATGTACAGTGCGAGTGTGCATCGCCCTTGAATGATCTCGAACACCTGAAGAAGGTGTTGAATTACATTCTAAGCTAACTACCGGTTGTAAACGACCCTGGAGGCCCAAATCACCCCGGCAGTTGACAGATAGGCGCAAACCCCAAAATAACCAGCTAAGCCAACGATAGTTTTCGATTTGATAACAAAAAGAAAAGGTAAATTATGTACAAACTGATTTCCCTTTTCGCTACCACAACACATAGTAGTGTTCGATGGTTTATCGGTCACCTGGACGGACGTGTCTACAACACAGGTCGCACACTGATAACTGAACAGTGTCATTAGAGTCATCACAAGTTACCCAACAACGACAATAAAACCCCATCAATTACCCATTAGAGCAGCAATGTGAACCATCACGATAACATTAATATCCTCCCCCCCCCCTTCACAACCGCTGGTAATGACCAAATATAAGTCCCATCACAACCGTTGGTAACGACCAATCATAAGCCCCATCACAACCGGTGGTAATGACCAAATATAAGTCCCATCACAACCGGTGGTAACGACCAATCATAAGCCCCATCACAACCGGTGGTAATGACCAAATATAAGTCCCATCACAACCGGTGGTAACGACCAATCATAAGCCCCATCACAACCGATGGTAACGACCAATCATAAGCCCCATCACAAGCGTCGATAACCACCAATTACAAGCCCCATCACAACCGTTGGTAACGACCAATTACAAGCCCCATCACAACGTTGATCGAAGACCAGTTATAAGACCAAAAAAAGACGACCAATAACAGACTACGCTTATCACCAGACTCAACCAATCACCAACGCGATAAAAGCGTGACTCAATTGTGACCAAAAAAAAAAACCTATTCGTAACGGCCGTCAATCAAGCAACGTCAATAACAAACACAGTGACCCACATTTTATCAATAACCCGGGAAATAACACCAGTCACCCAGACAGTGGCGTCAATAACAACGGGTGGGGGAGAGGAGGGGGGGGGGGGGGGGAGAGAGGTGGGTAGGTGGGGGGGGTCTCTGTTTCAGCTGGTCGATGGTAAGGGGAGGAAGAAGAGTGGGGGGGACGGGGAGGGTAGGTAGGGGGGTAGGGAGGAAAGGGAAAGGAACAGAACAGAAGAGGAAGAGGAGGAGGAGGAAGAAGAGAGATGAGAGGAAGAGTGAGAGAAGAGGAAGAGGAGGAGGAGGAGGAGGAGGAGGAGAGAAGATGAGAGGAAGAGGAAGAGTGAGAGAAGAGGAGGAGGAGAAGGAAAGAAGATGAGAGGAAGAGGAAGAGTGAGAGAAGAGGAAGTGGGAGAGAGGAGGAGGAAGATGAGGAGATGAGAGGAAGAGGAAGAGTGGGAGAAGAGGAGGAGGAGGAGGAGGAGAGAGAGAGAGAGAGAGAGAGAGAGAGAGAGAGAGAGAGAGAGAGAGAGAGAGAGAGAGAGAGTGGGGAGAGGAGGTAGGAGGGGAGCTGGCGGAGGGGAGTGGAGGGGTGTGGTGTGTTGGACAAGAAAAGTGTTTGCACCAATCCTTCGATCAGACGTCTCCTTATTGGCAAATATTTGCCTGCGGCAGGGGAAGTGAGAGAGAGAGAGAGAGAGAGAGAGAGAGAGAGAGAGAGAGAGAGAGAGAGAGAGAGAGAGAGAGAGAGAATGCTTTGAGCCCTGACAGCAAAAACAAGACTAGTCTGTTCATTATGATAATCAACTATTGTTGCTGTTGTTATATATAGATTTAAGAAAAAAAAAAGTGGAACGTAATGACAAAAAATAAGGATGACAGTTAAATTTTAAAATAGAAAACGAAATACAGGAGGGACAACAGAAAACAGGTGCGGGGCCGTCGTAACTACAGGGGAAACGATGTTTACCCGTAAAGCAGTTAAATATTTTCGTTGCCATAATCATGACTAAAGAAAGGACATAAAACCTTCAGACCAACGAATGAAACATGAGTCATTTATCCATAAATAAAGCAGGTCCTTTAAAATTATGGGTACGTTGTGCGTTTACTTCTTCTATTTTCCCATTTTCTTTCTTCTTTTATTTTCCCATTTTCTTTCTTCTCTTATTTTCCCATTTTCTTTCTTTTATTTTCCCATTTTCTTCTTTTATTTTCCCATTTTCTTTCTTCTTTTATTTTCCCATTTTCTTTCCGTCTCTGGTAAGGGGGTTGAAAGCAGGCCAACGGGGGTTTGGTGACGTAGTAGAGAAATGATGGGTGGCTGGCAGCATGTGGCCCATGACGTGAAGAGATAAAGAGAGATATAGATGGGGACGGAGGCAGACTGATACGGGGCACACACACACACACACACACACACAAACACACACACACACACACATACACGCAACATTACACCGATGCGAGGTATGGGGCTACAGACACGGTTGTATGGAGGAAGGTGGATGTGTCGGAAACTGAATTGTTTGGGGACAATATATCGTATGAGGTGGGCTGATCGAGCTAGTAATGAAAGGGTTAGAGATGTGTGGTAATATAAAAAAAGAAAGTGTGTGGCTGAGAGAGTAGAAGAGGGGCTGTTGGAATGGTTTGAACATATAGAAGGAATGATTAAGGTTGACGAAAAGGATATATGAGTCTGAAGTGGAGGGAACAAAAAGTGAGGGACCAAATTGGATGTGGAAGGACGGAGTGAAAAAAAAAATCTGAGCGATAGGGGCCTGAATATGCAGGAAGGTGAGAGGCGTGCACAGGATACAGTGAATTGGACTGAGCTGGTATACTGGGATCGACGTGCTGTCAATGGACTGAAAAAGGGCATATGCAACGCCCGGGGTAAACCATGGAAAAGTCTGTGGGGCGTGGATGTCTATAGAGAGTTGTGGTTTCAGTGCATTACTATTGACAGCGAAAGAATGGACGTGAGTGGATGTGGCCTTTCTTCGTCTGTTCCTGGCGCAATCTCGCTACCCCGGGGAAACTGTGATCAAGCATAAAGAAATTATGGACGAAAAAACTAAATGAACGGGGATCTGGCAGTCCACAATGGGTAAAGAGGACAGGAAAGGCAGGCGAAGGAAGCAAAGATGAACGAGAGAGGAAATCTACAAAATCCAGTTCTGAAACCATAAGATGGAGTAACAAAATAGTCAAAACCTAATAAAGAATGAATAGAATACAAACAGAATATGGATAAATCCGAATTGATTAAGGAAACTATAAAAAAAAAAATGAAATGACACCAAGTGAACCCACATCCAAAACGAGGCGAAATAAGCGAAGGACGGAACGCTTGAGAAGTAAGAATGTAAAAAAAAAAAAAAAATAAAAGAAATACTTTGAAAATATCATGATCATTCTAGAATTATTTCCTAATTTGAGGGCGTCCCAGAGACAAGACACCAAGACCATTATATTACATGGGCGATACCTCTCACCAGAGACGCACTTCAACGTGAACCAATTCGGTGCTTCGCTGACTCGTCTCCTACATTTTCGAACCTTCTCCAGGAACGTTTGCCAACACGCTCCATCTGGACTGATCTAAACACAAAGGAGTATCGGGCGTTCAGACTTCATTCAGTTTAGACTTCATTCACTTAAGACTTCATTCAGCGACGGAATTCGCGATGGGAACCCTTCAACTTCTTTCACATCTCGAGGGGGATTAGAGTCGCACACGACCCATGTCTCATTCACACGTTTTCGAGCAGTGAGAGAGAGACTCACTGGTTCAGTGAACACCACCAATCCTAAGCTCTTCCCCTCGACTGGAGTGACCAAGCAAAGGCCTGTGCTACGAGGCCCAATGTGAAAATGTCTGGAGTTCCTTCAGTGTTAAAACTAACCACTTGAGGAACGATCACTAGGAACACCACCTTTGGCGTAATCACCAAGGCGTGGCAGGCGTTCCTAAGTCGGCGACAATGAGTGGGGCAAATTAGCAAGGGCTCCCCCCACAACGGGGGATTGGGGGAGGGTGTGGAAACTTTCACAGCTCTTCTTCGAGAATGAGTGACGATGGACGAAACATTATGACAGAGGGACCGTGGACGGAAACGCCATACGAATGTGAATGATAATTACGTCCGTCACTATATCTCGTACGAAGTCTACGATCTTTTTCATCAGTTTCTGCACGTAAAGTGAAGATGAAAGATAGAGAAATGATGTTACCATCTTGCATCTGACGTTTGCGTCATATCTACTATTTCATGATTACTTTCGCTTTCCATGTAATTTATACCTTATTGTGATGACATATTGTATTACGGTCTCTATTCATCATTTTATTCGTGTGTGTGTGTGTGTGTGTGTGTGTGTGTGTGTATGTGTGTGTGTGTGTGTGTGTGTGTGTGTGTGTTTTGTGTGTCAGTGTGTTTTATTAACAAAACTAAAAAAAAATAGACCTTTTTTAAATTGAAGTTTGGAAATTATTTCTTCAAATAAACAATCGATTTTTTTTTCCAGTTAACATGTAAGGAATAATAACACTCTCTGTGAATCATTTGGCTTTAAACTAGAGAAACATCCAAAACCTAGGTTAATATACTGAATGCTGAGCCTTATAGACATTTGGTGGTTTTGTCGTGTACCGAGGCAGTTCAATGTCCAATACCACATCTACAAAATTTCTACAAGACCCTTTAGAAATCGTCTTCCTCAGATACCGCAAAGGGAAAACTGTGAATCTTAAAGAGTTAAGAAAAAAAGTTATTCTCTTGAAGGCGTAGGCGAGATTACATATTCCCCTCACACCCGTAATTACCCTGTCACACCTAAACTCTTTAATTACATCGAGGGCCATATATGTACTGCGCGCGCGTGTATGGCCTTAATCACCTGAAATTACTCGTACGTTCTCTCGTAATCGAATGGTAATTAGGAGCTGATGCTGGTGGTCGTAATATGACCCTTGTCAGTCGCCAGAGAGACTTGCACACTTTATTAAGACCAGCCAAACCAAACCAACTTCTCAAATAATTGATTATGAAGAAAATACTAATACATTTTCAGCTAATAGCAAGGGGTCGCTGAATGGACTTTTAAGCTGTCACTTAACGACACCATACCAGTCTCACAGCTTAAGCTGTCACTTGTCACACCAAACCAGTCTCACAGCTTAAGCTGTCACTTGTCACACCAAACCAGTCTCACAGCTTAAGCTGCCATTTCTTTACACCAACCAGTCTCGCAGCTTCGATTTCTTCGCGAACCGACGCCCCATCTGTACGCCACAGCGTAGTTTACACAGGTACACACACACACACACACACACACACAGACACGCTTGATGACCTCCCTCGACAATGAAGACTTCACATGTCTCACACCGTCCTGCCCATTGCAGCAGCGTTCATACCAAACGTTCAGCGGGACAGTAACTCTATTAACCTCCCGTCTGGGTTAAGACACCCATCCTCCCGTCAGGTTAAGACACCTGAAGACGAGGAAGTTACCGCCACATATATATATAAGGTGTTACGGCTGAAGGTCGTTCATATCCTGAAGATCTATCTGCCTACTCGAACCCCCCCTTTTTCCGTGGCTGGCCACGTCCCTCCCTCCCTCTCTCCGTGCCTCCCTCCCTCTCAGGCATCCACGTTTCCCTTGGCTGCTTCCAGTTCTTCCTGTCTTGTTTGCGTGTGATATTTCCTCATCCCCGACCCAGACCACTTTCCCCCTCTCCCCCCAAATACTCCTCTCTCCAAAATACTCCCTGCCTTTCTTCCTTCCTTGACAGCTCCTCCCCACTGACTCCCAATCTCGAACGTTCACATGATAAAAATGATATCACACGAGGTCTTTTTGCAAGGTTATTTTAAACACCAAGGAAAATAGAAACGGCACAATACGACGAGAATAAACGAGTTTGTAAACTTCATCGATGGCAAGGTTTGGCAACTCTACCCCCCCTTCCAGGAACACACACACACAAACACACACACACACACACGTCATGTTCACTGCCAAGCCACTTCGCTCCTAGGGTAAACAGACATATACACACGCACACACAAACACACACTGGCAAAAGTACCGAGGTCATGTGGGGTCACTGTTGTGCAACGAGATGGCTGGATGACCTCTGACACCCACAGGATGGAGACGAGTACCATACTCGAGACGAGAAGAAAAAAAAAACTTGATGGGAAAATGAACTATGGTAGAATGAACCCATTGAACTACACCAGCGATGGATAGATGGGACCATTTGCGTC
Organism: Panulirus ornatus; assembly: GCF_036320965.1. NCBI lineage: Eukaryota > Metazoa > Arthropoda > Malacostraca > Decapoda > Palinuridae > Panulirus > Panulirus ornatus. The sequence goes on from NC_092229.1 coordinate 10,023,114, forward strand.
ATAACGACATGGGGCAACGGAGAAACATTACACCAGCCATGGGAAGGGAAGACACAGTCGTTCAAACGAGCGTCAATTTGCGTCGCGTGGAGAGTACGCACGTGCGTGAGCGGAAAAACCTTCACGTGGCGGGGACAGATATATATATATACATGGACGCGCGCCGCCCGCACGCGGAAGAGCACATCGCGCGCGTATGTTCACAATGTTCAAGCACCGATGGAGCATTTCAAACGAGCGTTTTTTCTTTCTTGGCTAACGTGTTAGGTGTGGTTCACGCCTGGAGGGGCACAGTAAGTTGTACAGCACCTCTGATAAATTATTTTTATTTGGTAAGTACGTATGAAGTACTTATGATTAAAGAATATGCTTTTAAATATCTATATCTTATCAATCTATCCATACATCGTATGTATATCTACATCTATGTATCTATATGTATAATTTGATGTCTGATCTTGATGTCATATCACATAATGCCGTGAAAAGCCATCATGGCACTGACGAACTCATAAATACTCATCCATCGTTCATGGCGTCTTTTGTTCATACGTTTCATTCGACAAGTGTGTGTGTGTGTGTGTGTGTGTGTGTGTGTGTGTGTGTGTGTGTTTGTGTTCCAATACTATTCTTGTCTTACGGGGAGTGAGTGTTACACTCGTGTTGCCTCTGTCTAATATTAACCTTGTATATTTGTACAATGTCTTTACTGCTTTGTATGCACACACACACACACACACACACACACACACACACACACACATAACCTACCCTAAGCTAGGTGCAAGTGTGTGTGTGTGTGTGTGTGTGTGTGTGTGTGTGTGTGTGTGTGTGTGTGTGTGAATTTAAACTATCTCTTGCAGTCCGTCTGTCCGTATCAGCACAATGTACAGACTAAGAGGCAGCACGATCTTAAAAAAAAAAAAAAAAAATGAAATGATTCAGTTATCATCAATACTATCTGGAATATTCTCGAAGAAAATGGTCAAGATCTTCAACTGGCAGTTATGTAACGACGCTGACGACCTCAAGTGACCTTGGCAGTTGACAGTCTCTCTCTCTCTCTCTCTCTCTCTCTCTCTCTCTCTCTCTCTCTCTCTCTCTCTCTCTCTTAAAACTTTTAAATACTGAGCAACATACGTTAACGCCTCACAACGGACTCTGGTAATATATACATATATACATATATATATATATATATATATATATATATATATATATACATATATATATATATATATATATATATATATATATATATATATATATATATATATATATATATATATAAAAGATGGGAGGTGGGGTCTAGCTCTTTTTGAAATGCGTCCTCTATTTATCTATCATGCCGGTACCAAGTGGATGGAGCGGAGGATGACAACACTAAAAATACTTTCACAATTCCTTTGAGAAAGAGACGGGGGGGAAAATCTCGCCCTACGAAGTAGTTACGTAACGCCAGCCGGAAGTTACGTAAGGTGTCCATCGTTTTTTGTTCATGGATCCATTTTCTTTAAGGGGGGTTTCTTATATATATAATCAAATACTATCAGTTTCATCCCCCCCCACCTCCTCCTCCTCTTCGTTCGCTCCACAGATACAGTTATGCCATCGGAACGCGGACAATAACAGACTACTGGATCCTTCCAAGGCTTTATAATCTATAAAGCCAGATGAATTACAAAGAAAACGAGAGAACCATCTGGAAACTTTACATCTACTGAGGCGCAAATAAATTTCGTCTTGGATGTTTTAATATGTATTTCACAAGTCTTTTTATTTTTCAAGGCATTTTTACGGCGTTACTTTCAACGGTTCTTATTGATTAATCGTGTTTTCAAATGTTGACAGTAGTGCCGAAGGGGAAAAAGGACTTTGGCTCTGTCGAAATTCATTATCATAATCATCAAAGTAGATGCTTTTTTGAAAACGTTGAATACCTGGTTTGTTTCTCAGTCCGTGACTCATCTCGAAGCCTCGCTACTGTACTCACTCCATTCTTGTTCGTGTCTTCTCTCAAGCTGGGTGACCAAAACTTAAAATCGCAATATTCAAGGTGGGGACGCACAAGTAAATTGGAAAGAGAGAGGATTAGTTCTTAGTAATGGATTCCAATACCCTACCTACGAAGCCAGGGATTTTGTTTGCACTCGTCAGTTGTTTCAGGCCATCGGAGATTATTACACTTATTTTTTCCCGCATTTAAGCAATGTACGTAACTCAACAGAGTTCATACTGCAGATTTTCTTCTTCTCCATTTCACCGCCGACGCGTGGAACTCTGGACGAAAACGGGTATCAAAGCTTCATTTTCCATTTACAAACCCAATCCAACTGTTTGTTACTCTCGGTTTGTAACTTTAAACGTTCACTTCTGTTGCTGCTTTATTTCCCATCGAAGTATTGTCTCGAGAAACTTCGTGTCTAACAGCATACCCCATCATCGATACTATGAAGCAGAGGTGGCGCAAGCACTGATCCCTGTGGCACACCACTTGTTACGTCATGCATGTCTTATTCATACTGTGATAGAAGTTATGCAAAAATTCGTCAAATATGAACAATTTCTTCTAAAGCCAAGCTGCCAGTCCTTGATTAGGCAACTATGAGCATTATTAGGCAAATTGGGCTATACTTTCCTGGGAATGGACTCTTTTATTATACTGGCAGACGTTCAGGCCGCTGGAACGTCTCCTACGATTGAAGTCGAAGAGAGTTCTTAACAGCAAAGCCCTGACCATTTTGGAGGGATTCAACGCGGACGTATCACTAGAAAACTTCCACACTGTCTGGAAGCGTTCTAATGTGCCAAACACATCGTCTGATGTGAATGGCGTCGACTGGATTTACGTTAACTAAACACCGCCGTTGAAATTACACTGTCGCTCTACGGAAGGAAATCATATTTAGATCGATGGCTATGCTTTCACGAGACGGAAGGAAGGGACCAGCAACCGTGAAACGTTTTGGTGCGAGATGGTTCCGGGCATCGCTCCAACACTCTTTAAGAGGGGGAAACATTTACCAGGGCGGCTGCTGCTGTCTAAAGCCTACGGACTCTAGAGGATGTACGATGGTTCCCAAAGCACCACACCTCCAAAGTCAAGACGGCACTACTGTCCTAAGCTGCTGCTTCTCACCCAACCTAAACCACCTCAACAGTCGAACAAGCCGCGTCATAAATAGCCACACACCACACATAAAACACCGACCACACACGTCTCTCTACATTCACACACACACACGCCATCCACAATGGACAGAGCGGCTGGCCTACGAAATGGTCCTCTTTAATGAATCGCCGCGGCAGCCGCTCCTCTCCTCCCCAAACACTCCTCCTCACCTCCATAACCCCGAGCTCCCTGGCTCAAACCCTCCCCCTTAGGACCCCTCTCCTCGCCGCTCTGACGGCACCAGCTCCTGAGGTCTCCTCATACAGACAAACTGCTGAGCAGTTGGGAGTTAAGGACGGCCCTCCTCCGTTACGGACGGCCCTCCTCCGTTAAGGACGGCCCTCCTCCGTTAAGGACGGCCCTCCTCCGTTAAGGGCGGCCCTCCTCCGTTAAGGGCGGCCCTCCTCCGTTAAGGGCGGCCCTCCTCCGTTAAGGACGGCCCTCCTCCGTTAAGGACGGCCCTCCTCCGTTAAGGACGGCCCTCCTCCGTTAAGGATAGCCCTCCTCCGTTAAGGACGGCCCTCCTCCGTTAAGGACGGCCCTCCTCCGTTAAGGACGGCCCTCCTCCGTTAAGGGCGGCCCTCCTCCGTTAAGGGCGGCCCTCCTCCGTTAAGGGCGGCCCTCCTCCGTTAAGGACAGCCCTCCTCCGTTAAGGACATCCCTCCTCCATGAAGGACGGCCCTCCTCCGTTACGGACGGCCCTCCTCCGTTAAGGACAGCCCTCCTCCGTTAAGGACGGCCCTCCTCTGTTAAGGGCGGCCCTCCTCCGTTAAGGGCGGCCCTCCTCCGTTAAGGGCGGCCCTCCTCCGTTAAGGGCGGCCCTCCTCCGTTAAGGGCGGCCCTCCTCCGTTAAGGACGGCCCTCCTCCGTTAAGGACGGCCCTCCTCCGTTAAGGACGGCCCTCCTCCGTTAAGGACGGCCCTCCTCCGTTAAGGATAGCCCTCCTCCGTTAAGGACGGCCCTCCTCCGTTAAGGACGGCCCTCCTCCGTCCTCCCGAGCACACTCCATCATGTTACGTAACGATGTTGGTAACAGTAGTAGCAGTAGCGGTTGAAATAATGTGGAGGTAGTAGTAGTAGTAGTAGCTGTAGCAGTAGTAGTAGTAATAGTAATAGTAGTAGCTGTAGTAGTAGTAATAATAGTAGTAGCAGCTGTAGTAGTCATAGTAGTAGTAGCTGTAGTAGTAATAATAATACTGAAGTAGTAGTAGTAGTAGTAGTAGTAGTAGTAGTAGTGATGGAAGTATTGAAGACGTAGTAGTAGTAGTAGTAGTAGCCGCACAAAGTCAGTCAGTGCAAGATTATATTCAACTAATTTCAGACTTACACTGTACATCACGAACACTTCAGGATTACATTGTACATCACGTACATTTCAGACCTACACTGTACATCACGTACATTTCAGACCTAAACTGTACATCACGTACATTTCAGACCTAAACTGTACATCACGTACATTTCAGATCTACACTGTACATCACGTACATTTCAGACCTACACAGTACATCAAGTACATTTCAGACTTACACTGTACATCACGTACATTTCAGACCTACATTGTACATCAAGTACATTTCAGACTTACATTGTACATCCGACACAATAGCCATAAAATTTCATACAAAAGGAACCCTGTGCGATACGTCCAAATATATGTTATATGAAAGGGACGCATTAACGGGGCAAGGAAGGCTCCATTGCCCGCTGGTCTTTCTACCTGGCAGGCCACAATGTCCAAAGGGCCTTTCTACCCTGCAGGGCACACTTCTTAATGGGTCTTTCTACTCTTTAGGTCACGTTGTTCTGAGGAATCTTTCTACCCGTCAAGTCACTTTATAATTTTTTTTCTCAGGGGGGATGTGGTCTATTCTACCCTGTAGGTCACACTGCCCGTAAGGGTTAGTAGAGGCCTTTCCACCCTGAGGGTCACACCACCTAAAGGGCACGTCGGCTAAAAAGAAGCGCATTAATCGACCCCTCGAACATCAATAAACCCACAGACTACCCTTACATAACATATACAGCGGACTACGTTAACTCGTACCCAATCCATCATTGAAAACTTCGTAGTCAAATGAATACTTCGTAGTACAATACGGGATACGATCATAACTCCCGTATGTTCCAACCTTCGTCTCTTGTACCACCACACCCACGACATTCCTAGGACGCAGTAACCATCCATGTTCCTATAGCGAACCAACACGACCAAAAGCGTCGAAAATTACACTCCTCCAATAGGGGTCCTTCAGATATCTGGGGGGTTCACTTCACAGGTCACGTTATCTTATCTTGGGCACGTACTACCGTCGTGCCCCAAGGGTCGTGCCGTCGAGCGCAAAGGGTCGTGCCGTCGAGCACAAAGGGTCATGCTGTCGAGCGCAAAGGGTCGTGCTGTCGAGCGCAAAGGATCATGCTGTCGAGCGCAAATTGTCGTGCCGTCGTGCCCAAAAGGGTCGTGTCCAAGGGTCGTGCCGTCGTGCTCAAGAAGGCGAACCCATGGCATCGCAAATGACCAGTGGGCCAGAAGGCAAAAAAAAAATTATCACCTCTACAAAAATAAAATCAGCTCAACGCCCCACTGTCTAAACACATGCGATACATGGCCGATTTGGTCTTCTTCCAGCGCACCAGGTGAGGTGCGTACTTCTACTGTACGGTGTGTGTGTGTGTGTGTGTGTGTGTGTGTGTGTGTGTGTGTGTGACGGCCGCAGAGTTAATGGGCTGGCTGCGCTATGCAACCTGGTGCGTCGCGACGCAGACCTCCGAAGTGCTGAAGAGTTTTATCGAAGTCATTCGAAGGAAAAAAAAAAAAGACAGAACACCAGTGTGTTTTTATCGTCATGGTCTAGCTAACCTCTACATTCTTAATCAGATTCCATGAAATCACTGTGAATTTCGTAACGATGTGTTTCATTATGCTGACGACACACTAGGGAGAAGACAGAGGCATGTGCGCGTGCGCTCCCTCGGTTAACTGTCACAGTCGACGTTGCTCAAAACTCTCTATCCCTTTTCTCTCTGGCCGAAAAAATTCATTGTACTGTCTACTACGTTAGGCCGCTAATAGGAAAACCCCGACACTGTACTGTCTACTACGTTAGGTCGCTAATATTTGGTAGAGCGTAACTGTATACTGTTATTATCCGGTTTGCGTCAGTAACCAGCGTTCCAAAACCATTTTCCGATACAACGCAAATGTTCTCATCCACACCCGTGCGCTGAGGATGTTACGCACATGTCTGTGGTTGTTCCTCAAACGAGAACAACAGAAGTAGCTCATGCGTACAGAAACGGATGCGATCAACAAATATATAAATGATTAATCTATATAATCTGTTTTGGATGAATAATGACGTTGAGGGATCTTGTAGTTGGAAAGAAATTGAGACAGAGAAAACGCCAAGCGTAGCTTACGCACCGAATTACATAATTAGTGTGTGGATGTGTACGCGCGCGTCGCATGCGCTTATTCCCTTCTGCCAGGGTTCAAGATTTTTCTTTTCCTCATGGGTTTAAAGTGCGACATGGTCAAATTCTTGATTTGGAGACAAATCTGCAAGTCTGTCTGCATCTCACTGTACTATATAACAGGCGCTGGGTATCTTGTATAACGTCGGAGCACTTGACTAGCTAAGCTTTGGGTGGTATGGCAGTGAACATCAGCGAGACCTGAAGTGTCTCGCCTCACTTGTGAGGTGAAACACTCACAACCGAAGCGATGATACCGAACGAGTTAAGAAGAGTCAGTTGCGCTGTACTCATCCGTCTTGCTTCGGGAGACGGGATTCACTCAAACTTCAAGCTGTTGCAGGAGCAGAGTTTGAAGGGAAAATTTTTACCCTTCGTCGAAAACGTGCGAGGAAGTTTCCAAAAGGGTTGGCAAAGAGGCCAGCAACAATACTGCAAGATTAACTGCCCAAACGAAAGATGGGGAGAGAGACACGACACCATCTGCGACACATTCGCTCTCCTACCAACGTGGAGAGACACGGCGAGGGATATGACTGGACTCGAAGCTCTGGAGGAGATCGATTGGCCGGTGTGGACCGCTTACAGACGACACCGTCAGGAGACGGACGCACGCACTGAGGACCGGCCCATCGGGTGATGGCAGAGGCAATATGAGCAGAGTCACTCCTGCCAGTTATCTCTCGAAAATCTTTACGTCAATCTGATGGATCAAACAAGAACAGGCAACTTTGCGAAACTCACCGACATGTTGCGCCCTGTTAATCACATGCACGTTAAAGATAATTTCTTTTTTCTCCAATAACTTCGTCAGGGTCATGAGCATCGCGTGAACCAACGGGGATCCAGGGAGGAAAAGCTGGTAGCTGGACACACTTGTCTTTGCATCGACGGAGGAGTTGCGCGATCGCTGGAAACATCAAAGCCTTGTGACGACCGCACTCGCAAGCCGCAGTTCAGCGAGGCGCCTCTGAACGCATTTCACGCTGTCGTTGAAGGAAAAATAAAATGGATAAGAGAATCTGGTCGTCTCTGATCGCACCATCCATGTTTTACGAGCGTTTTCATCAACACAAGTCGAGTGAGCTTCTTAACACACAGTCACTTATCAAGAACGAGAAGAAGTCATGTCTAAAGTGTCTGGGTCTGGAACCTGCCTCGGCTCTTGCCAAGCAAGGAGTGAAACATATACATCTGGCGCCTCCGTCTGGCGCCTCCGATGCTCAAGACAGACACACAAGTTTCTCGCAAGTGTGATGGGAAAGTTCGGTCCTTCAAGCTGTCACTTAATTGCTTCTGGGAGCAGATTTAAATGAATCGCCAGACTACCCTGTGATATGAATTGCCAGACTGCCCTGTGATATTTCAAGGATGCCTTTGAGAAAAGCGCTTTCGAAAATGACTAAAAGTCTATAATCTCTCTTGTAAGCTTAATGCGAAGAAGATTGTCTTCCTTGATGAAACTGGAAAATTAATTTTCATCTCCGGTATACACGTTAGGCCAAGGGGAAAAAATATCCCGAGTGATTTTAAATACACTACGTTGTTTAAAAATGGTTCATTTCAAGTGGAAAACTTACCTTCTTTTTCCTCTCTCCCTTCTACGGACCAGTGCATGGTGGAAACACCTAATAATATGGTAAAATGTGATGGACTTCGCTGCGAAGATCGGATCACACTTGAAAATGTTCCATGAATGTGGAAAAGGTCGAGACACGTTTAGTGGAGGATACTCCACCAGCCAGCCAGCCGGCCGGCCAGCTCACAGCTGTGGACGCGATGAAACGCTGAACTATTCTCAAAGGAATTTCAAAGGAATGCCAACAGCTACACAGACCACTGGCCCCTTTCGGGGTCTGCCTGTGATAAAGCAGAGATCAGACACAGAGAGCAGAGCAGAGAGTACAATAAAAAAAAAAAAGCATATACATAACATGGAGAGAAATTCTCTTAGATTTTTTTTTTTCTTTCTAACGAAAGAAAAGCAAATAATGTTAGTAGTGGATGTGAGGGGTACGTTCTCCACGCACTCCAATTTTCGCTTCCAGCAAATGTCCTCCGTGATAAACCACCAGGCGAACTCTGGCAATGAGGATGAGAGTTATTATAAATTGTCAGCAAATATTCGTTAATCCGAAGATCATTTCGATCTGGTTCAGTTACTGAATAAAAGACGCAATCCTTCTTTGCCAAATTCTATTAACTTCACGTGTGTAGTCTCTCCACCACAATACCTGTCTCACAAGCTCGACTTTCCTGATCGACGCTTTTTCCCAAGGATAAAGAAGAAAAATAAAAAAAAAACTACAGTCCAACACACAGTTCAACACCTGCGTCTCCATCAACTGCTTCAAAAAAGGGTTAAAGACTGACACACAGTTGCCTTTTCGAAAGCGACTGGTATGAACCAAGAGGGCCAGTCAATCACGAGGCAGGGATCCATCGCAGGTGTTCACTGATCTTTCTCACGGGTCATAGAAGATTTGAAATCAACAACATCCAATTTCCTCTTTTCTGAGCAATGAACCCGACGGTGTGGCTTACCGTAAAGTTCTAAAGCAAAATATCGTTTCCTCGACCGTGATGCGATGCGTTTTCGCACAACTGGATCACCTCCAGTGCAGTTGCTCGGTTTAACGAAACGAGACACGTCTTTCAAACCAACCATCTGGCTGGTCAGGAGGAGGAAGAGGAGGAGGAGGAGGAGGAGGAGGAGGAGGTGGGGTGTGGCTTGTTACTACCCGGAGATCATTCCTCCCTACGTCCAGGCCTCCAGCTGCACCACCACCGCTACCTCCTCCTCCTCCTCCGCCTCTCCCTACTCTGCAACCACTTTCCCCAAGACCAGTCCATCCTCCTCCGCCAACCACTTCGCCCTCCCTCATCCCACATCTCCCCCTTCCCACCACGACTATGCAGCAGCCTCGCCACCATCCATCCCCTTCTCCACTCCCCTTCCTTCTCACTATTCCACTTCCCTCTCATTCGTCCTCCTCTTTTTCCCCCCTCTCTGCCCTCCCTCATTCCCTCCCCTACTGAGCCTCTCCCACAGGATATGAAGCGTTTCCCCTGCACCAGCCAGAGGTCACCTTACGAGCATGTAAACTGAAGGTACTTCCCCCTGGGAGCTGAGGTTGGGTCCAGGCTAAACACGGGTCAACATGTAAACTACTGATCTTCCTCTACTTGTAAATTCAATGGAAAATCTCCCCGCTGTAAATGTAAACCACTAGTCTCCCACAAGTCGTCATTGCAAATGACTAAACTCCTTCCCATGCAAATGTAAAAATTACCAAGGTTCTTTTCATTTCGTAGTGCAAATCTCAACAGCTCCCACCAAGTCGTAAATGGAAATCACAGAGCTTGTCGTACGTGGTGGATACGCTGGTCGGGTGATCGGAGGGACGACCTTGAACAGTGGTACCACCAACCAGACCAACATGGTATTATCACAAACTGCAGAAGGCACTATTGCTGGCCTCTAGGCGAGACACCAAACCACTACCGTTCATATCAGCACCATCAGACGGTGTAGCTCATGAGAGCGAAGTCAGACATGTAAATCCCACATTCCACATGCGACGACCCGGGGGTGAACGGGGCACTAGCCGGCTCATATGGCAACGTGCACTACAGGTTCCCTCCCATAGTCGAACCGTCTCCCCCTGTCTCCAGGTGACATGACTCCGTCACCTGGGGAGGGAAGGATTAGCACCACGGAAGGAGACGGGCGTTGTCAGCGACATGGCTGTGTTCTACACCACCTTTCTATGATTTTACCTTCGGGTTTCAGATGGAAGGGCCTGAGATCCCTCTCCTCCTGCGGTGCGCGTGTAAATTACTGGTATACAGCAGTTGCAGCAGCAACAGGGGAAATACAACAGCAACAACAGCTGCAGCAACAAATGAAACAGCAGGAGCAACAGTAACGACAGCTAACGGCAGCGACACATCAACTGTTGGCACAGCTGGAACAGCAGTCAATTAGCAGAGCCGAGCAGCAGAACAAGGGCAGCGACAGCATCAAGCAGCAGACACAGCAGTCGGAAACCCTCATTGAACTGGACTTCATTTATCTAGATTCAGTGTGTCCCTGGACGGCCATCCCGCCTGTGGTATATTTCCCCTCCCTGACGTACCCAAGTCCCACCGTCTATTCGTACCGATCCACCCGATGCTTTAATGGGGAGGGAGGGGAATAGATAGGAAATTATCACAAATTGCACACTGCTGTAAACCCTGTGCACACAAGGCCCGACCATGCTCGAGGTTCAAAAGGCTTTGTGGCCATGACCTGCCAAGGTCATTCCAAGCGTTCATGATAATTCTAGTCTAGACCCATCCTCCCGCATCGTGTGTTTGCACGCCAAACACATGGGGCGCCCCTCAGCCCACCTCTATACATGGGGCGCCCCTCGGCCCACCTCTGTAACTCGCCTTACACTGTGTATGCTTCAAGATCGTTAAGTGCTCGTTAGGTCTAACCCACGCCCCAACGAGTGGACTGGTCAATAAACAGATCAAACTAACGGGTTTAAGTGGACAGTCATGACTCTCCCGGTGCCTCCGTCGCACGACAGGCAACAAGGACCGCTATCTCCAAAGTCACGCGTGCGTGCGTCCGCCCGTCCGCAAGTCACTCATCTCGCGTCTTGGGGGCGCTAGACTGCTCGTCAAAAGTTCACCTTGCATGACTCTCACGGCATCACGCACCCTGACCTGACCTAACATGACCAGAGGGAGGTTTCCCCACCTGAGGTCCGTGGAGGGAGGAGGGATGGCTGGAGGAAGAGGAGGGATTGAGCCCCGGATTCTAGCAGGATGCTAGGAGGGGGTAAGTGTTAAGGCCCCGGGGGGTCAGGGGGATGAGGGGTCGTCACCACCTCACCCCGTCTGACCTGCCGGGCAAGACGTTTGGATCAACACTTTCTTCCTCTTTGGCAGTCAGTACACGAGACCCATCCTCCCTGACACACCAGAGCTTCAGCGACTTTACAGAAGGGAGGCATCACTGCACGCCCCTAGCGACGTAACGTAACACCATGTTTCACTCATCCACAAATAGTTTATCATTTATTGACAAACCCCGGTCGTCACACGAGACATAACGTAGTCTGGTACACGCGATTCAACTGGCAAGTTAAAAACTCCCTAAACACGACGGTGCGACCTTTGTGTACCGAAGGCCTGACCTTTCTGATACGACCCTCAAAGAGTCAAATCAAACGCCAGGTTATCCTACATCTAAGTCGCGCCGGTCGTGCTCAAGGGTCCTTACAGTCGTGTTCAAGGGGGTCGTGCTCACGGAGCTGATGGCCTGGCGTACCACAGCAACGACTTACTACAGGCAGTGACGAAATCCGGATCGAAGACCCACATCAGCTCCCGAAGGCCATTAACAGGTGTGGGCAGTACATCCTCCTCCCTCCTCCTAAACCAATCTGGGTGTTCGTGGTCGCTAGTAAGATCACAGGACTCGTCCTCACGTGGACACACGGCGAGTCTAAGAACAACATAGTGTCTACTGCGGTTCACAATGGGTGGGTAGAAGGGAAGAGTTCCTCCTCATTATCCAACTAGAGCCACCGAGTCTCTCTCCACCAGTCATCCTTAACAACAACACGGAAGACGCCGCACCAGTTGTATGCAAACCAGGGTGTCCCCCTCACACCACACCAGCCCCTTCTAGGTGATCTCCCATCCCTCCCAAGGGCGACCTTTATCCCCCATGGTGTCCCAGGGTGTCTTTCATTCCCCCTGGGGGTTGAGGAGGAGTCCCAGCGACCGCGTTATCTCCCCACGTACACCTTCCAGTAGCAAGAAAATTCTGGACTCCATAATACATTTTCCAGATCGGTTTGACCCACCTCTTGTGCTGCCCTCCGCCCCGTTCCGACCGTGCCTCTGGTTATGACCCTCTGACCCGTTCCCACCGCGCCACTGTTTATGACCCTCTGCCCCGTTCCCACCATGCCCTCCCTGGTTCTGACCCTTGCCAGGGGACGCACGTCATCCAACCAACCCCCCCTCCCCCCCCAAACCACCACCACCAACACAGCTCTCGACATTTCCATTCAGACGAGATTAGGTTTGGGGGGAGAAAGGGGGGGAGGAGGAGATTTATGCAGACTGTATTTTCATTCCTGGTGTTTACTGCAGTAATGTGTGTAAAAGCTCTTCTAATGGTCGGGCTGGAATGTGGATTTCCATGTCGTTTTTTCGCTTATTAAACGTAAGTCAAGCTTTACAGTGACGAGCCGCGTGACGTCAACACCGTATGTAATTCTACAAGGACACCAAGCCAGCACACCCTAAAAAAAACACCGTATTAATCCTGGTCAAACTGGTGCGTGTGTGTATATATACATTAAATGTATATATATATATATATATATATATATATATATATATATATATATATATATATATATATATATATATATATATTTTTTTTTTTTTTTTTTTTTTATACTTTGTCGCTGTCTCCCGCGTTTGCGAGGTAGCGCAAGGAAACAGACGAAAGAAATGGCCCAACCCCCCCCATACACATGTACATACACACGTCCACACACACAAATATACATACCTACACAGCTTTCCATGGTTTACCCCGGACGCTTCACATGCCTTGATTCAATCCACTGACAGCACGTCAACCCCTGTATACCACATCGCTCCAATTCACTCTATTCCTTGCCCTCCTTTCACCCTCCTGCATGTTCAGGCCCCGATCACACAAAATCTTTTTCACTCCATCTTTCCACCTCCAATTTGGTCTCCCTCTTCTCCTCGTTCCCTCCACCTCCGACACATATATCCTCTTGGTCAATCTTTCCTCACTCATTCTCTCCATGTGCCCAAACCATTTTAAAACACCCTCTTCTGCTCTCTCAACCACGCTCTTTTTATTTCCACACATCTCTCTTACCCTTACGTTACTTACTCGATCAAACCACCTCACACCACACATTATCCTCAAACATCTCATTTCCAGCACATCCATCCTCCTGCGCACAACTCTATCCATAGCCCACGCCTCGCAACCATACAACATTGTTGGAACTACTATTCCTTCAAACATACCCATTTTTGCTTTCCGGGATAATGTTCTCGACTTCCACACATTTTTCAAGGCTCCCAAAATTTTCGCCCCCTCCCCCACCCTATGATCCACTTCCGCTTCCATGGTTCCATCCGCTGACAGATCCACTCCCAGATATCTAAAACACTTCACTTCCTCCAGTTTTTCACCATACAAACTCACCTCCCAATTGACTTGACCCTCAACCCTACTGTACCTAATAACCTTGCTCTTATTCACATTTACTCTTAACTTTCTTCTTCCACACACTTTACCAAACTCAGTCACCAGCTTCTGCAGTTTCTCACATGAATCCGCCACCAGCGCTGTATCATCAGCGAACAACAACTGACTCACTTCCCAAGCTCTCTCATCCCCAACAGACTTCATACTTGCCCCTCTTTCCAAGACTCTTGCATTTACCTCCCTAACAACCCCATCCATAAACAAATTAAACAACCATGGAGACATCACACACCCCTGCCGCAAACCTACATTCACTGAGAACCAATATTTGTTATTCGCTGATGATACAGCAGTGGTGGCTGATTCGGGTGAGAAACTGCAGAAGTTGGTGACTAAGTTTGGTAAAGTGTGTGAAAAAAGAGAGCCGAGAGTAAATGTGAATAAGAGCAAGGAAATGAGGTTCAGTAGGGTTGAGGGACAAGTTGATTGGGAGGTAAGTTTGAATGGAGAAAAACTGGAGGAAGTGAAGTGTTTTAGATATCTGGGAGTGCATTTAGCGGGGTAGCGACGAAAATGGATGAAGGCAGCAAGTAAGAGCATGTACGTGTATATACGTATATGTCTGTGTATATGTATGTATACGCTGAAATGTATAGGTATGTATATGTGCGTGTGCGAGTGCTCATATATACACAGGTGTGTTTGGGTGGGTTGGGACATTCTTTCGTCTGTTTCCTTGCGCAACCTCGCTAACGCGGGAGATAGCGACTAAGTATAATTAGAAGAAAAAAAAAAAAAAAAAAAAAAAAAATATATATATATATATATATATATATATATATATATATATATATATATATATATATATATATATATATATATATTTGTGTCAGCTCATCTCATGTATTCTTTAATGTCTTCCCCACCAACTCAAGAAATCAATATTTCTATTATATTACATTATATAGTGAAATCATATCATAATCATAATATATAACAGCATATCCTACTACGTGTAATCTAACCATATATCATAATCATATCATACGACGTAATATACATTATACATGTACGTATCCTGCATTACCAACTTGATTATTCTTAAAAACATACACAAACCTCACAGCTTCACATACAGAGATCGTCACAGATTCACATACAGCGAAACGTAACGTAACCACTCTCGTAACACTCCCGTAACACACCATCATCATCAACACTCCCGTCACACCACACCACCACCACAAAACGTATTGTAGCGGCAGTGTGTTCCGCACAAACACCACACCTTACGTAACACACCCATCGCCATTGTACCCAAACCCCACATAACCAACACACTCATCACATGGGGAGGGAGCACGGTACTCATGGGAGGCAAAGAGGGTGGTTGGCGGGCAATGGGGGAAATACCCATTAATTCCAACGGGCAGGAGATCCTGACGTTGAATAATGGGACTCTGCCATGCGAGCTCAACATGCTCCCACTACGTTAGCAATTACCTATCTTGTCCGGAAAGGAATATGGACACTCGAGCAATCCCATAACAGGATGAGTCATTATCTGTTTTTCCCCTCCCATCTTCACGGAAGGGAGTGAGACAGACGCTGGTGACTCCTCTCATTATATATTATCTGAATGGGCCACTAACACCTTCCTGATATTTAAGTCTAAGTTATATGACGAGGAAAAATCCTCTTCATCTTCTTTATTTCCTTCCTTTTGCGTCCTTCTGGACAGAAAAATGGAAATAGATACCTCTTTTATATTTCAATTTTGTCCCAACAGTTCCAACAACAATATCAAATGCATTATCCTAAATTCAGCCCACTGAATCCAAGCTCTTTACCTAGTTTTGTGTTAGTCCACCTGCACTTATGCCCATTACTCTCAAGCTGACGTTTTCATCACTGGACATTCCTGACCTTTCTGTGTTATTGATGATGTGGTCCGTCCTCTTGCCTCATTTGGTGTTTCCAGTTTTTTTTCTCTTTTACGTCGTAACTATTGTTTCTGCTCTTCTCCATCTCTTTTCTTGGTATATCTCACTGACCTCCCATCTTGCTTTTTAAATATCCTAGCCTAAGTGTCTTTTGAGTAGATGACTCCTAATCGAACCTTACCATAACCGGTCGCGCCCTTGTCTCAACTGTCAACTGTACGACTTTATCACAGAGAAACTGCGAATTAGGCATTTGAATAACGTCTAGCGAGTCTTGAATAATCTTTCCGCCCTTCTCCACCTTTTCCTCTTCGTGAGTCTTGTATCACCTTTCCGCCTTTCTCCATCTTTTCCACTTTGTGAGTCTTGTCTCACCTTTCCGTCTTTCTCCACCTTTTCCTCTTTGTGAGTTTTGTATCACCTTTCCGCCTTTCTCCACCTTTTCCTCTTTGTGAGTCTTGTATCACCTTTCCGTCTTTCTCCACCTTTTCCTCTTTGTGAGTCTTGTATCACCTTTCTGTCTTTCTCCACCTTTTCCTCTTTGTGAGTCTTGTATCACCTTTCCGTCTTTCTCCACCTTTTCCTCTTTGTGAGTCTTGTATCACCTTTCCGTCTTTCTCCACCTTTTCCTCTTTGTGAGTCTTGTATCACCTTTCTGTCTTTCTCCATCTTTTCCTCTTTGTGAGTCTTCAGTCACCTTTCCTCATTCCTCCACCTTTTCCTCTTCGTCTGGGATACGATCTGCCACTCTAAAGAAAAAACCTCCTGCTTCGTTACTAACCTTTCCAGTTTTGGTCCCACTCATATGTTTTGCCTGCTGCATTCTCCAGTGTTACTTCGTCAACCTGCATGCCTTTGGTTCTCTCTAAAATCTTCCCTGTTGCCAACAAGCTCTGTTCCTCTGTGTGCTCTGCCGTTCCCCAAAACCTTTCACAGACCAGATCATAAATCATGAAAAGGATTCTATGCTACAAACCTTTGCTGAAGTACCTGAGTACACCTGTCTCTACGTCCCTAAGTCTCTCTCTCATTTTACTGTATTGGTCTTCATTCCCTGCGTCTGTTGAACAGCCTCAAATATTGTCCCTGATCCTCCCAGCCCACCGCTATTATATTTCTTATAGGTGTGTGTGTGCTCGCGCGAGTGTTTCCCTAATGGAGAGAGTGTATAATGGAAATCGTGCATTAGTGAAGGGTGCGAGAATCGTGTCTGTACTAATAAGTCGCGCATCAGATAACGCTGCTTGTGGCAGTCACAACCAGAATCAAAGGCGTTGGTGAGGATGGACTCGTCTCCTGGTGGAGGGGGAGCTGGTGACGGTGGTGGTGGTGATGTAGCAAGGCGGGACACTCACCAATTGTGGTACACTCCTGGTCGTTTCTCCCTCGTGTACGAAGGGTGTGTGTGTGTGTGTGTGTGTGTGTGTGTGTGTGTGTGTGTGTGTGTGTGTGTCCCATCCGACACATTTTCTTTTAATAACTAGGTGGGTGTGGCTGTGCCAAAGCATACAACACTTAACCACCACCACCAGTCTGGGAGAGCGAGGGGAGGCGGCCGTAGGGGTAGGGGCCAAGGGCAGGTCCCCTTCCCTCCAAAAAAAAATACATAACACACATTCACCAACAACAGACGAACACATCTCTTATATGTTCACCTTCCTTTCTATTTTCCATTCACGCATGGCGATTACCTCCACAAAAACAGCAGCAACGGATTCAGAAAATGACGCAATAACATATATATTTATCACAGACCCACGAGTTACTTCAATACACTAAGGCGATGATGGTAGTGGTACAGTGCGCGTGAGGTAGTACATTGCTATATCAGAATGACGGACGAACGCGTCATTTTTTTCCCCCTCGGCTGGAGTCATGACACGTAACGTGTGGATATTGGGATAGCGTGTGTGTTCCTTCACGTATCATAACACTCGCCTGTTACCACGTCTGTTGTTCATGGGAGGGACAGCTTTCCAGGGAGACGGAGAGGTCTCCAGATTTAATATCGCCAGCTCAGTACTCGCGGAGATATTGCAATTCGCTTGTATTTTCCTGTGGGGCGGGGTAGCGCCGAGAATGGATGAAGGCAAGAAAGTATGGCTATGTACATGGAATATATGTATATGTCTGTGTATGGAAATGATATGTATATGTATGTATATGTGCGTGTATGGGCGTTCATGTATATGAGTGGATGGGCCATTCTTCGTTTGTTTCCTGGCGCTGCCTCGCTGACGCGGGGAACAGCGATAAAGTATAATAAATATACATTATATATATATATATATATATATATATATATATATATATATATATATATATATATATATATATTTGGAATAGGTAGTGTTGATGCTACTGATAAATCAAGACACCTCAAGTTTGTAAATGCGTCCCAAGATTCATTTTCTCCCATCATCAGCGATGATGGGGAAAAAAATATTGTTTTGCCTAGAGCATATGAGACAGTGAGACACTTGGGGCAGTATTCTCACTCTCCCTCCACCTTAGCATTGAGGATACGAGCGAGCAAGCATCAGTCTGTCTCATGTCAAGAGCCATGGTGGCGTAGATTTTATATATATATAGAGTGATCATGCCATCGAGTACATGACTGTGCAAATTGGTAGTGAAGGTCTCAGAACACACACACACACACACACACACACACACGAGTCAATTCAAGCTCATCAAGGGCGTCATGAGATGAGAAAGTACAGGAAAAAGTAGATTACAAGAAAGTGAACACAGATTCGCATCAGGCAAGTACGACCACAGAATATATTACCATACGTAAGAAAATAGAATGATTAAGGAACAAGGAGAAGGTCAGACAGGGGCTATGTCCTATGTCCTACAGGACATTCAAATGGGAGGAGTTGGGCGAGACGCATGTTGCTACACACTCCACTGATAACAAGTGGGTTGGGAACGGGTAGAGTGGGCTGGTCAACGGAGTCTGAGCATGATGACTGATGCACAGTGGAGGAGGAACCTTGCGACAATGCGACAAAAGGGAAATCTTGCGGATGGATGAAGCTGTTCACAGAATAAAAGGCAATGTTAAGAGACAGACCCACCAGGAAAATCTATGGCCCAGTTTAAACTGTGTCAAGTCACAGGTCACGCCACCATACCTATCTGTCGTGGTCAGGAAGTTTGAAATAAACAAATTACTCCTCGGGAATTTTATTTGTACGATTTCTCATCCAAGTGGCAGGCAGACCAGCGAGGCACAGTGTGGTAAATCCTTCTAGTCTTTTTCTATCGGTCTTCAGAGGTGAGGGCGTGGTGGTGGTGGCGGTGGTTGGCATCCGTGGGTATCAACTTGATTCTAACGTTGGGAGACCAAGCCGGATTTGCCTCTTCACTGCAGCAGGATCGTATTACACGGTACGTCAAACGTCTTCGGGGTGCGTGGGTTGTCACGGGCGGCTGCTGCCTTCGCTTATAAAGGGCACCAGTTGTGACCCTTGAGGTGTCGACGTGTGTTCGGCACCATAACTACGATATCTTATGAGTTGGTGGTGCTGCACAGGTGCTCCAGGTCTGTGTGAGCAGCGCAACGCATACATCTCGAGATATATTACGCTTCTGCACACACACACACACGGCATCCCACAGTACAGAATGAGTTATGGCTCTCATGAACGTCTAAATCCTTGGCGTGTCCTGAGGCTCTTAAAGACGACCTCTGTTGGGGGGAGATGTGAGGCGACTACTCACTCGGCCTTACTCTTGATTGATTGTATTACGGACAACCGAGACGAGTCGGCTTCTCGAAGTGTCGTGGACACGCGCGCTCGGATAATTTTGCGATTCGCTGACGATGCCGTTGCGGAAAATGCGACTTAAATTTGACGTCGGACGGGATTCGAGGACAATGCTGCCTCACAGTCAGGTATTCCCACACAGACGACCCGGGTCTACAACTATGAGGTTGTCTGGATGAAAGAGTCGCCTCAGCTTTGGGCCTGACATACAATGAATCCTCAGCGTCGTACAGACTCCTACTGACGAAGAAATATGCAGAGCTCTGATGGGCGAACTCAGACATTTGATGTCCAACTCGGTCATCCTTCGCAAAGACTGTAGCCTCACAGCCACAAGTACGCACCACTAAGATGACGTTCTGGGGCTTCGTTCGAAGACGCAGTTTCGACATCCTTAAGGGGGTCGTTTAGACGCACAATGACGTTATTGCTTTGCGGGGTCTGGTGGAGTCAGGTCTCGCGAGCGACGTAGACTGAATATCTAATAAGAGGGAAGGGAGGGGGGGGTGTGGGGGCTGTTTTTGCCGACGACGGAACCGTGAAATCACGAAGCCCCAGCGGACGACACGACCGGGAAATTACTGAGGAAGGAGGAGGAGGAGGAAAGAGACGACCCCCATGAACGCCAGCGGCTCATTATCTCGAGACAACCCGCCGACGCCCGAGACAAAGAACACCTAAGGGGGGCGACCCAAGGACGAGGCAAGCTCAATATCTTGCGGGGCGCCTTGGCTTAAGGACGTGGCGCTCTGTGGATGACGTAGGCTTGCCCTCCGTCATCCCGGGCGGCGGACTTACGAGTCCACCGCCGACTAAGCCTTATAATAACGTCATTGAGCTGAGGAGAACTGATTGCTCGCCCCGCCAATCTCTTTTGTTTATATATTTTCACAAGGGCTGCACGGAGGAGGAGGAGGAGGAGGAGGAACCTCTCTCTCGGGAGCCGGGTTTTACACCCGGCGCACCCTCCCAATTACCCATGCCACCCTGAAAGGAAAATGGGTCATTAACGGATGTGAATTCGGCTTGTGTAAAAGACCCGTATAGAAGATGGGGGAGAACATTCCTTCCTGACCCGTCTACTTATTCCACATTATTTTTTTCCCCTTAAAATTAACAGGTTTATTTCTATCCAAGGAAGGTTTCTTAGTCATATGTTATTAACGTTCAAGTGTGTTGCCTAGACGTAAATTCTGAAATTAGAATTATCATATGTTCGAAAAAAAAACTGCCAGCATGGTCAGGCTTTAATCACGCTGCCATGTCTTCAGGTGTGTGTGTGTGTGTGTGTGTGTGTCTGAGGGAGGGTAAAGAGTCCAGTTCATTCTTCGTTCTTCAGTGCACTGTAACCGTCCCATCCCAGCACAAGGGGCTATTTTCCCCCATTGGGTTGTTTCGGTCCTTCGTCTCTCTCTCTCTCTCTCTCTCTCTCTCTCTCTCTCTCTCTCTCTCTCTCTCTCTCTCTCTCTCTCTAACCTCCTCGTCTTCCCTTCCTCCACCTTCCTCCTCCTCCTCCTTACCTTCCCTTCCTCCACCTTCCTCCTCCTCCTAGTCTTCCCCCTTCCTCTCCTTCATCCTCCTCGTCTTCCATCTATTCTCTTTTTCGTCCTCTTCTTCTCTCTCTAGCCTCCCGCGTCGCCCTTGTATCAATCCCGTCTCCTTTTCTTCCTTCTGTCTCAAAGACTCTTACGTCCATTCTCAGTTCTGTCCACACGTCCAGCATCTGCTTTAATACTTGCACTTCTCTCCGTCGTCGTTTATCTGGTCATGCCGCTCGTCGCGTCCGCTCGTCGTGTCGTGTGCTTCCCTCCCCCCTCTCCCCTATCCCCCTACACAAACACACACACAACAGGTTAACGCCCTACAAAACTGGTTAATGCCCCGCTTATGACGACATCCACCCTCCCTCCCTCCCCTCTCCAACCTGTTAACCTCGGTAAAGCCAACATAAGCAACACGTGAGGTGTGTGTGTGTGTGTGTGTGTGTGAGAGAGAGAGAGAGAGAGAGAGAGAGAGAGAGAGAGAGAGAGAGAGAGAGAGAGAGAGAGAGAGAGAGAGAGAGAGAGACTAAAGAGGAGAAAGTAGTCAGATTAACCGTAACGACCCTATTCACCCTATGTTCCCCCCTCTTATATAACTCATCCTACTCTTTATATCTCCCTTTCCATATACTTCCCTTGCATAATCTTACCGGTGGGTTGGGGGATGAATATGGAACCTTCAAGCAAATCGAAACGTCACCCACTTTCTCAATCACCTTGGAGAGACATAATGAATATATATCTATACATATTTTCTTTCTTTTTCGCTTTCCATTCTCAAAATGTCCCCTGGATGGTACTTGCAAACACAGGCAGCCTCCAAGGGAGGGAAGGGTCGATCCTTCTAACCCTGGCTCCAATATGTGAGGTTTTTGCCTCTGTCTTCGTGTGTGTGTGTCACGATGTATACAATGTATGGTGGTGTCGTCCGCTGTCACTCACGTCCAATATTGCATAGTATCCTGCTCCCAGTCTTCACACTCGGCTCCCTTGTTATCAACGCACAAAATCATACCTCCCTCTCCCTCCTCTTGAACACGACGGTACAGCGGTACAGGAGAGGGGATGGGGGTACGACAGTGTAACTTTTTGACCTCACTCCTCACGAATCAGGTCAAAGGTCATCATACCCTAATCGCATATATCTAAAGCTGTCGTACAGTTATGTTCAGAGACGCATCGTCGTGTTCAAGGGGTCGCACCGTCGTGTTTGAGGGTCGTAACGTCGCGTTTGAGGGTCGTACCGTCGTGTGTGAGGGTCGTACCGTCGTGTTTGAGGGTCGTAACGCCGTGTTTGAGGGTCGTAACGCCGTGTTTGAAGGTCGTAAAGTCGTGTTTGAGGGTCGTAAAGTCGTGTTTGAGGGTCGTAACGCCGTGTTTGAGGGTCGCAACGTGTGAGGGTCGCAACGTCGTGTTTGAGGGTCGTACCGTCGTGTGTGAGGGTCGTAACATCGTGTGTGAGGGTCGTACCGTCGTGTTTGAGGGTCATACCGTCGTGTTTGAGGGTCGTAACGTCGTGTTTGAGGGTCGTAACGTCGCGTTTGAGGGTCGTAACGCCGTGTTTGAGGGTCGTAACGTCGCGTTTGAGGGTCGTAACGCCGTGTTTGAGGGTCGTAACGCCGTGTTTGAGGGTCGTAACGCCGTGTTTGAGGGTCGTACCGTCGTGTTTGAGGGTCGTAACGCCGTGTTTGAGGGTCGTAAAGTCGTGTTTGAGGGTCGTAAAGTCGTGTTTGAGGGTCGTAACGCCGTGTTTGAGGGTCGTAAAGTCGTGTTTGAGGGTCGTAAAGTCGTGTTTGAGGGTCGTAACGCCGTGTTTGAGGGTCGTAACGCCGTGTTTGAGGGTCGTAAAGTCGTGTTTGAGGGTCGCAACGCCGTGTTTGAGGGTCGCAACGCCGTGTTTGAGGGTCGTAACATCGTGTGTGAGGGTCGTAACGCCGTGTTTGAGGGTCGTAACGTGTGAGGGTCGCAACGTCGTGTTTGAGGGTCGTACCGTCGTGTGTGAGGGTCGCACCGTCGTGTTTGAGGGTCGTAACGCCGTGTTTGAGGGTCGCAACGCCGTGTTTGAGGGTCGTAACATCGTGTGTGAGGGTCGTAACGCCGTGTTTGAGGGTCGTAACATCGTGTGTGAGGGTCGTAACGCCGTGTTTGAGGGTCGTAAAGTCGTGTTTGAGGGTCGCACCGTCGTGTTTGAGGGTCGTAACGCCGTGTTTGAGGGTCGCACCGTCGTGTTTGAGGGTCGTAACGCCGTGTTTGAGGGTCGTAAAGTCGTGTTTGAGGGTCGCAACGCCGTGTTTGAGGGTCGTACCGTCGTGTGTGAGGGTCGTAACATCGTGTGTGAGGGTCGTACCGTCGTGTTTGAGGGTCATACCGTCGTGTTTGAGGGTCGCAACGTCGTGTTTGAGGGTCGTACCGTCGTGTGTGAGGGTCGTAACATCGTGTGTGAGGGTCGTACCGTCGTGTTTGAGGGTCGTAACATCGTGTGTGAGGGTCGTAACGCCGTGTTTGAGGGTCGTAACATCGTGTGTGAGGGTCGTAACGCCGTGTTTGAGGGTCGTAAAGTCGTGTTTGAGGGTCGCACCGTCGTGTTTGAGGGTCGTAACGCCGTGTTTGAGGGTCGCACCGTCGTGTTTGAGGGTCGTAACGCCGTGTTTGAGGGTCGTAAAGTCGTGTTTGAGGGTCGCAACGCCGTGTTTGAGGGTCGTACCGTCGTGTGTGAGGGTCGTAACATCGTGTGTGAGGGTCGTACCGTCGTGTTTGAGGGTCATACCGTCGTGTTTGAGGGTCGCAACGTCGTGTTTGAGGGTCGTACCGTCGTGTGTGAGGGTCGTAACATCGTGTGTGAGGGTCGTACCGTCGTGTTTGAGGGTCATACCGTCGTGTTTGAGGGTCGTAACGCCGTGTTTGAGGGTCATACCGCCGTGTTTGAGGGTCATACCGTCGTGTATGAGGGTCGTAACGTCGTGTTTCAGGGTCGTAACGTCGCGCGTGGCGTCCTGATATTTGAACAAGATCCTACAGAGTGTACCAGACTAGCCAGCGTGTGCGGGTCGCAGCCTGCAACAGCCTGAGTGAGCACAGAGCCAACACAGCAGCATCTGCGATATGTCTTAAGATCCACCGAAACCGTCGTATGATGTAGGTAAGGTCAGATAAAGTTCCAAGCTATGTTGCTGGGGGTAAGACCTTCGAAACCATCGTAAGGTAAGGTTAGGGACCTTCGAAACCATCGTAAGGTAAGGTTAAGGAACTTCGAAACCATCGTAAGGTAAGGTTAAGGACCTTCGAAACCATCGTAAGGTAAGGTTAAGGAACTTCGAAACCATCGTAAGGTAAGGCTAAGGAACTTCGAAACCATCGTAAGGTAAGGTTAAGGACCTTCGAAACCATCGTAAGGTAAGGTTAAGGAACTTCGAAACCATCGTAAGGTAAGGTTAAGGAACTTCGAAACCATCGTAAGGTAAGGAACTTCGAAACCATCGTAAGGTAAGGTTAAGGAACTTCGAAACCATCGTAAGGTAAGGTTAGGGACCTTTGAAACCATCGTAAGGTAAGGTTAGGGACCTTCGAAACCATCATAAGGTAAGGTTAAGGACCTTCGAAACCATCGTAAGAGAGTGCGTTACCGGTAGAGTAGTAACTGGTTGGACGAGACGAGGTGCCGTTGAGCCTTGTCATCTGAGGACACACACACACACACACACACACTGCGTGACGCTCGCCAATTATGATGGTAGGCGCCTCCCACATGTGACGTCATGCATTCTGGTCGTCAAGGTCATGGTCACAGCTGGTGCATGGCAGGCGGGGCGTGTGCCTGCATGCCGTCATTCACGAAGCAGACGCCGTAATTCCGTGATGAAAATATATATATATATATATATATATATATATATATATATATATATATATATATATATATATATATATATATATATATTATCACCCAGTCTGGTCGACCAGAGTGGACGTTGGTCTTATGATCGAAGATGGGAAGTTACGTCGACCTGTCGACCAGCAAAGCCTAATTCGTCAATTCCCTTGACCTTAAATTTTATGATTTTTATCTAATATAATTTTTAGGAGAGTTTTCCAAAGTTCTGCTGAGACTTGTAAGAAGGTTGGTGTGTGTGTGTGTGTGTGTGTGTGTGTGTGTGTGTGTGTGTGTGATAGTTTTCCTCGAAGTAAAGATTGTGTGAAGTATGGCATTTTTTTTTTTTTGGACAGTCTGGAGGAGGAGGAGGAGGAGGTTTTAAAGAGCTCGGTTGGAGTATTACAGTCAGTTTCGGTGGGTGAGGGAATTAAGAGCATTTTCTATGAGTGTGGGAGACGCGGGCAGTTTCAAAGCGTACTCATAGTAAAATTTTGAAACCTTTTCAGGGAACGCTTTAGAGAAAGTCGACGCGAGTTTCTGATATCAAGTTTCAGTAAGAACTTCCGTCATTTTCAATAAAAGTTTCAGCGCTTCAAAATGCGCTTCACAAGATTCTCGCAGCATGCAAAAAAAAAAAAATAAATAAAAAAAACCCAGGAGTTACGTCTCCAATTTTTGAGTGAGCCAGCGAGGGTATGCCCCACTTAAAGCTGCGCCCCGTCTGCAACACTACTTAATACACACTTTCCATGGTGTTTCAAAAGACTTTGTAAGATTAACTAATTAAGTTTCCCTGAGCGACTGCCTCGTGTTCGCAAGGAGAGAGAGAGAGAGAGAGAGAGAGAGAGAGAGAGAGAGAGAGAGAGAGAGAGAGAGAGAGAGAGACCAGACGCATCATCACTACAACCTTCGACAGCCACATCTTCACTACACCCTCGACAAACCCCCTGACCTCTGGTCTGACCCCTTACGAGTGAGGTCAGAGGCGGAGCGATGGTTACGGGAAAAAAAACATAGATAAACTTCAAAAAAAATTAGGCAAAAGGATATATATATATATATATATATATATATATATATATATATATATATATATATTACGAAACTGGTAGATATAAAGACGCCATCAGAAGACCAAGATAACAAGGTGTTGTGGATTAAATATGGGTACATTATATCTCAAACCTGTGTGATTATATATTGACCAAATTTGCACCACGCATATTATACAGGATGTTCTAAATGTGACCGAGTTTGAAAAGTCGTAGGTCAAAGATCAAACCTACAATGCAGCAATTACGGTGGTGTAAAATGAAAAGGCAAGAGGACAAAAGTATTTTGCAAACACAGTTTTCTTTCATGTATCTAGCCTGTTATCATCTGTTTCTTCATATTCGGGTACCGTGTGGAATTCTTAATATTACGAAAGGAATATTTACCGAGTTCCACCTATTTACACGAACGTACTTTTCAGCCAAAATAAACAAAATAAAAAATGCATCAGCTCACTTTTTTTCTTTACGTTGGTGTCTCCAGTCGTGGACAGAAGTCCACATCAAGGCCAGGCCTTAATTGAAAACATAGAGAGGTTAATGAAAGGGAAAAAAAAAGATGAGAAAGGCAAAGTATTTATGAATTTTGGAAGAAGTGGAAAAACCTGTCTTTTAAAATATATGCCAGGTCGTAGTTATTGGGAAGGCCATGAGAGGGTAGAGAGTTCCAAAGCTTGGAGGACTAGGGGAAGAAACAGTTATCAAAACGGCCCACTCTCCGAGTTTCCAACGACCACACAGTAACCATGTGATGACAGTAGTTGCGTTTATGTCTGAATATACGAGTTAAATTTCCGTCGACATTATTAACTTTGACCACAACTGAAAATTTAACGAATGGCAATTACGCCAGTTTTACTCATGAAAAATAATCTGTTTACTGTTCTCAATTCCAGTTCCCAAATTGCACGGGGTAGATAAGGTGCATAATGCCTCTCGAGTGGGTCACGTGCACATACCGCCTCTCTGATGTATCAGGTACATATACTGCCTCTCGGGTGGGTCAGGTGCGCATACAATCCCTCCCAAGTGGATTAAGTATACATACTGCCTCTCGAATGAGTCGGGTTACACATACTGCTTCTCGGGTGGGTCAGGTACAAATACTGCTTCTCGGGTGGGTTAGGCACACAAACTGCTTCTCGAATGAGTCAAGTTACACATACTGCTTCTCGGGTGGGTCAGGTACACATACTGCTTCTCAGGTGGGTTAGGGACCTAACTGCCTCTCACTCCTACACCTCCTCACCTCACCTCCTGAGGCTATCAAGAAGGCCCTTCACGCCAATCAGAACACCACACATCATACTCGCACCACGTTCAGTCTTCGCTCGCCACACCTCACGCTTTAAAACGTCTTTGACGATAAAACCGATAAACCAAATCGTAGAGTCAAGGGTTTTATCTCTCGAAGGTCACGGCTGCCATCTTAACATCTCTCTGTCCCTTATCCAAGTATTTATCCAAGTGTTAACACCAGTGGGCGTTTATTCTCTTGCTTTGATTATCTAAAAAGCGAATATTTTCGCACAATTTCACTTTTTTTTAAGTCAATATTTGGTCAGCTGCTCTAATACTCTCTGATCCCCCTTTGCACTTTAGAACACGGTCGACTAAATCGAGTGTATGATGAAAACAAAAAAGGAACATAGGAATCACTAATAAGGTTCGGCAGTAGTTTTAAATGCGTCCTTGTCGTGTTTATTATAATTCTATAACAATGCGATTGACAACCCATGGTGTAGGGCAGTCCTACTGACGAAGTGGTATATATATATATATATATATATATATATATATATATATATATATATATATATATATATATACATCAGCGACACTCGAGTTAATGCCAGGGGTACATATTCACGGTGCTTGGGGAAGACCATATATCGTTGGGAGAAGGATCTGACTCCGCGTCTCCTTAGATTCACACGCCCCAGGTACACAAGCCCACCGAACCACAAGGAAAAGTATATATACATTTATTTCTAGCGAGTCCTCCGGCTTTAAAGCCGGTGCCGCTACCGCAAGGTTTTCAAGATTTGGGGGTGGAAATTCTCCACGGTTACTGAAAAATCCAGATACTTAGGAAGGCGAGATAGCAGTAGATCTGTTGGTCTACGACGAGGTTGTCTGCTGGAGGATAGATAGTACATGGGTAGGGTAGATAGCAGTAGATCTGTTGGTCGGTGGCGAGGTTATCTGCCGGAGGGTAGTACATGGGAAGGACAGATAACAGAGGACCTGATGGTTGGCGGCGAGGTTATCTGCTGGAGGGTAGTACATGGGAAGGCCAGATAACAGAGGACCTGATGGTTGGTGGCGAGGTTATCTGCTGGAGGGTAGTACATGGGAAGGCCAGGTAACAGAGGACCTGATGGTTGGTGGCGAGGTTACCTGCTGGAGGGTAGTACATGGGAAGGCCAGATAACAGAGGACCTGATGGTTGGTGGCGAGGTTATCTGCTGGAGGGTAGTACATGGGAAGGCCAGATAACAGAGGACCTGATGGTTGGTGGCGAGGTTATCTGCTGGAGGGTAGTAAATGGGAAGGCCAGATAACAGAGGACCTGATGGTTGGTGGCGAGGTTATCTGCTGGAGGGTAGTTCATGGGAAGGCCAGATAACAGAGGACCTGATGGTTGGTGGCGAGGTTATCTGCTGGAGGGTAGTACATGGGAAGGCCATGTAACAGAGGACCTGATGGTCGATGGCGAGGTTATCTGCTGGAGGACCGTGCGTGGGAAGGACGGACAAAACAAGACCTGGTGGTCTATGAAGAGGTCATCTACTGGAGGACAGTACATGGGAAAGACCAGACAACAGAAGACCTGTGCTCTCTTTGGCTTCAGACGTCCAGCAGGACACAGAACTGTGGCTTCTTAACCGGAGGTTCACTTCATGAGTGAACCTGCGGTCCGAAAGACGAAGGACATGACACAAGAGACGAGGTTTTTCGAGGCAGGTTGCTCGTTGAAGTGGCGTGCCAGTGGACCAAATGGTCTCGTGGTAACCAGATGGTGAACGATGGCTTGTGGCCCCACGTCAAGACCAGTGATGAACCTGTCCTGCCTGGCCTTTGATCACACCCCTTAAGGCCACCTCACTAAAGGGTCGCGATTGTGCGCCCAGCAGGTAAAACCGACCGCCCTGCTCAAAGGTGCGCCACCCTGTCGTGCTACTGAGGCTCTACGTTGGAAACATCGGAAGAGCGAAGCGAGTTCGTGAAGCTTTGTGTGTGTGTGTGTGTGTGTGTGTGTGTGTGTGTGTGTGGCTCCTAATTGTGTGTTGAGGGAAGAGAGTTTTACACGTGTTGGCACCGTCTCTTAATCTTGTTCGTATACCGTGTCTTTTTTACTGTGTGTAGACAATCGACCAGCCCCGTGGGGAGGACGGACAAGTGGGGTCCCCAGGATTCGAACCCAGGCGGGCCTGACCCCCTGGGGGCAGCCCCGTGGTGACTCATGATCAGTGCGTGTGTGTGTGTGTGTGTTGCCAGTCTACCGTTCGTTCGTGTCTTGCGAGCCTACTGTTCGTTCGTGTCTTCAACTGCCTTCCGTTCGTTCGTGCAAGCACCTCCTGTTGAGACAACAGAGGAAGGAAGGGGAGGGATTGAAGGCGGGGCGGAGGAAGGGAGGTATTGAGGGCGGGCGGAAGGAGGGAATGAGGAAGGGCAGAGGAGGGGGCTTTGGCCTGGCTGTGTAGACCTCCTTCATGATGGGTGAATGTGGCTACCCCAACGCCTGACGTATGGGCAGTCCTCCTCCTCCTCCTCCGACCTGGCGTCGTGTGGGACAACCTACACATACAGGGTAGATGAGGGTGAGAATGGACACCCAGGGAAGGAAAGAAGACACACTGGGGATGGGGGGGGGACGCGGCAGGGGATATGAAGGAGTGGTGAAGGACACTCAGGGGAAGAAAAAAGGACAAGGAGAGGGGATAGGAGGGGAGGATCAAGGATCCCTTGGGGGGAATGATGGACATCCAGGGAGGAAAAATAAGTACACCCTGAGGGAGATGAAGGATACCCTAAGGGTAGATGGACACCCTGGGAGGGAAAAAGGACACGGGAGGGGGTGGGGAAATGAAGGCCACCCTTTAAGGAGGGCAGCGGGGGATACAGAACGTCTCTGGGGGGCGAGAGGATTGAGGAGGGCTTACAGTGGAAATCCATAAAACAACAAAAGAGAAGAGGATTTAAGATTGTGGTTGGGAAGAGCTGTTGCAGGACTCCACAACACTCGGTAAGGACAACAATAGCCTGCAGGACTTTGGACGAGTGGGAGGAGGTGGGTAGAGATTGAGGGAGCCACCAAAGGCTATGCAGCAGTGAGAGAGGGAGGGGAGTGAGGATCTCTGATGTGAATGTATGTCGGACAGAGGACCCGGGAGGAGGTAATATTGCAGTCATGCGCTCTGGAAAATGATAAGAACCACTGCTGAAATACGACACACAACACAGACGCTAAACACTATAGGATCACATCGCGCTTCACGACCAGAAGGGAAGTAATTAAGGGCTGAACAACAGAGAGAGAAGGCACAACAAGACAGTACGAAACGAAGCGAATTTGTATGATTTTGCTGTGGGAAATGCGAGCCGGCGAAGAGCTGGGTGTTGAGAAGAGCAGCAGCTTGCTCCTGTTACTTTGAGTACGACCTTGAGGGTTGGCGGCCCATCAATACGTCAAGTAAGACACAAAACAAATGACGGTACAGCACGACAATGTAAACCCCAGAGGGATGTGAGGAACTGGTGCACTTTTCAGAACCACTTCGAAGGTATGGGGTGGGTACTACACTGTGAACCACGCAAATCAACATGGTTGACGAGATTCAACTGAGGTAAATGTCACGAGGGTGGAACTGGGCGTAAGAAGGAAAAAGATAATATTAGACTGCAGGAATCTGTGTGTGTGTGCGTCGTGTGCATGTGTGTGTGTGTGTGTGTGTAAGACTTGGGAGGCTACATATCATCCCTAACCCGGCACTAAAGTTCTACCTAAAGAGGATAGTAATCAATAAGACCTCAGCTGTGTGTGCTGGTAAATACAGCACGCGAAAACGAGGAAATGTTTGGCAAGATGTTGTTCGTTCACATGTAACATTACGCCGTACACAAATTAATGCATCCCAAAGCCACAGCATTAATAGGAGCACAAAGAACTATTAGAGAAAGGTTCAAAATGGTTACTAAATGAAGACAACCCAGTGAGAGGGGGAAGGGGGAAGGTTAAAAGCCTTACATTTGTCCGCGACGGAAGAGAGAAGAGGAAGAGGTAACCCAGTCACAACCTATGTTAAACCAGCTTGAGAACCCGGTGAACAGTTCTTTTACAAGATACAAGAACAGAACAACCAGAGGTCATAACAAGAAATTTATCAGGATGCAAAAAAAAGTATTTTTAATGTGGACGTGTAGTAGATGTATGGGGTAAAAAAAAAAAAAATGAATAAAATAGACCGAATTATTCAGAATTTTATGTGGCGGATATAAAGAATCTAAACAAAAAATGGGAGTACGATAACAGAGTCCAAGAGATGGGGCCTCACATGTGTAGAACTCCCTTACCCTTACAATACAAACGCGTAATAACACACTCTGAACATGGTGTGATAAAGAGCGAACTGTATCACGTGCAGCAAAGGCTTGTGTATTCGTGAGAGGTGGTTCGTGCAGTCTTATAACGTCTCACAATTCATCATTTCCTCAAGACTTCTAGATTTACATTTAGATATTACGGTAATCATCATCTACGGTACGACTTGCTCACAAACTAGGCGTATTTCAAACGTAACGAGCTTTAACAACTGTTTGCCTAATTCACCACCAATAATTTGTTTTGGATAACCGGCTCCTCATCCATTATCGTTGTCCGTGACAAGAATATCGTGCGGCCGGCAGCGGTAACACGGCAGCACGTTAGCCATGCATCGTGCGTCCGGCAGCGGTAACACGGCAGCACGTTAGCCCCATGCATCGTGCGTACGGCAGCGGTATCATGGCAGCGAGGGAGGCAAATCAATGACCTTGACCTCTGAACTTTCAAGTCCCATGGCTCACTGTGCCCCTCCTTAAACTGCGGGCAAGGCATACATACATACATCTGTTCTGGGTGACAGGTAAATGATCCTTGATAGAGGTATCATCCCGAAGACTCCCGTACCGTGGTGTGATTATGACTAGCGTTGCCGACTATGATATTTTCACGCACAGGCCTGCTCAGGGTTCGAATCCTGGGCGCGCGGCGGTTGGCCTGGCAACGACGTCTCAACCTATCTGTTTAGCCTCCTCTCTAGGCTGGTCTATTAAAAGGCACCGGGTTTAATATATATATTAAACTGACTTATATTTCTCTCTTGTGTCTCCCCTGATGATGTGATTATAACACGAAAGTGCACTTGGGAACTTATCGTGTTTCACTTTCCCCGTGGACTCATAGGAATGAATATATATATATATATATATATATATATATATATATATATATATATATATATATATATATATATATATGATCAACATTAGGGCATTCAATTTCCCGTGCCGTCCTAAACACTAAAAATGAATAAAGAAATGCAATATGGATCTAAACAACGTGCATATGAAGCAAGCGTGTATACACGAACACATGTACACACGAACACATGCACACACAGGCACATGCACGACCGTTATCTCCTTACATGCATGACCGCTTACACAAACTCACACGAGAAACTGATACAGTACACATGCACACATTTCCAAGCATACACACTAATATAAGGAGTAGTATGATAGCAAAGAATGATATAACTCTCTCTCTCTCTCTCTCTCTCTCTCTCTCTCTCTCTCTCTCTCTCTCTCTCTCTCTCTCTCTATCCATACGGTACAAATAAGTATTCAAAAATAATCTTACACACACACACACACACACACACACACACACACACACACACACACAGAATTAATTCTCAAGTAAACAATTTGCAGCTATTAGAGATTACGTAAGTAACACCTTTTTCGTTGATGATGCAGTAATAATGGCCGGAGTGTTAACGTAATGAGAGTGAAACACGAGACAGAGAGTCGTACAAAACACTAAAGTGAATATGCAGATGGCAAGCACGATTCAGCCCCTTGAACTATGCAGTACTGAAGGTGGAAGAAAAGTGGAGAAGACACTTGACTGTGTTAACAGATGGAAATAATAACTGTGTTAACAGGTGGAAACAATTCGCATGAATCAAACTGGAAGAAAAAAATGTAATAATACTTAGCAGGTGACATTACGTCGGAGAAACATACCAAAATGATCTCAAAAAATGAAAGCAGACTTTTTATTGGTTGAAAGGTGCTTTCAGCCTCGGTGGAAACGGCTTTTAGTTCTGAAGTCAACAATGTCAGCTGGAGGCGAGGCAGCCCGACGCAACGCAACGAGAATAATGCCAGAATTAAGTGAAAACACTTGACAAAGAATTTGGGAAAGCGTTTGATCTGCTCACACGAGATGAATGCGAGATATGGGGGAACACGACAACCCCTGAAACAGTGTACATAACATGGAAAGTGGAAAAATGGAAGAAATTCTGAAGTCTGTACGATAGGAGTGTGCTATTAAGTGGCAATGAGCTCCACACACACACACACACACACACACACACACACACATCGAAATCCACTATCGTACGGCTGGCAGAGTCATCACGGCAACCATTAACGTCCAAGTTCTCCTTCATAACGTCCATTCCACCCAACTCCTAAGAGTTATTTCAAACGAATGACTGAATTAGGTTCAGTCCCGTCGTTACCACATCTTCCAGATTCAGTGCTAAAGTTAACTCAAACAACCATTGTTTCTCTCGTCTCTCCCAAAATTTTCGTACATCTACGGACACTTTAGTCTCGACGAACATAGACATACATTTCATTTCTCCACCAAATTTACATAAAACCTTTCCCTATCTGATAAGACTCCTCTCTATCCACCACACAACAGGGGCTACCATGCACCATGACGAACACAGCCATGCGAAAATCATCCTCCGTCCCTCTTACTCCAACACTCATCTCCTCCCTTCGACCCCGCCATTTTCAACAGTCACATGAATCAAAAATTCATACACTACTCCCGCCACACTCGCCCACCTCCCGCCACACTCGCCCACCTCCCGCCACACTCACCCACCTCCTCGTAAAGCCGATACTCGTTACCACAATCGCTCCATACCACTTGATAAATACCACTACAGGAACAACTCCATCCCAACCACAGCGAACGCGCCATCATCCATCAGCATAATGTAGGCATCTAACTCCTCCTCCTGTATTACAACTCGCTCTTTAATACAACCCCCCATCCCCCTTCCCCACTCCCTATTGATAGCCCACCCACAACCCGTTTACTGATGTAGGCAACTCTATTTTTTTTGCCATAGGCTACACCGACTTCAATAAAACATTTATCTATTCTCCTCAATCATTATCATTCTTATATTACCTTTAACCTTTATCATTATCATTATTAATCATTATTATTAACTATATAATCTATTCATCATTATTACATACTTTTATTATTTCATTATCATTATCATCACAAACTCTATCATTATACATACAAGCACACGCGAGTGCACTCACACTGATCTTCGTCGTCCATTTCGGGGAGAAAGCAAGATTAAAAGAAAGATTAAAGAGTGATCATGATTAATCCTTCAGTCTCCCCCGAAACATCCGAATTTAAAAATGAACCCAAAATAGACACACACACACACACACACACACACACAACACACACACACACACACACACACACACACACAACACACACACACAGGCTGCGAACATGTGGCGGGCGCCACACACATTAACCTAAATCTTTTTAAGAATTATTCTGACATATGTAAACGCTAAAGATCCAATTGTTAAATGCTGTGACAGTTTTACAAGTTAAATTCCTTAGCTTGGAATGTACGAGAACTTGACGAAAAAAAATTGGGTTAAAAAAAATCTTTGCTAGAACAATTACTCTCTAAATATGAGTCAATCATTATGAGTACAACAACCACAACTTCTGTCATCACGTTAATGGTAGGGAATTACGATATCAGGGAACCTCGATATAAACGAGGCTCATAATACGTGACTCTGCTTCAATTAAAAAACATCCTTTACCACCCCCTAGGCAATACTCCATTAAGATAACAAATCCTGCCACTCAACACCCAGACCTGATGCGAACCCATCACGTTACTGCCTTTGTTTGACGTCATCGACACGGCCCAGTCATGCGATGACGTCACGCACGCACGGACCAATGGCAAATCAGGGTTAATATCATATAGGCAACTTCATCACAAGGCTGGCCTAAAGTTGCCTACTAATTCCATCCCAAAAATATACACGACTTTGTAATGCCTGTTGCCATGGTACGGTATTAGAAAATGAGTAAGGTTAAGATTAGGGAAAAAAATATATATTGAATCTTCTATTATTAAATACACAAAGAATTATAATCTTAATATTAGTGATGGTCTATATAAATTGGATAACTTTATAGTTAAGATTTGTAAACAATTCACCTTTTTGTCAACATAAGTTTATGATATACGCTCGTTGACTGTCTTGGACAATCGCATGTTTACCAAATGGCGTCCTAGCTACGTTTCTTCGTTGTATATCAACTGACTGTTATATTTCTCTCGTGTTTACTCTGATGATGTGATTATTACATGAAAGTGCACTAGGGAACTTATCGTGTTTCATTTTTCCCGTGGACTCATAGGAATATATATATATATATATATATATATATATATATATATATATATATTTTTTTTTTTTTTTTTTTTTATACTTTGTCGCTGTCTCCCGCGTTTGCGAGGTAGCGCAAGGAAACAGACGAAAGAAATGGCCCAACCCCCCCCATACACATGTACATACACACGTCCACACACGCAAATATACATACCTACACAGCTTTCCATGGTTTACCCCGGACGCTTCACATGCCTTGATTCAATCCACTGACAGCACGTCAACCCCTGTATACCACATCGCTCCAATTCACTCTATTCCTTGCCCTCCTTTCACCCTCCTGCATGTTCAGGCCCCGATCACACAAAATCCTTTTCACTCCATCTTTCCACCTCCAATTTGGTCTCCCTCTTCTCCTCGTTCCCTCCACCTCCGACACATATATCCTCTTGGTCAATCTTTCCTCACTCATTCTCTCCATGTGCCCAAACCATTTCAAAACACCCTCTTCTGCTCTCTCAACCACGCTCTTTTTATTTCCACACATCTCTCTTACCCTTACGTTACTTACTCGATCAAACCACCTCACACCACACATTGTCCTCAAACATCTCATTTCCAGCACATCCATCCTCCTGCGCACAACTATCCATAGCCCACGCCTCGCAACCATACAACATTGTTGGAACTACTATTCCTTCAAACATACCCATTTTTGCTTTCCGGGATAATGTTCTCGACTTCCACACATTTTTCAAGGCTCCCAAAATTTTCGCCCCCTCCCCCACCCTATGATCCACTTCCGCTTCCATGGTTCCATCCGCTGACAGATCCACTCCCAGATATCTAAAACACTTCACTTCCTCCAGTTTTTCTCCATTCAAACTCACCTCCCAATTGACTTGACCCTCAACCCTACTGTACCTAATAACCTTGCTCTTATTCACATTTACTCTTAACTTTCTTCTTCCACACACTTTACCAAACTCCGTCACCAGCTTCTGCAGTTTCTCACATGAATCCGCCACCAGCGCTGTATCATCAGCGAACAACAACTGACTCACTTCCCAAGCTCTCTCATCCCCAACAGACTTCATACTTGCCCCTCTTTCCAAGACTCTTGCATTTACCTCCCTAACAACCCCATCCATAAACAAATTAAACAACCATGGAGACATCACACACCCCTGCCGCAAACCTACATTCACTGAGAACCAATCACTTTCCTCTCTTCCTACACGTACACATGCCTTACATCCTCGATAAAAACTTTTCACTGCTTCTAACAACTTGCCTCCCACACCACATATTCTTAATACCTTCCACAGAGCATCTCTATCAACTCTATCATATGCCTTCTCCAGATCCATAAATGCTACATACAAATCCATTTGCTTTTCTAAGTATATATATATATATATATATATATATATATATATATATATATATATATATATATATATATAAAATTTTCATTATTTTCATAATAATCAATTGTTGTTTCCCGCGTCAGCGAGGTAGCGCAAGCAAACACGAAGAATGACCCAACCACTCATACACACAATATATATATGGACAGTGTGAATCATGATTTTTTTCAAGTAGAATCACGTATCGAATCATCCCAAAACGATCGAATCGCGAATCAAAGTGTTTTAGCAAAATGGGTCCTTTCTCAGCTGTATCAATTACCCTAATGAGCAAATATGGCGTGACCTGGTCTGTTAATAAATAAGCGAAAGATAACTTTTTCCTGAGACGCTGTGCGGCTAGACATAGACAGAGAGAGAGAGAGAGAGAGAGAGAGAGAGAGAGAGAGAGAGAGAGAGAGAGAGAGAGAGAGAGAGAGAGAGAGAGAGAGAGAATTTACACTCGCGTTCCCACCACCCCCCCCCCCCCACGTCTCCTTACCTTGTATACATAACGTATCTTGAACTTTTATATATACATACGTATAAACCCCACTAGCTTACGCCAGGTGCCCCATCTATCGACCAGCACGAAAGAGCGAAGATAAACAGGTGTGTGTGTGTGTGTGTGGGTGTCATCTGTACACACACAAGCACACGTATCAAGGGAAATAACTTACCACTCCGTCACACTTGTCATGTAACGGTACACCACCCACACTAAACGTTACACTTGGTAACAGAAAAAAAAATATGTTGGTAACAGGTTTTTCTAAGGTTTTAAGACAGATGATTACGACCTTCGGGGACCCCCTCCCATCCTACGCCTCTGGTCCAACAGCTAATCAGAGGCCGACCCGCCCCTTGACGCTATTTTTCCAACAACCAATCAGACCGCGACCGCTGCCTGACGCTGTTATTCCAGCAACCAATCTCAGCAGCGAACCTTCCTCTGTGTAAATTTTTTTTCCCCCCCACCCAGCAAATGATATTGAGAAGGCGACCACTTCCTCTAAAGCAGTTGTTCTAACAAGCAGCCAATCTGAAGGTGATTCTTCCAACGCTCCACTTCCAATAGACCATTTCCCGTCTGTAGGGATACAATTAACGAAAATACGAGATAGAAAACGAAAGAAAATGAGAGCTCCTTCAGCAGGCAATCTTGCTGCAAGCATTAAAAAAAAATGGAGGGATGTTATGGTACCGGACTATTTGTTCTACATGTTCTGTTGCTCTTGGAGAGAACGTGTGACCAACGCTTCCAGGACAGTAATTTCACGTCTAATTAGTGGTGTCCCGCATTATTACCCCCTAATTACACTTAAAAAAAAAGTTACAGGGTGTCTTTTACGAGCCGATTGCAGCGAAATCCTTGAGCACATGCCATCTCACTGAAGTGTCTCTAACTGTACACACACACACACACACACACACACACACACACACACACACACACACACACACACAGTGCACATTAAAACCATTACAGTCAAGTCGTTTCACAGCGCACGCATGCACAGGCAGCACAACACACACACACAAGCCAAGTCCCCTTCTCAAAGAGAATATTACACGACCCTAATATATTGCTTGGAATGAATTGGCTCTCTCGATAGTTATAATTGGCCCCTTAAGGCATGATTCCTTATATATATATATATATATATATATATATATATATATATATATATATATATATATATATATATATAGACACGTCAAACCACCATCACGGTAATTGCTACTAACAAGTTATATCTTCATAACAAAAGATCTTAACCTTCTTCATGCAAAGTGCGTGAATTCACTCTGCATTCATGATCTCCATCCATCTCTTCGTTCTACTTGAAAAAAAAGAGAGTTCTGAAGTTTGGATACACATTACTTAATAAACCGCCTCAAGTTTCGGGCGTTTAAAATGTGAAAAAAAAGAATAAGGGTCATACGCATCGAAAAAGAACCATATTTCTGATTATCTACAGATGTATCAACCCGATTTAATCATCCACTGCCAAACGAGGCTGGTGGAACGACACACACGCTGCACGACTACATGCCATCAAAGACAATGGTTCGAGCCGAAATATGAGAGCACTTGGTGGTGCATCACTCCCGGAACCCTCCATCACCCTCTTTAGAACCTTCAAAGAATCCAACCTCCAAATTCCTCCTCTTTCTTCCCTCCTCCCCCAAACCTAAATGGTCAATCAACCACTCCCAACACAACATCAGCTATGCTCGGCACAACACACAACATAATGCCATTCACCTCCCACACACTGGACACATCAACTCTCACCAAAGCTAAGTCTGGAGAGTAGAAAAATGAAGAATTCCCTCTTTATCGTCTACCATTCCTTCACTCCACCAGAAACCAGGCCTCAACATGTTTACATGTTTACCAAATGGCGTCCTAGCTTCGTCTCTTCGATGTATATCAACTGACTGCTATATTTCTCTCTTGTGTCTCCCCTGATGATGTGATTATTACACGAAAGTGCACTTGGGAACTTTTCGTGTTTCATTTTCCCCGTGGACTCATAGGAATATCTTGATCACGCGCAAAATTGTGATCCTTTCCAATACATATATAATATATATATATATATATATATATATATATATATATATATATATATATACACACGAGACGAAAAAAGAAATACTGCAGTAACGGCTGAGCGAGTCATTTTCCAATCAATTCCAGCCAATATAATCCTAAATCAAGAGAGAGGGAAAAAATCGGCTTAAAATCCATTAACTTTGCAATACACTGTCTCTCGACGGGTGATTCATCACACATGACTCCGACGGACGTAATGCTTTGCTCCAGCTGGCTCAGGTGGTGGTGATGGATGGCTTGGGTGCTCATGGCCGGTGCCCAGCTGGAGCGGTGGTGGTGACTGGCTGGCTGGCTTTGGAAGTCGCTGGTGACTGGGTGAGGACTGGTGGCTCGGCCGGTGGCGACTGCTGGTCTGAGTGGTGAGGACTAGCTGTTTATTTTTTTTTTTTGGGGGGTGAGGGGGCGCTGACGATTTAGTGGTTTGAGTCATGATGATAAGTGATCTGGGTGGGAATGACTGGTAGTTCGGGTGGGAATGACTGACTGGTAGTTCGGGTGGTAATGACTGGTAGTTCGAGTGGGAATGACTGGTAGTTCGGGTGATAATGACTGGTAGTTCGGGTGGGAATGACTGGTAGTTCAGGTGGGAATGACGGGTAGTTCGTGTGGGAATGACTGGTAGTTCGAGTGGGAATGACTGGTAGTTTGGGTGGTAATGACTGGTAGTTCGGGTGATAATGACTGGTAGTTCGGGTGGGGAATGACTGGTAGTTAGGGTGAGGAATGACTGGTAGTTCGGGTGGGAAAGACTGGTACTTTCGGTGGGAATGACTGGTAGTTCGAGTGGGAATGACTGGTAGTTCGGTTGATAATGACTGGTAGTTCGGTTGATAATGACTGGTAGTTTGGGTGGGAGTGACTGGTAGTTCCAGTGATAATGACTGGTAGTTCCAGTGATAATGACTGGTAGTTCGGTTGATAATGACTGGTAGTTCGGTTGATAATGACTGGTAGTTTGGGTGGGAGTGACTGGTAGTTCCAGTGATAATGACTGGTAGTTCGGGTGATAATGACTGGTAGTTCGAGTGATAATGACTGGTAGTTCGAGTGATAATGACTGGTAGTTCGGGTGATAATGACTGGTAGTTCGGGTGATAATGACTGGTAGTTCGGGTGATAATGACTGGTAGTTCGGGTGGGAATGACTGGTACTTTGGGTGGCGATGACTGGTGAGGGCTTGGATGACACTTGCTACTGGCTTTCGTACGAGGAAAGTAACAGGTGTCAAACAGCTTATGGCGTAATGGCCTAAGACACATTATGCCTTGAGTAGGTACGTACGGCAGGCAACACTGGACCTACTACTGGTATCTACTTACCCAACTACTGGTATCTACTTACCCACCTTACTAACTCCTCCTCTGGTCCAGTACACACGACACACAGTAATGGAAATATCCAAATACCCAACAGCTCTATACGAAGGAAATGACCTACGTGATACACACACACACACACACACACACACACACATACACACACAGACACATACACACACACACCATGGGCCTACCTGGTGCACCGGTCAGCGCTACTGACCATGAATCAGCACGGGCCAGCCCCGGTGTCGGAACCGCAAGGGTTCGAATCCTTTGTGTGGGAGTCGGACCCCACCCACCCCAGGTGTTCGAACTTGAACTTAGTGGCTGGTGTACAAATGAGTACCTGGCCTAGCTGTGTGTGTGTGTGTGTGTGTGTGTGTGTGTGTGTGATTAAAGACATGACATATGCAAGGAAACAGACGAAAGAATGGCCCAAACCACCCACGTACACATGTGTATACATAAACGCTCACATACGCACATATACATACCTATACATTTCAACGTGTATATATATATATATATATATATATATATATATATATATATATATATATATATATATATATAAGGTAAAGAGACAGGGCAAAACGAGTGTAAAACTCTCCCTCTCCAGTAACACACAAATAGTAATCACGACCTGTAATCATGTTCATCAAAATACAATTACGATGGTCATTACAGTCTTTATCCTCGTTGCAAATGTGTTGGAACGGGAGGACAATAGTGGCTGGTGTTGAGGGAGGGAGGGAGGGAAAATGAAGAACAAGGGGGCGTGGCTGTGGTGAAGATTGTGGGAAGTGCATGGCAGTAGGGAATGACTGGATGGGGGGCGTGGCTTTGAGGGAAGGAATGGAGAGGGCGTGGTGGTGGTGAGGAAGGATAGGTGAGGGCGTGGTGGTTGGGAGAGTGGGCGTGGCGGTGGTGAGGAAGGATAGGTGAGGGCGTGGTGGTTGGGAGAGTGAGCGTAGTGGTGGTGAGGAAGGATAGGTGAGGGCGTGGTGGTTGGGAGAGTGTTCGTGGTGGTGGTGGCGGTGGTAAGGAAGGAATAGGAGAAGGCGTGGTGATGTTAAGGGATAGTAACTGGACGTGAGGTAGAGGAAGGATAGGGAAGGGGGACGTGTGGTGGTTGGGTGGGAACGGCAGGATAGGGGCTGGGAAAGGTGGGGGGTGGGGAGAGGGAAGTGGCAGGATACGTGTTGGTAGGGGGTTGTGGGGAAGGAAAGGGGAGTGGCAGGATAGATGTAGGTGGGGGGTGTGGAAGTGGCAGGATAGGTGTAGGTGGGGAGGGGGAGGGAAAATGGCAGGATAGGTGGTGGGTGGTGGATTGGAGGGAAGGAGGTATATAAGCAAGTACCCGGCCAAGGAAACAATGAATTCCATGCCAAACGTAGAAGCGTAAACTCACCCTGCCTACCTGCCTGCCTCTGCCCCTTTTGGCGGACGCGAAACCCAGGTATTCGTGAGCCTAGATATGTAAATCACACTATATTTAAATGAGTCTAATTATGCAAACGAGTGGCACAAACAACAGGCTTGACAGAGGGGTGGCCACAGCTCACGGTAACTCATTTGTCTGTTAACTAACCTCACACCAAACCCAGGAGAGATTTTTACACAAGTGGACCCCCTACACACACACACACACACACACACACACACACACACACACACACACACCCACCTCTTGTGAACATTCTCTACCATCGTATAATTTCTTGAACATTTCCTTATGCTTTTTATATCTTCCTATATCCTTCCTATATCCTCTGGTGCTCTCTCTCTCTCTCTCTCTCTCTCTCTCTCCCTACCAGTAAAGACCAGGCCAAAACAACCCTGGCCGGTCAGGCACACGGTCTACACACAGGGCGACGGGCGGCAGCGGCGTCAAAAACAAACGTCCATTACCATTACGGCTGGACTGCCTGCC
This sequence comes from Panulirus ornatus, assembly GCF_036320965.1. NCBI lineage: Eukaryota > Metazoa > Arthropoda > Malacostraca > Decapoda > Palinuridae > Panulirus > Panulirus ornatus. Next base: position 10,066,242 of record NC_092229.1, read on the forward strand.
CGCCCATTCTCTCCCTCCATCCCTCCCTCCCTCACTCTCTCTCTCGCGCGCGCGGGCAGGCGGGCTAGCGAGCGCCCCTCGCGGCCATTCTCGACCAGGTTGGGTTCTGAAGCCTCTTTCTCCGCCGCTGAGCGACCGTCAACACTCCCCGCTGCCAACCTCCCGTCACAACAGCCATCAACAGTTATTACAACGGTTAAGAAGTGTGTGTGTGTGTGTGTGTGTGGTGGGAGGAGGGGAAAACAGACATCGATCACCTGACACTGTTTCTGGAGCGGGGATCCGCTGCGTATCTGCCAACGACTGCTTCACTGCTGCCACAGGCGCCAGATATGGCACTGGCGTCCGGAGGTCTGCGGACATACTCAGTGTCTACGAACAACCACGTACGATAAAAAAATGTCCACCCAAAAAATAAAAATAAATGAAATACAACGAACACTAACACTTCTCATTCATAAACGTGTATAACATATGGTTTATGTACCATATTTCTCCGGCACATGTTGAGTACATCTGATGGCATAGCAGCAGTACAACAGTAAGTCAAAATGGTACACTGTGTGAGAGAGAATGACAGAGTACAGGACAGATGTAACAGTACGCCTATAGTGGCTAGAGGGCTGAAGGGCGGCGTGTGCTGAAGTGGTCTGAACTTATCCAGAGAGACGAGTTGATGGGAGACTGAAGTTAACGATACGTGTGTCAGACGTGAGAGGAAGGAAAGAGGGAAGACGGAGCCAGAAAATGAGGCGGAAGGATAAAAGGGAAAGATATTGTGTGAGATACCTGGGCTCAGCTGAACGTCAATGGAAGGCGAGAGGCGTGCATAGGATAAAGCCAACAGGAGCGACGTGCTGTAAATGGGCTGAGCTAAGGTATATGAGGTGGTCAGGATAAACCACGGGGAGGTCTGAGGGGGGGAATGGTCTCTGGATAAGGAGGCTCTCTGTCTTCGCGCACTGTACGTAACAGGTTGTGAGTGGATGACGGAATACGAGGCAGTTCTTCTATACCTTACAGGCGATACCTCGCTGACGCGGAAAGCGGGGATCTGGTATCAAAAAAATGAAGAAAAAATAAATCAAGAGGAACGTTAATTCCATGGGATCGTCTACGGCCAAATCCATGATAACAGTGTGCGTGGTCTTAGAATTATTTCTGATGTGGTCTTAGAATTATCTTTTGTGTGGTCTTAGAATTATCTCCATGGCATATGACGGAGCTGTTGCCTAAACAGCCAGGCAAAAAGCCATCTCAGTATAAGATAATGACACAAAACACATGGTTCTTAACACGTAACTTGATGATGACCATCATGGGTCTAATGACGCCGTCTTTGACCTGACCTTTAAGAGATAAGTTCTACGTAAGACACACCAACATACCCTTAGGTCGTAAGGTTGTGCTCAAGGGCTGTACTACCTTGCCCAAGGGTTCTACCGTCGTGCTCAAGGGGCCTAACCTATGCGACTGCTTTGGGCTTCGAGGGTTCACAGACATGGTTCACACGTAAATAAACAACGAGTTCTTGGTGTGCTTAGGCATAATCAATAACATGTTTTAGACTAGCGTGTGCTTTGCCAAGCATTCGCGAGCTTTGAAAGACTTTTGTGCTTGGTCTGTGTGTGTGTGTGTGTGTGTGTGTGTGTGTACCAAGCTTTCTTCTCTCTCTCTCTCTCTCTCTCTCTCTCTCTCTCTCTCTCTCTCTCTCTCTCTCTCTCTCTCTCCTCGCCTGGGTATGTGGCATTGGTCTGTGTACATACATCAATCTTCTCTCTCGCTGCGTACCAAGCCATACAACTTATCTCTCGGAGTACTGCCTGTACTACGTCGGCTGTCATGGTCCAGCTAACATGTGAAGAGAAATCAGTCCCCGAGCCACCCCACAGCACTCTGCAGAATTGAGTTTACAAAGGAAACGTTTCACATCAAAACGTTTGTGGCATAAGGGAATGTGTTTGCATTTCACTCAACATTTCTAAACGAAAACGGCACAAAGAGGAGTTTCCAAACCTATTTAATTGAATTTGGGTCTTGATTACCTTCCTCTTGAAGAAGGTTCAGAGTGGTTTATAATGGAGGTCTATACAGAAAGCAGACTCTTTCTCAAATGGTACAATAAAAGGCTCTTTATTTCTTTTTCAGTAATCACGATGGAAGATTAAAAAAGTTTCTCAAAACTGGAATTCTTCTTTTTTTTACATGAATGTATCACAAGACCAGACTGGAGAGTTCGCAAATGGCCGACTCAAACGTTAACTTTGTTAGGGATCCGAGCTTGAAACCTGAGACCCGAGTCCGCAATAAATCGAAATATTAAAAAGAGTTTAAGGTTCTTCGAGCAAGGATTCGCAAGGGACGTTCGCAGAGCTGTGGGTTCAAAGAAGTGAAAGTCTTTCGATGGATAAGCTTGAGGAATCAAAGGTTCATACCGTAAACCCAGGGTCAAAGAGTCGGAGGTTTGTAAGCCTCGAAAGTTCGAAGCGTCCTTGGTTCCAGGAAACGAAATCTCAAAAAAAGGGTTCGCAGAGAGTCGAGGGTTCATGCAAAGACTTCTTAGGTCGTTCAACAGCTAGCAGAATGAAGCAAGGGTTTACATCCCCTCCTTTAACTCCGCTGTATCGAGAAAGTCTAAACACCTCAAACAAAGCTGGGAAAACCAGAAGTTCGGGATCGAGAAACTTGAGAAACTATAAAGTTCGACGAGGCCGAAAGTTTTGAAGACGTAAAGAAAAACAAACTTGAGGAGATGCAAGTTCAGATATTCAAAATCCTGCCGTAGCCCAAGTCTGGAAACTCGAGACGCCAAAACTCCCGCCAAGAACTCGAAGGCTTCACAGTCTAAGGAACCGGTACCACCACCACCTTTAAAGTCAATAAAGGCTTACATACAAAAATAAAGATGAAATCAACATGTCACATTTCCTCCCTAATAACGAAAATCCTTTTCGTCCGTCTCCCTCTCTCTTTCTCTTCTTCCCTCCTCCTCTCCTCCTTCTCGTCTTTATCCCCAATATCCTTCGCTCTTCCTTAGCAGCGAGTCCTCCGCGCTAGCTGCTTTTTCCCTGGTATTTCACGCGTCGCAATACACTAATGGCTGGCGAAGGCGTCTTTCATAGGGCTTATGGCCGGACCCGAGGCGGAGTGAATGTCCCTGTTTCGCTCCTCTCGCCAATCCCCCGCCGCCTTACAGACTCCCCCTCAATCTCTATTCACTCACCACCTGTCTCATCTCTCTCTCTCTCTCTCTCTCTCCCTTCCCCTGGCTTATCTCTCCGTGCCTTTCTATTTCCCTCACCCTATAACTCCCACCACCTCTTCATTCTCCTTCTTTACTGCATCTTCCTCATTCCTCTCTCCTCA
>NC_092229.1:10074607-10077107 GCF_036320965.1 Panulirus ornatus
GAAAAAAAAAATAATGTCACAATGACTTAAAGTAACTTTGAGCGTCTTTGAGAAAGAAGACATTGAGGAAAAAAAAAATAATGTCACAATGACTTCAAGTAACTTTGAGCGTCTTTGAGAAAGAAGACATTGAGGAAAAAAAATAATGTCACAATGACTTCAAGTAACTTTGAGCGTCTTTGAGAAAGAAGACATTGAGGAAAAAAAAATAATGTCACAATGACTTCAAGTAACTTTGAGCGTCTTTGAGAAAGAAGACATTGAGGAAAAAAAAATAATGTCACAATGACTTCAAGTAACTTTGAGCGTCTTTGAGAAAGAATTCACGGTATCCCTTGTACCTGAGGCCAGAACACACAAACAGTCTTACACATACAATAAAAACATATGAAGATGTTTATACGTATATGTACATGCATAAACAGGACACGGAATACCTGTGTGTGTGTGTGTGTGTGTGTGTGTGTGTGTGTGTGTGTGTGTGTGTGTGTGTATAACGTTGGTCGTATGTAAAATGTGTTTGTAGATAGGAATACGAACAGCCATCAACCCACTATATCTTAAAGAGACTGTAAAAGACAGGAAAGAAAAATGAGCGTCCAGGAGATAACACAAAACACGCACGCTATGCAGGTAATGACACGATGCCTTCATGGCTGATAGCAAATGGTACCATGAAGTCCCCCTCCCCCCCCGAAGACTGTTATCGTCTCCATGCATTAAGTAAATGAGCCAACTCTCATATGAAAAGGCTTGAGAGATAACGTAATAATGAACTGACTCCCTCCGGTCTCATGTTTATAACTACCTAGCCACTAAAGTCTTTCTCAGGACAAAGAACCCCCTTTGTGAGGTCTCTACTTCAGCCCCAGGGGTGAGACTCGCTCCAGTCTGATGTTTACAACTACCTAGCCACTAAGGTCTTTCTCAGGACAAAGACCCCCTTTGCGATGTCTCTACTTCAGCCCCGGGCATGATCATGGCCTGCCACACAAGAGATCACTCATTTCTTTAAGGTACAAAAGTGAAATGATCTATCTTTACGACTAACCTTCCATTCTTGTAGAGACAGACAGACAGACACACTCACAGACACCATCATACCAAGACATAAACATTGTCATTTACCTCATCTGTGACACCAGCAACGATCAGAGAACACAGTCGCGTTGTTTCAAAGACATGGTGATGAATGAGGCGATTAAACAACGGTTGTGTGGTGGGCATGCGGGGTCTACGTGTTGGTAAGTAGTTACGTCAAATAAACAACTTAAATGCTATGTAGATAACGCTGGTTGGGTCGGTAACTAAACACACACACACACACACACATATACATATATATATATATATATATATATATATATATATATATATATATATATATATATATGCCTTCCATCAGCAAGGATTCAAACCGCTAACATTTACGTGGGAGCTTGGTACGTTAACAAGCTCCCACACAAATGGTACCGGTTCGAATCCTTGCTGCTGAAGGTCATCATTTGTTCTATGAACGTTCTGGATAAGTACACCAGCCAGGACCGTCAAGCACAAGGACTTATGAAATATATTCACGATTCAAAGATTCGAGTCAAAATACGAGTTGAACTCGAGAATACAGGTTACACACAACCAGGATCTACGAAATATATCAAGGAAGAAGCCCTTGTAAAGATACAGAAAATTAGGTTACAGTCCACAGCAAGGGTACAGGAGGAGAAACAAAAAATTATACAGATTACCAAAAGCTCAAAGATGCATGCAAGGAACGAATATGGAAAACTTCCATCTTGCAAAAGTAATGCCCTTTTCTCTAGAAAGCTCCTAAAAAAACCCCAATGGAACATTTTCCCTTCAAATGCCAACCTTCCTTCCTTATGGAAGCACAACACACACACACACACACACACAACACACACACACACACATCTTCCGACATCCTCCTCAACGTTTTAACCCACTGTGTTGCCACGGTAGGGGATTATCAATGATCGACCTGTTCCCGTTCGCATGGGCGGTGGGATATCAGGTTCCTCTGGGTCCCCATCCACCCTGAGAGGGAACCCCTCCCTCGCTCAGCCAGCCAGACCCATTAACTGGATCTCTCAGGGTGCTACTACCACCACTCTCTCTCTCTCTCTCTCTCTCTCTCTCTCTCTCTCTCTCTCTCTCTCTCTCTTAAGGGGGGTAGTCTCTTCGACGTCTGTTGAGGATTTTGGCTCTCGCCAACAGAGATGACCACTCAAGACCTTAGCCTTCCACAGGTTATCTGATACATGGCAGAGTACACAGAGTGTGTCCCTAATACCCAGAGGTGTTAATCGCGATATCGTCAGCGTAACGGAGGAAATGGCGTTCAGTGTCCGAGGGCAAGGAGGGTGTCGAGCAGAAACACTGTGAACACAGTGGGGCCAAGCACACCGCCTTGTGGAGTACCAAGCTCCAACTGGTTCATTTTCACTTCTGTGTCCCTGATTTCATTTCCGTGTCCCTGAAA
>NC_092229.1:10084607-10169607 GCF_036320965.1 Panulirus ornatus
GGGGAGAGGTCTTACGACACAAGGACCGAAGCCGGGCTCGCACCATCGACCACATCAAGCTGTAGTGTTTCAGGTGACCATCATCTGCTTCTGTCTATACCTCCTCTCGTAACTGCTTTCACCAACCTGTTCTGGTTTTTGTTCATCAAATTGCCACTGGTTGACGACCAGTTTCAGGATATGTATCAATTCTTCCCTTTTTTTAAGCTTTTCCTGCCTTCATGACGATAAGGGGGGGAGGGGGTTTGGCTGGTAAGGGTCAAGGGCTATTACCCACCTAATTAGTCCTCTCGACTCGACTGTCAATATTCAATTCAACTTGACCTCATTATCAAAAACCTAACCCCCGACGCGTCACCAAAACACACACCCGTAATTCCTGAGGTCATATCCATGAATATTTTCTTCCAGTTCCGTTAAATCAAAAAGAAAAAATAAGAAGAAATGTAATTCTGAAGAGAGACCTGGTGATGTGTTATTTGGCCTGGCGAACAAACCTCCTGACGTCCATTCCTGGCAGAGTTTACCTTTACGTGTGGTTCTGCGAAGGAACACAAAGGACCAATACACATCTCTCCAGGCAATCTCTACAGACGACACACTCCAGCTTAAGACCGTAAAGATATACTCCAATTATCACCATTATCACAAAATCATAAGACGATCAGTTGTCCTTAACGTTAGATATCATTTAAGACCGTAAAGATATACTCCAATTATCACCATTATCACAAAATCATAAGACGATAAGTTGTCCTTCACGTTAGATATCAACTAAAATGGCTTAGATGTAACTGATGACCTAGTGGGGAAGGTACTGAAGACAAGCGAACACCCTGGCAAAAAAAAGAAATCAAAATAAAACAACACATTTCGAACCCTGGCCGCCACACGCCACGCCCACCTCTCCCAGGGGATGCAGTGATATATGACGTCATCAGCGTGGCGTGCGTGCGTGCGTGCGTGCGTGCGTGCGTGCGTTCGTCCCCTACTAAACCCCCCCCCCAACCCCCAATCATCCTGGGTGCCTGTTCATCTCTCACTGATCGGGCAGCCTTAATCACCGCGCCCGCCCGTCACACAAACAGCCCACCCTTGCTTATCTGGCCTCCCCAGAGAGAGAGAGAGAGAGAGAGAGAGAGAGAGAGAGAGAGAGAGAGAGAGAGAGAGAGAGAGAGAGAGAGAAACATTATTATCACTCGACCTCGACTGACCGGCCACTGTGGCTCGTGTGGCCACACGCTCTCGATTGGCTGTTGAGGGGGAGGAGGAAGAAGAGGCGAGGCTGCAGGTTCGAACCTAGACTACGGGGGTTGGTGAGGCTGGGTTAATAGCGGGATGGTGGTGGTAGTGGGGAAGGTCTCTCGTATGCATGAGGCTGAATTAATCATGAAGACGGTAACGGCGACGCAAAGCTATCAAATGGCTGCATACGGCGTTTATCCACTGGTAGGCAAATCATATATATATATATATATATATATATATATATATATATATATATATATATATATATATATACAAACAAAGTGTATAGGAACGAGCACCTTCATAGAACATACAAACCTCCAACAGCCAGGATCGAAACCGGGACACGATAAGTTCCCAAGTGCACTTTCGTGTAATAATCACATCATCAGGGCAGACGCAAGAGAGAAATATAAGTCAGTTGATATACATCGAAGAGACGTAGCTAGGACGCCATTTGGTAAATATATTATTATTCAAGACAGACAACGAGCGTATCATAAACTTATTATGTGGACAAGGTGAATTGTTTACAAATCTTATTTTCTGTGTGGACTCAGAGGAATATATATATATATATATATATATTTTTTTTTTTTTTTTTTTTTTTTTTATACTTTGTCGCTGTCTCCCGCGTTTGCGAGGTAGCGCAAGGAAACAGACGAAAGAAATGGCCCAACCCCCCCCCCCCCATACACATGTACATACACACGTCCACACACGCAAATATACATACCTACACAGCTTTCCATGGTTTACCCCAGACGCTTCACATGCCTTGATTCAATCCACTGACAGCACGTCAACCCCTGTATACCACATCGCTCCATTTCACTCTATTCCTTGCCCTCCTTTCACCCTCCTGCATGTTCAGGCCCCGATCACACAAAATCTTTTTCACTCCATCTTTCCACCTCCAATTTGGTCTCCCTCTTCTCCTCGTTCCCTCCACCTCCGACACATATATCCTCTTGGTCAATCTTTCCTCACTCATTCTCTCCATGTGCCCAAACCATTTCAAAACACCCTCTTCTGCTCTCTCAACCACGCTCTTTTTATTTCCACACATCTCTCTTACCCTTACGTTACTTACTCGATCAAACCACCTCACACCACACATTGTCCTCAAACATCTCATTTCCAGCACATCCATCCTCCTGCGCACAACTCTATCCATAGCCCACGCCTCGCAACCATACAGCATTGTTGGAACCACTATTCCTTCAAACATACCCATTTTTGCTTTCCGAGATAATGTTCTCGACTTCCACACATTTTTCAAGGCTCCCAAAATTTTCGCCCCCTCCCCCACCCTATGATCCACTTCCGCTTCCATGGTTCCATCCGCTGACAGATCCACTCCCAGATATCTAAAACACTTCACTTCCTCCAGTTTTTCTCCATTCAAACTCACCTCCCAATTGACTTGACCCTCAACCCTACTGTACCTAATAACCTTGCTCTTATTCACATTTACTCTTAACTTTCTTCTTCCACACACTTTACCAAACTCAGTCACCAGCTTCTGCAGTTTCTCACATGAATCAGCCACCAGCGCTGTATCATCAGCGAACAACAACTGACTCACTTCCCAAGCTCTCTCATCCCCAACAGACTTCATACTTGCCCCTCTTTCCAGGACTCTTGCATTTACCTCCCTAACAACCCCATCCATAAACAAATTAAACAACCATGGAGACATCACACACCCCTGCCGCAAACCTACATTCACTGAGAACCAATCACTTTCCTCTCTTCCTACACGTACACATGCCTTACATCCTCGATAAAAACTTTTCACTGCTTCTAACAACTTGCCTCCCACACCATATATTCTTAATACCTTCCACAGAGCATCTCTATCAACTCTATCATATGCCTTCTCCAGATCCATAAATGCTACATACAAATCCATTTGCTTTTCTAAGTATTTCTCACATACATTCTTCAAAGCAAACACCTGATCCACACATCCTCTACCACTTCTGAAACCGCACTGCTCTTCCCCAATCTGATGCTCTGTACATGCCTTCACCCTCTCAATCAATACCCTCCCATATAATTTACCAGGAATACTCAACAAACTTATACCTCTGTAATTTGAGCACTCACTCTTATCCCCTTTGCCTTTGTACAATGGCACTATGCACGCATTCCGCCAATCCTCAGGCACCTCACCATGAGTCATACATACATTAAATAACCTTACCAACCAGTCAACAATACAGTCACCCCCTTTTTTAATAAATTCCACTGCAATACCATCCAATCCTGCTGCCTTGCCGGCTTTCATCTTCCGCAAAGCTTTTACTACCTCTTCTCTGTTTACCAAATCATTTTCCCTAACCCTCTCACTTTGCACACCACCTCGACCAAAACACCCTATATCTGCCACTCTGTCATCAGACACATTCAACAAACCTTCAAAATACTCATTCCATCTCCTTCTCACATCACCACTACTTGTTATCACCTCCCCATTTACGCCCTTCACTGAAGTTCCCATTTGCTCCCTTGTCTTACGCACCCTATTTACCTCCTTCCAGAACATCTTTTTATTCTCCCTAAAATTTACTGATAGTCTCTCACCCCAACTCTCATTTGCCCTTTTTTTCACCTCTTGCACCTTTCTCTTGACCTCCTGTCTCTTTCTTTTATACTTCTCCCACTCAATTGCATTTTTTCCCTGCAAAAATCGTCCAAATGCCTCTCTCTTCTCTTTCACTAATACTCTTACTTCTTCATCCCACCACTCACTACCCTTTCTAAACAGCCCACCTCCCACTCTTCTCATGCCACAAGCATCTTTTGCGCAATCCATCACTGATTCCCTAAACACATCCCATTCCTCCCCCACTCCCCTTACTTCCATTGTTCTCACCTTTTTCCATTCTGTACACAGTCTCTCCTGGTACTTCCCCACACAGGTCTCCTTCCCAAGCTCACTTACTCTCACCACCTTCTTCACCCCAACATTCACTCCTCTTTTCTGAAAACCCATACTAATCTTCACCTTAGCCTCTAGAAGATAATGATCAGACATCCCTCCAGTTGCACCTCTCATATATATATATATATATATATATATATATATATATATATATATATGTATGTGTGTGTGTGTGTGTGTGTGTGTGTGTGTGTTACCGGACTCTACCAGCTTAAAGTTACACCGCGCGTGACATGTCACCTACTGTGAGACTGTGTCAACTGGAAGTAAAAAAGTCAAAGAATTCCTCACCCCTAAAGGAGTCTACATTTCCCTGCTACTCGAGGAAGCGCAGCCTCGAGTTGCAGCATCCAGAAAAGTCCCCGGTAACACCAGGCCACGCTCATGGAACCTGGTCTCACTGAGGGTAATTACTGATAGATAGATAGATAGATGGATAGATAGCCAGCCATCCAACGAGACCAGTTTTACACCAAAAAATAAACCGCGTAAGTAAAACACTAACAAACAAACACTTGTCTACAGACATGAAAAAAATAAATAAAAAATGGGTCTATCTAATTTCAAACCATAGTTTCATACCATTGTCACGGGAAAAATTTAATTTCTTTCCACTTTAAAAAATTCCGACGACTCCCGCCGTCTCCACACAGCGAGTCCAACCTGACATTAAATTTCACATTTTTTTTTTCTTTTTTTTCCCCCCACACACAACCAGGAAAAAATCTTACCGTGACGTCACTCCCCCTCTCTCAAGACCCGGTCCCGTATCCCTTTACCATTTCCTCACCGCCAGCGCATCAGCCAAGAAGCCATACGTACCTGAAATACGAGAAATAAAAACATTAATATACACATCTAATGAAAGGGACAAGGTCGTGTGACAAGATGAGGTTAAAGAAAAAAAAAAAAAAAGATATGAACGTAATAATATGCAGAATGAGGAGAGCTTATGAGGTGAGGGCGGGAACACCCTAGTCCAAATTTAGATATCAGGGGATGATGATGGATGTGGCTGACAAATGAAACGTCTATATATACATGAGGAGACAGCGTCGAGGAGAACACATTTCGCTCCCATACATATATATAGACTTCAGTTCGTGCGTCATGCATATCTCTCGTTATGTTCATCTAGCTCTCAATGGTTCGAAAACCCCTCCACTGAAACAAGTGTCAAATGTGCAGTTTATGGTCTCAATGGTTTGAAATTCCTCTGACTGAAACTAGGCTTAAATGTGCAACTTAAGAGACGAAACTTAGGAGACACAACAATTATGATACACATATATTTCAACTTAGGAGACGAAACTTAAGAGTGACGACAATTATGATACACATATATTTCCTCAACTTCCAAAGAAACCAGATCATCTAATATGCCAATACAACAAAGAACCTTGTACACATTCCTGTGTTATTATATATGAAGAGATAATGAACGATATGTTGTCGTAATACTTCGTGGACGATATTCACATCAAAACGTGAATATTCGCAACGGCAAAGATTCACAGCATCAGCACAGACGCTCAAGGCTACGACAAACAACTTTAAGAGTTATCAAAGTCCACACTGTCTCGTAAAATACACAAATCGTCTCGCCTTTTTCTAAAAAAGATAGATCAAGTATTAACTACCAATACATTTGCTTTAACAACTATAATAACCCCCCAATCCCCGTTGCCTTACAATCTGAAGGGGCTTCATGACCAAAATGCAAAGGTAGGGAAGGGAGGTGTGTGTGTGTGTGTGTGTGTGTGTGTGTGTGTAAATGACGCAGGGCGTTCCACATGGTTATCAGGACGTCGCTACGGGCAGAGTAGAGTACGCGAATGTACACAAACCATCTCGTCCACAATTTGGTGGGCTGCTTCTTCTCTCTCTCTCTCTCTCTCTCTCTCTCTCTCTCTCTCTCTCTCTCTCTCTCTCTCTCTCTCTCTCTCTCACGCCATGCTGCCACCACCTGCTTCCCTCCCCTCGCCATTCCTGCGCTTTTGCCCGTAACTTAATCACGAGCGTGATGTGTGGAAGGGAGGGAGGGTGGCTTTCCCCCGACCCTACCACACACCACCTCACCTCCTGCGACGCTCTATCCTCGGTCGGAGCCGGAGCCTCCATTCGTACTGCCTGGTAAATGGTATTCCCCCGATATCCTCCTCCCCTATTCCTCTAGCACCCTCGTCTCACCCCCGACATCACCCAGAACTCTCTCATATTCTTCGGTTTATTCACCCCACGTTGTTGTACCTACGTATGTACGTACATGTGGGAGTGAGTGATGCTGCCACCCAGTTCAACCCCTAGTGGTCATGTCCCACACACACACACACACACACACACACACACACACACACACACTCAGCACGCGTAGGGGGGACACTTCACCAGGCGAGTCGTATATGGGCAACAGCTTTTCGCAGTTTTGTTTTTCCTTCACGAGGATGAGAGAGAGAGAGAGAGACATCGACAGAAGACTTCGATATAGTGTTGTCCAGCAGGATATAAGCTGCAGGAATTAGTGTACGAAGCGGGGAACATGGCAGACATTTAGAGTACATCCCTTCTCGTCACAGTCCCAAATTGTATGCTCGACAAATATTTAGAATAGCTCTTACGTACATGGTTAAGGAGAGGTTCAGCTAAACCATTCAGATCATATTATTTGGTCAATATTGGAATATGCTTCTCGAGTCTGGTCACCGTGCTTGAAGAAGCACAAATGCAAATGGCCAGCAAAGAAAGTACAAATATTATACATGAGTTGTGCTGAGAAGTCAGATGCAGGACACTTGCTCACGAAGGAAGAACGAAGTGTAAGGGGTGACTTGATCACAGCGATGATGATGATGATGTCCAGCGAGAACTTTGTTTACAGTCTGTGTGTTTCCTGTATGAGACGCGCGCAGCTTGTGACCATGGTCGAGTCAATGTACCCAGTACATTATTATTATTATTATTATTATTATTATTATTATTATTATTTCTGTCGTTAAATCATGGCTACGTATTAGGGAGGGGGCGCCACCTGACAGCAGGCAATTTCCGGTGTTTTGTACGAGAAGATGAGTGACAATGACTCTTCTTCAACCCCCTTCCCTCCCTCCGCACCTCCCTCACACTCTCTCCTCCGCCCCTCTCATCCTTCTATCTTCCCTCTCTCACTATCCCACCTTCTGTCTACTCTCTCTCTCTCTCTCTCTCCTACCTGGAACATCTACCAACCAGTTATCCTGATATTCAAACAACCTCCTCCCCTGACCCACCCACTCTCCGTTCTCTCCCGACCTACCTACCTTTCCCCCACACTCTCCTCCCCCATCCCTAATAGGCAGCGTAACCCATCCTCCCCAACACCTCGCTTACACCCTCCCCTCCTCTCCAAACCCCTTCCTGTAGTACTATCACCCATTCCCCTTCAATAGTCTAACTATTCTCCGTTTATCCCCACAGGTCTTACCCCTCTCACATTACCATAGGCCACAGCTTTTCCCCTCACTCTCCCAACCCCTTAGCATCCTCTTGGCTCTCCCCTCACTCACTCACTCACTCACTCGACCTCCAACACCTACCCCTCACATCCGTAGCTTGACGTGACCCGACGCCCTTCCCTCCCTCCCTGCCTGCCACCTCTTCCACCCGTGGTCATTGGCGAAACTTACCCCAACCATCGGACCAGCGACGCAAGACCCATCCAACCGAACTTTGACGACAAATCATTATGGAAACTGCTCTCCAAAGCGTCGGGGGGGGGGGGGGGGGGATCCCTCGGTCATCTATATGTGGGGGAGACCATTTCTTTTTTTTTTCCTTCGCCTCCTCCGCCCCGTCCCTCCCCTTACGTTCATTTCCTGACAACTTGGGGTGAGAGAGAGAGAGAGAGAGAGAGAGAGAGAGAGAGAGAGAGAGAGAGAGAGAGAGAGAGAGAGAGAGAGAGCCTGCCTGCCTGCCTGTCTGCCTCATCCACAACGGCTCCTACCTCCACGCCGACCCGCCTTCAGAAAAAGTACGAAGGAAACGAACGCGAGCTCGCAGGTCAATGGCACGGATGAAACCGATATGAAGAGGGTCCTCTAGAGTCTTGTTGAGGTAAGGAGAGAGAGAGAGAGAGAGAGAGAGAGAGAGAGAGAGAGAGAGAGAGAGAGAGAGAGAGAGAGAGAGAGAGAGAGCGACTCTGGAGCCTTTCCCCACAGTCCTTCCCTCTTCTCGCCTCTTTCCCTCCTCCAGACTCGCATCTTCCCCACTACTTTATCCTATCCTTAACTACCTTTTCCTTGCTCCTATTTCTTTCTTCCCCCACCCCAGAGAGCCCCTGGATATGCAGGCCATACACTGAGGGGTGGAGAGAGGAACTGGCCAGCCACCGAACTAGAGGCAAGATACGACCAACCTCACCTCCCCCTCGAGTACATCTGTAACCACATGAGCACAACGGTGCAACCCACGCGTATGACGGTCTGACAAGATGACCCGACCATTAAGGAAGAGAGAGGGGTCATGGGTCAAGCGACCATACCTGTGGGTCATTCCCTTCGTGCACAAGGGGCTATAGACTACCCGCCCCCTACATCCCAACACAGCAGCGAGACAGTGAGAAGCAAAGGCACGTCTCCAAGAATCCCCTCACCTCTCATTTTGCAACAGGAGTCTATCACGCAACTCTGATATCATCTACAGTCTTGGACGATAAGGTGGTGTGTGGGATTCCGTAACGTGGATGTGGCAGAGGTGGTGCGAGCTTAACACCGAAGCTTCCACCGTGGCAACATACACACGAAGATCATTTTCCTTACGAACGTAGTTCTGCTTAATTGGTTGTGGACTGCGAGGAGGCTAATCTCAGAGGGTGAGTGGGTGAGTGGGTGTGTGGGGTGTCAGGTGTGTATATATCCATGACTTTCTGAGACATGAGCAGCAGCTGAGGGGAGTGTGGCAAACCCCATTGGCGGTGACGTGTTAAATAAATCATCTTCTTCATCATCCAGCTCTGAGGCAGATCCGGCACCACCGAGGAGGGTGAGGGTAGGGAGGTGAATACCACATCTATGGACTCAAAAACGTTATGAATCATCCAACCCCGGGATCTGACGACGGGGCGAGCGGAGGAGAGGATATTGCTGCCCCTGAGGGAGGAGGAGGAGGAGGAGAAGAAGCCATCAATCCAAGGAGACTCTTATTGGTGTGAATGACATGGGGATGAGGAGGAGGAAGAGGTGGTGGTGGTGGGAGGAGAGGCTCTGGCGTGGGGGAGAGGGGAGAGCAGTAAAGACTGTCTCAGGGGAGTGACATACGTGGACGTGAGGGAGTTCAGCTGTGTGACTTGCATGTAAATTAAGGATGAACTGGGAAGTCTTGAAAACACCTGAGGAGCAAGATCAACATGGGATAAACTGGGACACATGAACCCCCTGCCATGGCGGCTGCTATCATTCATATATATATATATATATATATATATATATATATATATATATATATATATATATATATATATATATATATATACCGCTAGAATATGAGAGACTCGACCTCAGCCACCCAAAGGTATGTAAGTAGCATGTCACACTGGGACCTACGAGGCACCCATGGATATGGACAAGCTGCTCAGTATGATACACAGTACGAAGACATGACATCCTTCCTCCTCCTCCTCCTCAGCTACCACAAAACAGATTACGTTACGGCTCCATCGCCTGGTCCAGCTGGACAGAATGTCGACGCTCTAGATCCACTGCTTATGTATCATCAATACGGTTCAAGATTGTGTCCGTTTCCGTCGAGAGAGAGAGAGAGAGAGAGAGAGAGAGTTGAATCCTATAACATTAGGTTCACAACTGGCCAGTGCTCGTCTTCTTCCGACGCGTGCCTCCCGTTTCGTGTGTGTGTGTGTGTGTGTGTGTGTGTGTGTGTGTCTGGTAAAACAGATGGTATGGGCGAGGAGGCCAGGTAATTCTACTGGTGCTGGTAGCCGCTACCAGTCCACGTATACGAGTACAGACAGGAGGTGTGGTTTTATCTAAACTGTGCCTTTATATAAATACTGCCCAAATATAATCACCTGCCTTTATCATTACCACTCTTCTCCTTCTTATCATTATCATTACAATGCGCTTACGGTGTCATGACACCGTCGCAATGTTCGGAGGCAAGTCCCTCCCTCACTGTATGGTCGATGGTCGCCCACGTTCTGAGGTGGTTCACCAAGACACCTCCCGTGTTTACGAGTGGCTTACCACGAGCACCTGACCTGCCAGGCGACACCATGGCGACGTGAGCCATCAATTAGCATGTTTTGTTACGGTCGTTTACCGACATAATGCTTCATAGTGGGCCAGGCCGTGACGTTATGTTATACTGGGTAAGGCAACGAAAGGGAAGGCAAGCGAAGGAAAGGAATGGAAAGGAAAGGAAAGGCCATGCTAAGCTAGGCTGCGTGAGGTGATGTTAGGACACGCTTCACTGACTAGGCTACGTCACGCAAGGACAAGTTAGGTCAGGTCAGGCTGGACTAGGCTATGTCAAGTTAGGCCAAGTCTTAGGTCAGATTAGGCTATATTAGGGTAGCTAGGCTACATTAGGGTATACTAGGCTATGTTAGGGTATGCTAGGTTATGTGAGGGTATGCTAGGATATGTTAGGGTATGCTAGGATATGTTAGGGTATGCTAGGCTATGTTAGGGTATGCTAGGCTATATTAAGGTATGCTAGGCTATATTAGGGCATGCTAGGCTATATTAGAGTATGGTAGGCTATATTAGAGTATGGTAGGCTATATTAGAGTATGTTAGGCTATGTTAGGATAGGTTAGGCTATATTAGGGTATGGTAGGCTATATTAGAGTATGGTAGGCTATATTAGAGTATGTTAGGCTATGTTAGGGTAGGTTAGGCTATATTAGGGTATGCTAGGCTATATAGGGTACGCTAGGCTATGTTAGAGTATGTTAGGCTATGTTAGGGTAGGCTAGGCTATATTAGGGCATGCTAGGCTATATTAGAGTATGGTAGGCTATATTAGAGTATGGTAGGCTATATTAGAGTATGTTAGGCTATGTTAGGGTAGGTTAGGCTATATTAGGGTATGCTAGGCTATATTAGAGTATGGTAGGCTATATTAGAGTATGTTAGGCTATGTTAGGGTAGGTTAGGCTATATTAGGGTATGCTAGGCTATATTAGAGTATGGTAGGCTATATTAGAGTATGTTAGGCTATGTTAGGGTACGTTAGGCTATATTAGGGTATGCTAGGCTATATTAGAGTATGGTAGGCTATATTAGAGTATGTTAGGCTATGTTAGGGTAGGTTAGGCTATGTTAGGGTAGGCTAGGCTATATTAGGGCATGCTAGGCTATATTAAGAGTATGTTAGGCTATGTTAGAGTATGTTAGGCTATGTTAGAGTATGTTAGGCTATGTTAGGGTAGGCTAGACTATATCAGAGTATGCTAGGCTATATGTTAGGGTAGGCTAGGCTATCTATGTACGAAACTCATTTTAATTCTACCCCATCCTTCTCCCAAGACTTTCAGAACCTCCCCCCTCCCCTCTTTCTGGGGTTCGTCAATATCGCCAGATGGGGGGGGGGGGATAAGGGGGAGCAGGGGGGGGGGGGGGGTTCAATCCCATCCCCAGCGTGGCCGATGCCTCGTTTCTTGCGTAAAATTCCAAGGAAAAATAAACCTAAAAATTACGACAGTGCAGTTACGACAGTGCACTGACGCAAGCAGACGAGACCGTGCAGATTAATCAGGGCTTCGAACAGCATAATTATTCAGTCGCGTTATCATCATTGTAAAATCAGGGTCTCACTATCATAATAAATGACTACGAGTCATTAAATTGGAATGATGGCAAAAAGAGAAGAGAAAAAAAAATGTACACGCTTAAAAGTTCACCTTGAAGAGTCGGAGATGAGAAGTGTGTGTGTGTGTGTGTGTGTGTGTGTGTGTGTGTGTGTGTGTGTGTGTTTGCGCGCGCGCGCGCCGTGGTGACTGGGCACACCGCCAGCTTGTGGAAAGATGGGACGGGGAGAAACGGGAGGTGGGAGAAGCAAAGGGGAAGAAGAAGAAGAAGAAGAAGAAGAAGAAGAAGAAGAAGAAGAAGGAGAAGAAAAAGAAGAATAAGAAAAGAAGAAGAAGAAGAAGAAGAAGAAGAAAAGAAGAAGAAGAAGAAGAAGAAGGAGGAGGAGGAGGAAAGAAGGAGAAAAGAAAAAGAAGAATGAGAAAAGAAGAAGAAGAAGAAGAAGAAGGAGGAGGAGGAAAGGAGGAGAAAAGAAGAAGAATGAGAAAAGAAGAAGAAGAAGAAGAAGAAGAAGAAGAAGAAGAAGGAGGAGGAGGACCTAGCTGGCCATTTTCTGTCTCGGCCGAGCAATTGGCAACAGATTGACGTCATCATCCCACGCCCTCACCTTCCCTCACATTAATACTGCATTAGCTGCATATATAACGCTCTCAACGCCATCAATTAATCTATCTCTTCCACGCCCAGGCATTAGATAATCATGTCCTGGGTAATGAATGACCATGGGATCGACTGGCGTCATCAAAAACAAAGAAGAAAACGTCTAGAAACCCGAATGGATCATTTAAAAAAATAAACTATGATAGAAAACGTCTAGAAACCAGAATGGATCATTTAAAAAAATAAACTAAGATAGGAAACGTCTAGAAACCCGAGGGGATCATTTAAAAAAAGTAAGAAAACGTCTAGAAACCCGAGGGGATCATTTAAAAAAATAAACTATGATAGAAAACGTCTAAAAACCCGACGGGATCATTTAAAAAAACAAACTATAATAGAAAACTTCTAGAAACCCGAGGGGATCATTTAAAAAAGTAAGATAGAAAACGTCTAGAAACCCGAAGGGATCATTTAAAAAAATAAACTAAGATAGAAAACGTCTAGAAACCCGAAGGGATCATTTAAAAAAATAAACTATGATAGAAAACGTCTAGCAACCCGAGGGGATCATTTAAAAAGTAAGATAGAAAACGTCTAGAAACCCGAAGGGATCATTTAAAAAATAAACTATGATAGAAAACGTCTAGAAACCCGACGGGATCATTTAAAAAAACAAACTATAATAGAAAACGTCTAGAAACCCGAGGGGATCATTTAAAAAAGTAAGATAGAAAACGTCTAGAAACCCGAAGGGATCATTTAAAAAAATAAACTAAGATAGAAAACGTCTAGAAACCCGAAGGGATCATTTAAAAAAATAAACTATGATAGAAAACGTCTGGAAACCCGAGGGATCATTTAAAAAAATAAACTAAGATAGAAAACATCTAGAAACCCCAGGGGATCATTGAAAATAAAACAACTTCCAAGACAGAAAACGTCTAGAAACCCCCATACTCGTGTTACCCTAATAATGGTGGGGGTAGTGAGAGACGTTTTCTTAAGATGGGGGTAGTGAGAGACGTTTTCTAAAGAACATGTATTAGAGAGCTTCACCCTACCAATATATGTACATATTTCGGGATTCAAACTCTTATAGAGAGATTCCTAGTCTACAAAAACTGAGTCTCTTTGGTCACAACTCCTTCGTCACTTTCCCTCACACTTGGTCATTATTTCTTTTCGTCCTCCGTCTGTTCCTCCCTCCCTTATGTCGTCATATCCTCCCTCTCCCCCAGCTCGTCATTCGTCCACCTCCTCTCCTCTTCCACACCCGCCAGCCACTTGCCCCTTAATGCCTCTCTCTCTCTCTCTCTCTCTCTCTCTCTCTCTCTCTCTCTCTCTCTCTCTCTCTCTCTCTCTCTCTCTCTTCCAACTTCCCAATCCACTCACATCAGACTCTCCCTCTCTCCCTGCCGGTTCTTCCAGCTCCCTTTCTTCGTCTGCTTCGTCCAGGACGATCGATTCAACAGGTCTTCCTCCCGCTCTTCCCCTCACCTTAACCCACCCACCCACCCTCTTCACCTCCTCCTCCTCCTCCACCTACCTCCTCCTCCTCACTGCTTATTATATTTCGCTCGAGCAACTCATTATTAAACCCAGGATGATCTTTTACGAATATTTGAGAGTCTTCAATATTATTTCCTAATACATCCACTATATATATATATATATATATATATATATATATATATATATATACAGCGCTGGTGGCGGATTCATGTGAGAAACTGCAGAAGCTGGTGACGGAGTTTGGTAAAGTGTGTGGAAGAAGAAAGTTAAGAGTAAATGTGAATAAGAGCAAGGTTATTAGGTACAGTAGGGTTGAGGGTCAAGTCAATTGGGAGGTGAGTTTGAATGGAGAAAAACTGGAGGAAGTGAAGTGTTTTAGATATCTGGGAGTGGATCTGTCAGCGGATGGAACCATGGAAGCGGAAGTGGATCATAGGGTGGGGGAGGGGGCGAAAATTTTGGGAGCCTTGAAAAATGTGTGGAAGTCGAGAACATTATCCCGGAAAGCAAAAATGGGTATGTTTGAAGGAATAGTAGTTCCAACAATGTTGTATGGTTGCGAGGCGTGGGCTATGGATAGAGTTGTGCGCAGGAGGATGGATGTGCTGGAAATGAGATGTTTGAGGACAATGTGTGGTGTGAGGTGGTTTGATCGAGTAAGTAACGTAAGGGTAAGAGAGATGTGTGGAAATAAAAAGAGCGTGGTTGAGAGAGCAGAAGAGGGTGTTTTGAAATGGTTTGGGCACATGGAGAGAATGAGTGAGGAAAGATTGACCAAGAGGATATATGTGTCGGAGGTGGAGGGAACGAGGAGAAGAGGGAGACCAAATTGGAGGTGGAAAGATGGAGTGAAAAGGATTTTGTGTGATCGGGGCCTGAACATGCAGGAGGGTGAAAGGAGGGCAAGGAATAGAGTGAATTGGAGCGATGTGGTATACAGGGGTTGACGTGCTGTCAGTGGATTGAATCAAGGCATGTGAAGCGTCCGGGGTAAACCATGGAAAGCTGTGTAGGTATGTATATTTGCGTGTGTGGACGTGTGTATGTACATGTGTATGGGGGGGGTTGGGCCATTTCTTTCGTCTGTTTCCTTGCGCTACCTCGCAAACGCGGGAGACAGCGACAAAGTATAAAAAAAAAAAAATATATATATATATATATATATATATATATATATATATATATATATATATATATATATATATATATATATATATATATATATATATATATCTATGTAGGCAGATGCGTGTGTAGTATATATGTATATCAAAACATCTTGATGGGTATGAACAAAGGACTTATATCTTTTTTCCTAAAGGCACTTGTGCTGTCCCCTGTGGTGTGTCTTCCTATCCACCACACGGTTGAGCTTTACTAGGAAAAAAAAATATAATAGGCGCAGTAAATGGACCGCATTCTTGGTCCTTCTTACACCACCAGTCGAGGAGGTAGTTCAACCTCGCCACCCTCACTTCCTGCCATCTGATATCCCTCGTCCCCTAAGGTGCAATACATCTCCACAACGACATGGATCCAACACGACCTCGGCACATGCCACTGCATCATCATCATCATCATCCAACTCAACCACTGTAGAAATCAAAAACACAATCATTACACTGCCACCCAACTGTTTCTCCAGAGACTGCCTGTTTCATCCCTCCCCCCTTGCCAATCCACCCCACCTTGCCAATAATCTTATCATCCCACAATCTAGAATGCGAGTATTTTCTGGTTATCATTATAATTACCATAACCATTTTCATTATCATTAGTAACAGTGGTGGTAGTAGTAGTAGTTGTAATAGCAACAGCAGCAGTAATAGGGTTGGTAGTAGTAGTGGTGGTAGTAGCAGTAGTAGTAGTAGTAGTAGTAGTAGTAGTAGTAGTAGTAGTGACACAAAGAAAGGTCTTTTCAGTTGATCCTGGTTCTACACGACACACTCACGAGCCTCCTCGACTCTCCCACTCTCAAGCACTGAACAGCCTCTCCCATGAACTCACGCCTCTCCCACACTTCGCTACCCTGCTCCACCCTCCCACGTACCGCCGACAGTCCCTCACTCCACCCAGAATTCCTCCCAGCCACTAACCTGACCTCTTTCCCGCCCACCCTAAAGGCTCTTACCTCTCTAACTCTCCCCTTCCGTTACCTCTCACCCATTCCATTCTTTCCCTTTACGTTCCGTTCCTACCCACACTTCCCACCGCCGTGGCTCTAAGCCATACTACCCTATATTTTCAACTACTTCCCATCAATTCCATCGCTTCTTTATCTCTCTGGAGGCCACAGTTTTCACCATCCCCAATCTCTCCCCCAAACTCCTGGCGCAATCCCCTCACTACCCAATCCTCAAACTTAGGCTGGATCAATGGCGATATTAAAGGTATGATGGGGTATGATAAAGGTATGATCACACACACCGTCGTCGGTGTTGATGACCAGTCGTTTCTTTCACCTCAATTTTTTTTTTTTTTTTCCCCTCCGTGGTGTAGCGGTTAGCGTCCCTGACCGTAACGCATCATTCACGGGCTAGCAAAGGGTCGAGCCCGCCGAGGTTCGAATCTCTGGTTGTGGCAGTTGGTCCACAGCCAACAATACATCCTGTGGTCGATAAACTTGGTTATCTGGCTATGGCTTGGGAGGCGGGGTATACATATATATATATATACACACACGCAAGGATCCACCAGGAACCGGGGGGGGGGGCCATAATTATGTTAATTACAGACTTACGTAACAAGTTTACACTAATGAGTGAACATGATATCATGCAGCGAAGGGGAGGAGGAGGGAGGTTGGTTGGACGACCAGCTGGCTAGGGGTACACGTGCTGTTGTTAACCCACGGATGGGTTTAACCGACAAGGTCTGAAATGGAAGGGAGGGCGGGGTGAGATGAACACCCCTGTTGAGCTGGTGGTCCCCCCTCAAGCCCTGTTGTCTAGCGACGGATGTGGCCAAGTCCTGGAAAGGTTTTGAGTGTCCGGCCGTTGTACTCTCTGCACCAACGACACACAAATAACAGAACACATTTGCACACACACACACACACATATATATATATATATATATATATATATATATATATATATATATATATATATATATATATATATATGAGAGAGAGAGAGAGAGAGAGAGAGAGAGAGAGAGAGAGAGAGAGAGAGAGAGAGAGAGAGAGAGAAAATTATGAGGGAAAACGAATATAAATAAAAACAATAAAAAAAAAGAACAATTTTCTTCCCTCCTTTCTCCCCACCGCCTTCTTACACCCTTCAACACCCCCCAGACCCCATCCACCTCTCTCTCTCTCTCTCTCTCTCTCTCTCTCTCTCTCTCTCTCTCTCTCTCTCTCTCTCTCTCTCTCCCTCTCTCTCTCCTAACTTATTTTTTTCAAATACGAAGATCATCTACATCTTCTAAACCATGGCTGGACATATACTTCACCATTTGCTACCAGTCCATAGTCCACTTCATCAATAATGCGTCCTCGTGAACTGGCGTCTTCTTTTCCCTTGACAGAATCCCCCTACCCCTTGAGTCTGATCTTTGCTGGTGGGAAAGATTCTTTCTCGTCCACATCTTCCGGTATGATTTCCACGACAATGTCTCTCTCTCTCTCTCTCTCTCTCTCTCTCTCTCTCTCTCTCTCTCTCTCTCTCTCTCTCTCTCTCTCTCTCCCTCTCTCCTCCGCCTGGTTTCCCCCAATACTATATGTTTCCTCTCCCTTCCTCCACACCACCCCTTCCTCATCACCTTTCGTCTGGCGGCCGTTGAGCCAGAGGGAGAGGTGGTAAGAAAGGTGCTTCTGTCTCCTTTTGCTTTGCTTCCTCCGGCTTTCATAAGCCTAGATTTCAGCAGGACAACCTCGTCGTAGACCAGCAGGGCATCTGTCATCTATCCTTCCCATGTAGATCTCTCTCCCCACGTCCTTTTCCAAATCTTTCTCCACCCCTTCCGCCATCTCTCCCTCTTACACCATCATTCCCTTCCCTCATTCCTCCCTCCCCAAACAGTTTTCACCCCCTATCCCTCTTTTTCCCCCAATCCTCCCTCTTACATCCTCCTCCTCTCCGTGCCACAACACCATTCTCCCTACCTACCTACCTTCCTTCCTTCCTCCCTAAACAACTCTTTTTTTTTTTCCACCCCTCTCCCTCCCAAACCTTTCTCCCCATCTTCCCTCTTACTCCCGCAGTCGATTACCCTCGGCTCAAACGACTGGAAAAACAAATGGGCTATTGACGTTCCCTTGGGAATGCCTGGCTCGTAAGGGCTCAAGGAAATACCCCATAGAGCAAGACTTATGATGCTGGGATGGGCTGGGATGGGCTGGGATGGAGGGTGAAGAAGAGGAGGAGGAGGAGGAGGAGGTGGTGGTGAACAGGTAAGCGAAGCTTTGGTTAGCGTAGGTCAGGTTACCACTTCTAGGGACTCTATGGGTTATATATCGAGTGGGAACCTATCCTATAGAGACGTATATCATACTTAAGAGCATCCCTGTCCTATATCTATCCTACACCGCAGCATCTCTATCCTACTTCACAGCATCTCTATCCTATATCTATCATACTTCCCAGCATCTCTATCCTATATCTATCAGACTTCACAGCATCTCTATCCCATATCTATCCTATTTTATAGCATCTCTATCCTATATCTATCATAATTCGTAGCATCTCTATCCTATATCTATCCTACTTCACAGCATCTCTATCCTATATCTATCCTATTTCACAGCATCTCTATCCTATATCTATCATACTTCTCACAGCATCTCTATCCTATATCTACCATATTTCGTAGCATCCCTATCCTATATCTATTTCACAGTACACCTCTCCCATTTCATCATATTTCTCGGCATCCCTTACCCTGTATTTATCATATTTCACCGTTCCCCTAACCCACACTTATATTTCGTGACACCCCATCCCATATTTTTCTTTTCTGTTGGGAATCCCATCCCGTATCATATTCCTTAAACTGAACCTACAATTCACAATATCAGAGGCATATCTTTAATGCATACGCTACGAGTATAATACCATTATTCAATGCATCATAAATTAAAAAAATTCTTAAGTTACTCCGCCATGTAAAAGTCACTGTCATTATATTTACGATAATCTATGGATGGTATTTGCTGTGGCTCCCCTGGGAGACGTTTGTGGCGCCCCTGGGAGATGTCTGTGGCGCCCCTGGGAGATGTCTGTGCTGCCCCTGGTTGGGACACAAATTTTCAAGCATAGGGCGAGTGAGTTGGCACGTGGAGCAACGCGATGGCATGGGGGTGGTGTGTGTGTGTGTGTGTGTGTGTGTGTGTGTGTGTGTGTGTGTGTGTGTGTGTGTCTTCGTGTCATTTGGTCAGGTCGCGTTATCACTCGCACTCACTCTCAAGGTCAAGGTTAGAATGTCTCTCCAGTGTTTAAGGGAGGTGACGATGAGAGAGAGGGAGGGAGGACGTCTTCCCCCTTCATGATATAGACTTCGGAGGAATGAAAGAGAGCCCACAGCTCCGAGGTGGAATATGAGAGAGAGAGAGAGAGAGAGAGAGAGAGAGAGAGAGAGAGAGAGAGAGAGGTGGGTGTTCGTGAACTCGACTCGTGTATGTTTCAACACTTCGAAAAAATCTTCGAAGTCCACAATGTAATCTGCGTCTGAACGGGTGCTGGAGGAGGAGGAGAAGGAGGAGGGCCTTTTTCCACGAAGGTGCTGCCCTTAATCACGACAACGTTAACCCTTGAGCGTAAGGGTAAGACGACACGACCCCTTGAGGTTTGATAACCCGGCCTTTTGGTCCGACTGTAGGATAAGGTCAGGGCTGAAAAAAAAAAGGGGGGCCAAGGCATCATGTAGCCTCGTCGTGCTCAGGGAATCACTAAGTCGTGCGTATTAAAGGGTCGTAGCGTAATGCTCAAGGGTCGTACCGTTATGCTCAAGGGTCGTACCGTTATGGTCAAGGGTCGTACCGTTATGGTCAAGGGTCGTAACGTAATGTTCAAGGGTCGTACCGTTATGGTCAAGGGTCGTACCGTTATGATCAAGGGTCGTACCGTTATGCTCAAGAGTCGTACTCTTATGCATAAGGGTCGTACCGTTATGCTCAAGGATCGTACCGTTATGCTCAAGGGTCGTACCGTTATGCTCAAGGGTCGTACCGTTATGGTCAAGGGTCGTAACGTAATGGTCAAGGGTCGTACTCTTATGCTCAAGGATCGTACCGTTATGCTCAAGGATCGTACCGTAATGCTCAAGGATCGTACCGTTATGCTCAAGGGTCGTACCGTTATGCTCAAGGATCGTACCGTTATGCTCAAGGGTCGTACCGTTATGCTCAAGGGTCGTACCGTTATGCTCAAGGGCCGCACCGTTATGGTCAAGGGTCGTACCGTTATGGTCAAGGGTCGTACCGTTATGCTCAAGGGTCGTACCGTTATGCTCAAGGGTCGTACCGTTATGCTCAAGGGTCGTACCGTTATGCTCAAGGATCGTACCGTTATGCTCAAGGGTCGTACCGTTATGCTCAAGGGCCGCACCGTTATGGTCAAGGGTCGTACCGTTATGATCAAGGGTCGTACCGTTATGCTCAAGGGTCGTACCGTTATGCTCAAGGGTCGTACCGTTATGCTCAAGGATCGTACCGTTATGCTCAAGGGTCGTACCGTTATGCTCAAGGGCCGCACCGTTATGGTCAAGGGTCGTACCGTTATGCTCAAGGGTCATACCGTTATGGTCAAGGGTCGTACCGTTATGCTCAAGGGTCGTACCGTTATGCTCAAGGGCCGCACCGTTATGCTCAAGGATCGTACCGTTATGCTCAAGGGCCGTAACGTTATGGTCAAGGGTCGTACCGTTATGCTCAAGGGTCGTACCGTAATGCTCAAGGGTCGTACCGCAATGCTCAAGGGTCGTACCGTTATGCTCAAGGATCGTACCGTAATGCTCAAGGATCGTACCGTTATGCTCAAGGGTCGTACCGTAATGGTCAAGGGTCGTACCGTTATGCTCAAGGATCGTACCGTAATGCTCAAGGATCGTACCGTTATGCTCAAGGGCCGTAACGTTATGCTCAAGGGCCGTACCGTAATGCCTAAAGGGGCAAGTGCTCTTACCCTTTACAATGTACATCCTCTTTAAGTTCTCACTGACTCTAGTCTCATAACCAATACAATCTACGACGTAGCAAATACAAGGACGAACTACAGTCGTAAAACCCCTTACGACAAACAGACGTTGATCATCATCCAAAGTCGTAAGTCTGGACAAGCCATAACATCGGCGAAGCTATCGTGACCCAGACTGACACAGGAGACAGCGACAGCTGCTGGGAAGTTACGTCACCAAGGATTTCCCCGCGTCTACCTACGACAAGGCGTGAGTGGGTATCGTATAAACGGCAAGTTTACCAGGTCGTAACGCATCTCTTGGGAATGCGTCGCGTTGTGTTACGTTCCACTTAGTAAAGCGTCGTCGGGAGCCGTCAAACTGACTGACATACTTTGAGTTAGAGAGGAAAACAAAACAAAACAAAAATATATGAATTTGTTTACCTCACTGCGAATGACGTCACTCCACGGAATTCGAATTACGCCAAGGAAATTCCCTTCCTGACCTACATTCTAGTACGATTCATCTACCATACCTAGTCGGTCTACGTGAATACAACGAATCGCCCGGTGACGCCCAAATGACAAAATAGTGGTCAACAAAAACACGATAAGAGGACAAGATCAATATTACGAATGCGGGATAAACCTGATAATATCGACACGCACGCACGCACGAATGCTATCACAAACGTGCCTCCTACTCGTACGAATGGGTCGTATGACATACACGAAGTCCTGCCACCATCGCTGTTCCCCAACGAGTTGATAAGGACTTCGAAGGTGATAATGATGGCACATCGCTGTGTCCTGACTTGAGGCGGGTGGCCCAACGTAGTGGCTTGCTGGACCGCGGAGGGGGAAGAAGGGCTGTGTGTGAGGCACAGACGGGAGTGTAGGTGGCGAGACAACAGATGCTGGGAAGAGCTCCTGTGTGTGTGTGTGTGTGGGGCTAGCTGGCTTACTCGCCAAGCCAGCAAGACCAAGATGATGATGATGAGGAGGAGGAGGAGGAAGAGGCGATAGCCCCTACCATCGTATCTACTAATAACACCACCATCATACAATTGTGGCTTGACCTTTACCAACCCTTCACAACAGCTCCTCCCTACCCGTGTCGTCATACCCAAACACACGAGACTCGCACCACGACACACACACACACACACACACACACATAAACACACACACACCTCTGCGTACGCAATCATAAGATGATCTTTCTGAACAACATCCCAGTCTCCTCACTCTCTCACCATGTTAAGCCATTCAACATCGCCTGCTTGCGTCACGCAAACCCACAAATACGATGATCACGCTCGAGGGGGAAACCGGAGTCTGAAAAATATCATTGAACCGTAACATATAAAAGATACGACCGTAATTAATCGCACATTTAACCATGGAATAATACGGTAGGTGATTAATATCTGCGATTGCCATCTGTCTGATGCAGGGGAGAAGTTTACACTGGTGCTGGCTCGTCTCTTACCCCCCTGTGCTGTGTATATATGTATCAGGTCTTTACTGATATTGGTAGACACATATACTACAAACCCTAGCCTAAGCCAGATACCCAGTTGTCGACCCGAGGGGAGGATGAACAGCTGGGTTGGCTGTGGGCATTACCTCTTCCCCAGGATTCGAACGCAGGTGAGTCAGTGGGTGCTTAATAGTCAAGCAACACTACCCACTGCGACACGAAAGCCCGCGTGTGTGTGTGTGTGTGTGTGTGTGTGTGTTAAGCACATAACCATAAACATAGACTCATAAATTTCCCGGAGATATATACAAACACACAGTCACATCCATGACCCCATTACCCCTTATGATTTACGATGACCAGCCAAGTATGATTTCCTCCCCACCCATTAATCTCACTCCCCGTTCTCCTCCACCCATCACCCAAAATCTTCAGCAACCCCCTACGACCACAAACCTCTCCCTCCCCTACCACTCACCTCCCAACCATCACTTCGAAACTTTAACGCCCCACCATCACCTACCTCTCCCCCTACCACTCACCTCCCAAACCATCACCTCGAAACTTTAACGCCCCACCATCACTAACCTCTCCCCCTACCACTAACCTCCCAGCCATCACCTCGAAACTTTAACGCCCCACCATCACCTACCTCTCCCCCTACCACTAACCTCCCAACCATCACCTCGAAACTTTAACGCCTCACCATCACCTACCTCTCCCCCTACCACTAACCTCCCAAACCATCACCTCGAAACTTTAACGCCCCACCATCACCTACCTCTCCCCCTACCACTCACCTCCCAAACCATCACCTCGAAGCTTTAACTCCCCACCATCACTAACACCTCTCCCCTACCACTCACCTCCCAAACCATCACCTCGAAACTTTAACGCCCCACCATCACTAACCTCCCCCCCTACCACTCACCTCCCAACCATCACCTCGAAACTTTAACGCCCCACCATCACCTACCTCTCCCCCTACCACTCACCTCCCAAACCATCACCTCGAAGCTTTAACGCCCCACTATCACCTACCTCTCCCCCTACCACTAACCTCCCAAACCATCACTTCGAAACTTTAACGCCCCACCATCACCTACCTCTCCCCTACCACTCAGCTCCCAAACCATCACCTCGAAACTTTAACTCCCCACCATCACTAACACCTCTCCCCCTACCACTCACCTCCCAAACCATCACCTCGAAACTTTAACGCCCCACCATCACTAACCTCTCCCCCTACCACTCACCTCCCAAACCATCACCCCAAAGCTTTAACACACTCTACCACCACTAACCTCCCCCCTACCACTAACCTCCCAACCATCACCCCAAAGCTACAACACCCCCTACCATCAAGGACCCCTCCCCTTCCACTACTGCAACAAAGAGAGGGAGCCAGTGATGTGTGGCAAGAGGCTACTGGAAAGGTCTTCATGGAATTACTCTCAACTGAGGGAGGGGAAAGGGGGAGGGGAAAGGGGGAGAGAGGAAGCTGAGGGAGGGGGAAGGGGATTGGGGGAGGGAGGAGGAGGGAGGGAGGGGGAAAACAAGCTAAGAGGAGACGAGAAAGTGGGAGGAAAAGGATTCCTAAGGAACCAAGAGGGGAAACTCGAAAAGGTTATGGAAGGGTTTGCGTACAAGAGAGAAGTGTGACGGGACAAGGATAGGACAAGGGAACGAGAGCGGTCCATGGGGAGGATAGAGGTCGAGGCCGCTAGGCCGAACCACAAAGATAGGACAGGATAAAGGACGAGAGTGGACTAAAGAGAGAGGACAGGGCTCGGAGGCTAGAGTGAACCACAGGGAGGAGATAGGGGCTAAGTGGCATAGTGGATTACAGGGATAGGAGCAGCAGGCTAGAGTGAACTACTGGGAGAGAATAGGGCGAACCACAGGGAGAGGACTGGACAAGGAAGATAAGAGTGAAACCACAGGGATAGATTATGTGCGAAGAGGCTAGAGTGAATCACAGGGAGAGGATAGGGACAAGGAGGATAGAGTGAACCACAGGGAGAATATTGAAAAAAAAAAAAATGAAGGCAGAGAGAGTGTGTGTGGTGGACGGGGGAAAAGGCAGTGCAATAAAAGTGTGGAGGAAGTCATTCACAGAAGGGAGGCCGAGAATGAAGGGCAGAATGAAAAAAAGAAGTCACGAAGAAAGAAGTTGATGAAAGAAGTACAGAAATAAGAGGAAAAATATAAAGGAGGCGGACGAGAGAGAGAGAGAGAGAGAGAGAGAGAGAGAGAGAGAGAGAGGGGCGCCTTCATGGACGTTCAATAACCCAAACATGCTGTCCTGGTGCTTGGCTACGACTGTGTCCAGGGGCGTCATCCACGCCGCGCGCGCGAGCGCGCGCTTGTGTGTGTGTGTGTGTGTGTGTGTGTGTGTGTGTGTGTGTGTGTGTGTGTGTGTCATTTCCACGGTGTCACATGAGTACCCCGTGGGACACTGTCAGGCCACACGTGTAACAAAGCTGTGTCGACGGTGTGTTACAGGCTGGGTCAAGGAGTATGTTACACGTTGCGGGTGTCACGCGCCTTCTACTGGTGATAGGGCGTGTCGTACGTGCATCAAAGCCTGGTGTCAAACACGAGCCGGGAGAAGTTAGCGTGTGACGGGTGTCGTGTGTCACATGTTTTATGTCACAGTGCCAAAATACAGAGTCAGGAGTGCCAAGTGTTATGGTGTCAAAGGTGTGCCAACGTAGGGTGTCGTGTGTCATGTTCATGGTGTCATATATGACGGGTGGAAACGCTCGGTGTGCAACATGCGTGTCAACACGTGCCGGATGCCACAAGTGTCAAGTGGAAGGTGCTACTATGAGTCACGTGGAGTGTCAATGGTGTGTCAAAACACAGGGTGTCACACGGCCCATAGCAGCGGCATCAAGTGTCATGTGTCAAAAATGAAAAGGCTTTTAGAGTTGTCAAATTCAATAACGTGACATGGGCAATGGACCACATGGCATGCTTCACGCTTACGATAAGCTTAGTACGTCCACTTACGATAAGCTTAGGACGTCCACTTACGATAAGCTTAGTACGTCCACTTACGATAAGCTTAGCACGTCCATTGATGATAAGCTTAGCACGTCCACTTACGATAAGCTTAGCACGTCCACTTACGATAAGCTTAGCACGTCCATTGATGATAAGCTTAGCACGTCCACTTACGATAAGCTTAGCACGTCCACTTACGATAAGCTTAGCACGTCCACTTATGATAAGCTTAGCAAGTCCACTTACGATAAGCTTAGCACGTCCATTGATGATAAGCTTAGCACGTCCACTTACGATAAGCTTAGCACGTCCATTGATGATAAGCTTAGCACGTCCACTTACGATAAGCTTAGCACGTCCACTTACGATAAGCTTAGCACGTCCATTGATGATAAGCTTAGCACGTCCACTTACGATAAGATTAGCACGTCCACTTACGATAAGCTTAGTACGTCCACTTACGATAAGCTTAGCACGTCCACTTCAACAAGTCATATATAACCTGTTATCAGTGTATCAAACACACTGTGTGTGTGTGTGTGTGTGTGTGTGTGTGTGTGTGTGTGTGTGTGTGTGTGTGTGTGTGTGTGTGTGTGTGTGTGTGCCAGTGTCAAAAGCGTGTGAACTGTGTCGTGTCGTGTCAGTGCCGGGCTTGTGACGGTGTCATATGCTGGTTGTAACCAGTGAAGCTTCAGGCCTGAGTCAGGTGTACGGTGTGTCCCATATACAGTGCAAAGCGCCTGGGTGTGTCAGGTATACCTCGAGTCACATGTAGGTCAACCACAAGGTGTATACATTCAAGACATACATGAATATATCAAAAGTGACATGTGAAATATATGTCGCAGGTGTGTGTGTGTGTGTGTGTGTGTGTGTGTGCAGGTGTATCACGTGTCACGTATATTGTGCATGTGCCAAGATCAGAGCGTCATATGAAATTCAAGAGCCACGCAAAAAAAAACAACGAAGTATAAAACTTAATGTTAAATGTTGCGCGTGCGGGGCAGAGTATCATGCGTGTGAGGTTTAAGGTGTGTGGGTTGCGTTTCTACCAGAGGTTGTGGGTGCGGTGTGAAGAGTGTGCGAGGTTTAAGGTGTGTGGGTTGCGTTTCCACTAGAGGTTGTGGGGGCAGAGTGGCATGCGTGTGAGGTTTAAGGTGTGTGGGTTGCGTTTCTACCAGAGGTTGTGGGTGCGGTGTGAAGAGTGTGTGAGGTTTAAGGTGTGTGGGTTGCGTTCCCACCAGAGGTTATGGATTCTGGTTAACTTTAAGGACAGACAACAGGACTTTAAATGGAAGGGTTATACGAAAAAGGCCTGTATTAAAGAGGCTAGTGTGTGTGTGTGTGTGTGTGTGTGTGTGTAATTACCCATTCCACTTGTATGGGGAGGTAGTCTTAACACGTGTGTGTGTGTGTGTGTGTGTGTGTAAGGTACACACAGACCTGCGCATGGATCGTATACACGACACGAAAGGGGTGCGTCACACACGCCATAACGTAAGCCTGGCCAGGATTACCGGGGAAAAAAAAAAAAGTTAATATAAAACTTCAGAAACTTTTCATTTACGGGCGGATGGGACCCTGAAGCACGTACACATGAGGGAAGCGTTCAGGTGATGACGATGACTGTGGTGACTGTGAGAGAGAGAGAGAGAGAGAGAGAGAGAGAGAGAGAGAGAGAGAGAGAGAGAGAGAGAGAGAGAGAGAGAGAGAGAAGGGGACTACAGTATGTTTTTTTTTTAATTTATAGAAGTCCCGTAAAGTCCGCGAGTTCTTGGCAGGGTAGTGAAAAGCCTAGAAAAGTAAAAAAGTAAATGTGTCGACCAGCTATGATTAAAGAAACTGTGTCATAGTCACAAGAAGATATGGGAGAAAAAAAATGAAGAATCAATCAAGACAGTTTCTGCGGACTGTGTCCACAACAGCCAGGGGGATACTTATGTTTAGTAACACGTTAACAGTTGTGCAAAGTATATATTGGAATCTATCACGCCGAAACCGAAGGCAGGAGTAAGGAAGACAGTTCACTGTTGACACTTGTATGATGGATAAATTACTTCACCTGGAAGAGCAAGGTGCAAGCATGGTGTCCAGCTTGAAGCTTGAGTGAGTCAAGACTACATAATAAGCTTCTGTGTTGCCCGCCGACGCAGCTGCATGAATGAGAGGTCGATCTTCTACACATTGGAATAGCCAGGAAATTGTACAAATTCTCTGTGTCAAGCGTCCCAAAAGATTGTTAGCCAGGCTTGACCGACGTCATGCCACACTACATCTAACCCCTCAATCCCCAAGGGCGTTCTCCTCCCCTCTGTGACGTCTGGAGAACATCAGACAGTAGAGGGAGGGAAGAAGATGAGAACTGAATAGCCAAGACAATTGGGGGAAAAAAGAAAAGACGGGAAAGTCTGTCTTGGTCTTCCAGTACCCTATGCTGGCAGCCCTTATCATTATTAGTATCATTATCATTAATATTATTATTATTATCATTAAAGTTTATTGGACAGAAACTGATACAGTGTTAGATCATTTTACATGGTACAACATTATATCAACTCAGGCTCAACAAGGCACATGAGCATAAACCAGAGACTATCACAACCACCCAGTATGGGCGATCACTGTTAATGTGGTCACAACAGTAACACACAATGTACAAAACAGAGATACATCAGCACTTGAGAAACAGAATATACAAAACCAGGACTTTACATGATACTGAGGGACCTATCATCTCCCTCGACCAACCGATGGCAGCCCGCCACCTTCCCCCTTTGCTAACGTCATACGAGATGAAGAGGGGGTTGAATGGTCACGTTTTCCAGACGTCAGTGAGGGAGGGAGGGAGGGAGAGTAGGTGGGATATTGGTCGAGGCGCTGGCCACAATCTGGTCGATGACGTCAGCCAGGAAGGCCAAGGAGGAGGAGACGACAGCGACGGCGGAAAAGACCCAAATAATCAACCAATATTGTTGGTTTCTCTCTCCTTCTCCTCCCCTTCCACTCCTCCCGTTCCAGATGATCCTGAGATAAGGAAGAGGACCAAACGCGCGGCCGCCACACTTCCATGATGACCGACATCCCCATCACCACACGCCACCGCGTTACAGGTAAAGTCTTGCGACGCAACCATACACCACATCATCAGTGACGTCTACGACCCTCCCCCATCACCCTTCCCCCATAACGTCACGTCATGTTACGTGAGGTGTGCAGTATGGACGCAGGGGGGGGGCAAACACTTGGCTGATCTTACGTAAGACCGTACGTCTGAGTTATCAGGTGTGTCAATATTTAAGCTTCTCGTCCCTCCCCCAGCCGCCAGCCGAAATGCTGAAGGGGAATTCATGGGGATGTTTATGACACCAGGGAGGCGCAGGGAGAGAGAGAGAGAGAGAGAGAGAGAGAGAGAGAGAGAGAGAGAGAGAGAGAGAGAGAGAGCGATGATATGGTGGGAAGGTAAGGGGGCAGTGAAGGCAGACGTTATGATATTCAACTGCTTTCACCGTCGTGAGCACGACGGTACGGCCCCTTGAGCACGACGGTACGGCTCTTGAGCACGACGGTACGACCCTTGAGCACGATGGTGCGACCCTTGAGCACGATGGTACGACCCTTGAGCACGATGGTACGACCCTTAGCTATGATCCTGTATATGGTCTTGGACCTGACCCTAAAAGAATATGCATCATGCCAAAGCGTCGTACCGTCGTGTTTAAGGGGATCGTAGCAAGGGGCCGTACCGTCGTGCTCAAGGGGGGCCGTACCGTCGTGCTTAAGGGGGGCCGTACCGTCGTGCTTAAGGGGGGGCCGTACCGTCGTGCTTAAGGGGGGCCGTACCGTCGTGCTTAAGGGGGGCCGTACCGTCGTGCTTAAGGGGGGCCGTACCGTCGTGCTTAAGGGAGGCCGTACCGTCGTGCTTAAGGGGGCCCATACAGACTTACTCATGGGTTAAAGCTCAACGAGTGCGCGGGGCGTTACTTAAAAGGGGCGGTCATTTACGGTGGACTTTCCTGGCGCTCCGTCCTCGTGAGGTCACGAGGAGGAGGAGGAGGAGGAGGAGGTGTCGTCAGTCCTCTGAACCAGCAAGGCTTAAAGTGCAGCCATGAGAAGCGGATTCATTCAACACGACAAACAGCGTCACATATGACGTCAGGGAAGGATTGACTCACACCGAAAGAATGTCGACCCGAAGTACACACACACACACACACACACACACACACGCACACACACACACACGCACACACACACACACACACACACATGGATGATTTCCCAACCAGGGCGGACTGATTAGTGCTGGTCTCTCAACCAAACCCTCTGCCGAGCCTAAGCACATTCGTCACAGGCCGACTCTTCTCCCTCCTCTCCCCCCACAACCCAAAGCGTTGCCAACAACGTCAAATCCAAACGTTCGACGAAGCTCGGGGACGTTCTTGCTAGGGGCGTTCATGCTGGGGGCGTTCTTTACCCCCACCTTTCCCAAGGACGATGTCACATGAGAGTAGCATGAATCCCAGACGCCACCTTGCGAAAAGGCCCGACTATCTTAACAGGTGAGAGGGACGTGTGACTGACCCCGACCACCACCTCCCTCTGTAACTCCTCCGAAATCCTGCTTGATGGAATTACCTACGAGAGGCTGCAGCTTGAGGGTGGGAGGGCACGCTGTGGGCCACAGCCGAGCGCTAATAACAAGGCGAAATTCAATTAAGTTTTAACTTCAGCTGTCCCGCTCTGTAGGAGGGCATCGGACTGACCCACACCCTCCTTCACGCATGACACGAAGAGCTTTACCTGACGAATACCTCCTGCTGGGTATGACCCTTTCTTCAGGAGGGGCTAAACACCCCACCACAAGCTGCACGACTATACCCCCCTTACACACAGACGACCCTACCGATAAAACCCCTCCTCCTCATATTGAGGACCTGGTTTAGACTCCTTGAGAAAATCAACCACACTGAATATAGAAAAAAAAGGAAGAGATCATTCCCTCCGCTACCTACGAAACACACCAAAACCCTTCCATCCCTCTTTCTTTTTAAGATTTCGAATGATTGCAAATTAACCTGAGAAAATTACCTCTCCAAACTCATTAAAGAGTGTCCTCCAACTTCCTAATTATCTCATCATAGGACCCACATGAGTGCTAGAACCGAAAATTGTCGTGGGGAAAAAAAAAAAAAAATGCAGTCCAGATATTTATATTTTCAATTTCCACCGCCGGCGACGCCTTCGTCAAGCTGAACACAGCGAGGACGGGGAGCCACCGGTTTACCTCCTCACTGTTGCTCGTGTTTACCTCACTCTGGCCAGGACGTGAGGCCTTGTAACACTGTAAAGGACATCACCAACGACG
The DNA here is from genome assembly GCF_036320965.1 of Panulirus ornatus. Lineage (NCBI taxonomy): Eukaryota > Metazoa > Arthropoda > Malacostraca > Decapoda > Palinuridae > Panulirus > Panulirus ornatus. The sequence goes on from NC_092229.1 coordinate 10,115,689, forward strand.
CCGAGTACCGAAAGCGTCTCGCATTTCAGAGGGTCAAGATCACATTCCCATCACTGACTCAGAACTATTACTCTCTCTCTCTCTCTCTCTCTCTATATATATATATATATATATATATAATGAGTTCACGTATTTTCTTCCTTAGAAGCAATGTACCAACACCTCACACGGTGTTTACATTACAAACACGTTTGCCCTGGACCACCTTGCAAACAATTTCTACAGTAGTTTGCTATTTCGTTCATAGTTAAAGAGTAGTTTGCTATTTCATTCATACTTAAAAGACAATTTTACAACTTCCTCCGTACAGATAACTTTTATTTCCGAGGCTAAAGTGTACATATAATCTACAAGAACCATTCCACAGGCAAAGAACCCCCCAAAAAATATATAAATATATTACAATGAACCACAATTCCACCGTGCCATTTCAACAGCAGCCAATTATGGTCCTAATGTGGCTCTCAGTGGTGATCTTTCCCCCCACCGCTGACAGTTCTCGTGGAAACCTTTTTGAAGTGGTGACCTGAAAACAACGAAGGACATTCAAGGAACGTTCACCATGTTTGAACCATCATCTCGCTCTCGTTAAGCATACCCGTCGTTACGTAAAGTAATTCGCCAGGATGTAGTATAGACTCCTTTGTGGTGGTAACTGGACGCGCAGAGATGATGATTAAGACATATTTCAGGCTCTAACTTGATATGGTGTATATATGGTATATGGCGTACATGTTACACCGAAAGCTATGTTTCAGACACGTTCATCCAAACATTAACTCGAGGGTCTGAGCCCCCCAACCCCCAATAACACACACACACACACACACACACGCACACATACACACACATACACACACACACGCACACATACAGACATTAAGGTTTAGCTGATTACCACGAAGGACAAATCACTTGGAAAAAACCCTTCAAACTCATGACAGGGCATGACGCACACTGGGCTGGCTGCAGAATATGACAATATGCACATCAGCCAATTTCCCGAGAACGTGTCACTCACACAGAGTGGCAGCAAAATCCTGGCCAATGTACGAAGGGGAAGAAAATAGACCATGAAATTTGCGTTGACATTGGCCGACTCTTCTCAAAAGGTTTCTCATATATATATATATATATATATATATATATATATATATATATATATATATATATATATATATATATATATATATATTTCTTTTTTCTTTCATACTATTCGCCATTTCCCAACTCAGCGAGGTAGCGTTAAGAACAGAGGACTGGGCCTCTGAGGGAATATCCTCACCTGGCCCCTTTCTCTGTTCCTTCCTTTGGGAAAAAAAAGAAATGAGATGGGAAGATATATATATATATATACATATATATATATATATATATATATATATATATATATATATATAATATATATATATATATATATATATATATATATATATATACAGATATATATCATTAAAGTCCAAAGTGATTCTGTTCCATAACGCACGATTTATCAGGGGCGATATATTTCAACCCTGAAGACGGGGGGAGATTAGAGAGACGATTTACAGACCACCTCTTTTTCTTTTCCCAGGAATCTAAAAAAGATTAACAGTTCCAGTCATTCATCAAGCACTGGGGAGAGACGAACCTCCACCTACACGGCAGTCAGAGACAAGAAGTAAATCTGCTGGTAATTTGTTCGTAATATCAGACACGTAACTCTATCAAACTTTGACGGATGTGACAACTTCATCAACGAGCATCATAATTACGACACGTCACCGTCACCGGACTGTGATAGAGACGTATGTGTAACACATGAACACACCCGAGCGCAGGAGTGTTGATAAAGACATATGTAACACATGAACACACCCGAGCGCAGGAGTGTTGATAAAGACATGTGTAACACATGAACACACCCGAGCGCAGGAGTGTTGACCAAGACGTATGTGTAACACATGAACACACCCGAGCGCAGGAGTGTTGATAAAGACATATGTAACACATGAACACACCCGAGCGCAGGAGTGTTGACCAAGACGTATGTAACACATGAACATACCCGAACACAGGAGTGTTCATCATGAGATCTTTTACATTGCTGTATGACGACACACACCGCGATGCCTCATTATCAACAAGACGGGCTGATCACCTCAAACCCTCCTCCAGCCTGATATTCCAAAACTGGCAATAGTAACATCACATGACCGTAATTGCCCTAGTCTATTCATCAATTCTCTGACTGTACCCTTCTTAACATCAAGACGACCAAGAAGAATGACGGAACGAACATAAACCCGGGTGGGGGAAAAACATCATGCAAAGACACTACAGTCATATTCGCCACACGCTACCTCACCATCGTTCATGCAAAATATAAAGAAGAAAAAAAGAAAAAAACATCGACGCCACACGTCAAAACACAATCAAACGGGCACCACCATCGCAAAGGCTCCGAAAACAGCGAACACAGGCGGGGGAAAACACGATCAACATTCAAAAAGGTTCGAATCTGCTCGAGAGCGTTCGAACCTGTTCCGTTTCTCTCATTCTTACCTTATCATGGGTACGACATACTAGTGTTGTCCTTATCGTGTATACACGACTCGGAGTACCGATCTCCACTCTGATACAGAACTCAGCATCAGCACGCTAGGTTATGCGTACTGATAACACCGATAACAAGACGGGTTGGGTTTAAAATCAATGTGAATGCTACAGCTGAGGCATTGCGAAATACCAACGAAGCTTCGCTCACGAACGACACAAAACAATGCTACTTTAAAACCAATTCATACTGTATATACACACAGCTCCGTCGACTGCTCCCTCTCCCCAGACGAGAGAGACGGCCCTATCTGTATTATGGGGCCAGTTGTCCTTCTCTGAAATATACTGCTGTTCAGTCGCTCTACGATCTTGCCCACAAGACGGTAACTCCAGCTTGACCCATGGCTTTACACACACACACCTCCAACTTGACCCATGGCGCGGGTGGGCTGCAAAGCCACTTCACGACGACTTTGTACACACACACACACACACACACACCAGAAAACAAGCACAGGTATTCCAACACGTACATAAAATCGATACGTCCATCAGCACGCGTGTTCGTTCACACTACCGCACAAATACATACATAAGAACACGCACACACGCAAAGACGCCCCAAATCCAAACAGTGCTTCATCTTCTCCAGTTGTGATGTTCAACTCATTTTCACAAATGACGCGTACGACATGAAACACACACACTACCAGGGGACGCCAACTGTCGGCCCGTGTAACGCAAAGGCGACCGGGGCAAACCGCGGAATGTGCACAATGTGCATGTATATCATTCACTGGGACTATGCAGGCGGGGCAGGTCTGGTAGACCATTTAGGAGACAATGTATACTTCATGACACACACACACACACACACACACACACACACACACACACACACACACACACACACACCTCGAAGACCGCTGCAGATTCAACTAACCTGGAAAGGTTCAAATTGTCGATATAGGAACAGGCGTTGCTCACAGCCAATACTGTCAGATCCACCACACGACGTGGCAAGCGGGAGAGACGTACATCCCCCACCCCCTGACTAACGAAATGCACTTCCATGTTAACGAGGGAAACGAGGCCACAGGCAGACAGCGACGAAAAATTATTCAAGATCCAAACACGGGGAACAGAGGGAGACACGAGAGGAGGAGAACATCCAGTGGGGTCGGAATGACCACCGGAAACCTTTACAGAACGATAAAAAGGATCTGGAAACTTTTCCCTCCGTGCAGGAGAGGCACTCGACTCCCTCACACAAGGGGAGAATTATACAAAAAAAAAAAAAAAAAACAAAGAAAACGTTCCTGGAAGTAAAACACAAAAAAGTATCAGGAGACTGAAAACTATGAAGGCCTTTATATCGGCCAACACGGTGGGGGCTAAATTCCTTTTATTAACCGGATCACTCGAGGCTTGAGACAAAGGCAATAATACCCGTAGCCTCCACCAACAACACTCACGTGATACACCAACTGGTCAATGACGATCTAGCATCAAACTTACACCATCTACGGCAGGTCCGACAGAACGGGAGTGGGGACACAACACATGGAGGTGTCGGGGTATCCAATACGATGTTCTAAGGATTTGAGATCTTTAAAACTCATCAATTTATGCTGTAGAGATGTTACTAATAGACACACGAGAGTAGGTGGAAACTATTCATTCATCTATAATCCCTCACGATGCGATGTAAGACTATAAGAGAATTAACAGAACAGATTAGGAAGTGCAGAAACCTGTCTCCACAGACTTGAAAGTTCGAAGTGTAATCTTTTGAGGAGATTCCAGCCTACAGGGCGTAACATGGAAATGGCTGGGGTAACAAGACAGTAGCCTACAAACAGCTGTGGTAAAGGAAGCTATTTTCAACTAAAAAAAAAAAATAAATAAAAGTTCTGTCTCGGGAAAAAAGAGGATTCAGCTTTATAGAAGACTGTGATATTCTGATCACAATAATGAAGATCTTCACAATATTGAAGATCTTGTAGGCGACATTACCCTCCAAATACACTTTATCCTGATCACATCCTCGTCACAATACACCATACACCTGACCACATCCTAGTAGAATAGATTTGCATATCATGTGACAAGCTTGTAAAAGAGAGACTTTTGGATGTAAATGTGCTGAGAGAGGTGGGGCACATGGGAGAATGTCTGATCCCCGTTTTGTGGTGTGTCAAGTACACGTAAGGGTACGTAAACCATCAGGAAATAAGACACGATGCCACGCGGGTAATTTCACCCCACTTCAATTTCCGCAGTGGGCGTGTATAATTGGCAAGACATAAATGAGGAGCTGCCTGCGGTCCAATGGGGATATCACCTCCAACACACCTCACACCCACCCCTCCGCACAACCCCTCTCCTTTAGTGGCGAAACATCAGAGGAATATGTGAAATATTTGGCTGCAGAAGCTCTCCAAAGCATGCAACTAAAAACATACCTGTGAAAGGAGCAAAAAATAAAAGAACAAAAAAGGTCTGAGACTAGAATGTGGAAAACGCTTGCTTTTATGGCAGGCATGGACGAGTTATACGAGCTCCTGAAGGAGGGAGGAAGAAAGAAAAAAAAAAAGAAGTTACAACTCACTTAACAAACGAAGACAAAAACCTGTCGTGAGACTTGAAGAGGACAATGAACAATAAGCCTCAGATATCATACGAGACTCTGGAAGGATGAGTGAGAGAGAGAGAGAGAGAGAGAGAGAGAGAGAGAGAGAGAGAGAGAGAGAGAGAGAGAGAGAGAGAGAGAGAGAGAGAGAGAGAGAGAGGGATATCTCGAACATATCCATCTCCTCGTAGGCTAAATGTCAACCAATTGCTGCCGGTATGCACCATCGGCCCACTTCGAACAGGAGGAGGAGGAGGAGGAGGCACGTGCCATACATGGATGAGGGCAGCGAGACGAGCGAGACACCAGGAGAATCGGTTCGAACCAAGTGTTCACGACACGGTTACGAATCAATCACCTTGAAGATAAACGACCCAAAACGACTTATTCCTACACTGCAAGTCGTTCCTCCTGACCCTCCCCAATGCTTCACATAGCTGATTTCGACACGACCACCGCAAAGGGGACTCCGTGTGAGGGGGTCACTGACATCATGGCCCAAGGATTCTGCTCCAGGACCCAGAACTCTTGGAATTCTGGCTTTCGAAAGGAATGCAAAAATCCCATTAGCACACACACACACACACACACACACACACACACACACACACACAGCCTCTGGAAGGAGAGAGAGAGAGCCTGCACTTGTCATCCACAATTCGGAAACCGAATCGCATACGTCAAGTTCTTCGTAAAGGAGGAGGGAAAGTCGTCCTCCCAGACATCATTACCGATCACCGGCAACGACGTCGTAAACCATCGAGACGAAGACGCAAGTCAACTAACTTCATTCAGTCCAAATACAAGATCATCTACGTCGACAGACAAGATTATTTACGTAGACAGAGACTACACATGGTTTTAAGGGCAAAGGGGGATCACGCCTGCCTCTCTCTCTCTCTCTCTCTCTCTCTCTCTCTCTCTCTCTCTCTCTCTCTCTCTCTCTCTCAGTTGCTTGACCGTACCGGTCATATCACAGAGGCACTGCAGAGCCAACGAGTAACACGGCTGATGCGACACACACACACACACACACACACCCTCGTCTGAAAAGCCTTTTTGAGCAAAATGCCGCGCCGCCGTCGGCGTCGCAGACAGACCAAAAAAAAAACTAGTAACGTGGGAACATGTTTTTGCAAATCAGGCATTTTCCCAGAAAAACTCTGCTTAAAGAAAAGGAAAAAAAATAACCTGCACGCACAGCACCTCTACTATAATTTATTCTATTATCTTTAGACGCAAAACACAGACCACAGTTCCATTAGGGCAGATCATGCCATATCTAAGTAATGAGAATCCACAATTCGTGGCACTGAGGAACCACAAACATACATAGAACACGTCTTCCTCTTGGTCGCTGATATATATATATATATATATATATATATATATATATATATATATATATATATATATATATATATACTTTTTAATGGTGAATAGTTATAACCTTCTCCGTTGGGGGAAATCTAAAGTTTTAGTCACTAAAGATTATCGGAAAGTGAACACCACCATACCATGGAGCAGCATAGACTTGAAAGACCTTGAAGTCTTAATGTCCCAGTGGCCTTACCTGACCTGACCTCACCTTCAGTGAACACATCAAAACCCAAGAAAGTTACCTCATCCAAAACCAGATGAGGCTTGACTGGAGCTGCAAGACCTTACAAAGACAACACAGATAAACCCCAATGATGATTTAAAGGTGATGTTACTCACCCAAAAACAGAAAAAAAAAAAAAAACGGTCTCGAGGTAACATCACCTTTAAAAAAAGGGAGGAACGAGTTTGCACAGCTTGAAATCGTGCAAAGGATCTTCACAGTCCACACACTAACACTACTGAAGAGATAAAAATAAAAAAAAACCCACAAAGGGATGATCGACAACAATGAGGCTGTGTGTACTCAACTCTCTAGAACGCGGACTGTAAACACGAAACATAATCCACGCTTGGAAAAGATCTTCTTGAGAAGCCAAGTCTCCCTATATATCATAAAGGTACGACAGGCACGGCATAACTCTGTTGAAATCATTACCAGCGATGTCGAATGAGGCTTTAAGTACGAGAGATTGAACGTACGACCCCCGGGTCTATTATAACGAGTTATCACCGGCAGCCATTGGAAGCAATACGCGCCGTTCTGTGGAGACCATTAAATACTCTTCGAAGAGTACCAGACCAACTAGGATGTGAGGGTTACCGTCAGCCTACATACGTAGGTCGCGGCCTCCAACAGCCTGACGGAACAGGGAGGCAACGCGAGAGCTTGGTCTACGAGCAGGTCGAGGAGGTAGGGCACCTACAAGGTTGCTGGAGAAGTGCAATCTGTACCATTGCCATTCCAAGGCACATGCAGGCAAGGGATCAGGCATGTCGGGTGCGGGAAAACACTCCTCCTCCTCCTCCGACTCCCACTCTCCCTCACCCAACGCTTGACACTTGCCCGTAATCGTGACAAATACGTTATGCGTCACACAAGGCGTTCCTATATTCAAGACGAGTGCGACAGCCTCTCCTGGTCGTCCATATGCACAGACGTCCCTGATCTTTGGCTTTAAGGGCATTCCTAACAACCTCTCTCTCGCTCTCCAACAACCACTTAACGTAAAACGTGCGTTAGCTAACGTCTCTTGTCGCAAAGGCGTCCACCACTATTAAATGACATGCACGTCTTCATCATGCGAGAGCATCGACATGGTACCAAACTTGTCATTTTGTGACCCGAATGAAAAAAAAAAAAACGTATCAAATGACATTAGCCTCGTTAAGCACCAGCGTCACCAACCCGCGTTAATCGTCACGACATCCCTTTTTCCACAAGTGGCAAAGATGCCGACGAATGGCACACACCAATGACATCAAATCATTCGTTTTTTCTTTCCTTTTCAATCGTCATGCGATGACAGTGCACGGTCGGCTAGCGTGGCGAGATGACCTCACCGCAGCGGACGTGTGACATGACAAGAGTGTCATGTAACAGCAGTTTCACCCCGTGTAACGTGACGCCGCTGGTGTTGGCGACCCTATTCGTAACGGGGCTGGTTCCTAACCCCCTCTAACCCCGGCCTCCTTCCCCACACATACAGGAGTTTAGTAAAATGACACCAGTGTTGTTTACGACTGCCGTGTCGCTGGCTCTATGGGCAGAGCGACACAGAAAAGGCGTTACAAACACGCGATTCAGAGCCATCCCCGAGGGCGAGGGGTACGACCAAAGCTTTGAGCACGACCGGGGCGCAACCCTTCAGCACAAGGGTACGACCCTTGAGCACGACCGGGGGGGGGGCGATCCTTAAGCACGAGGGTACGACCCTTGAGCACGACCGGGGGGGCGACCCTCCAGTACGACCCTTGAGCACGACCGGGGGGGCGACCCTCCAGTACGACCCTTGAGCACGACCGGGGGGGCGGGACCGATCCTTAAGCACGAGGGTACGACCCTTGAGCACGACCGGGGGGCGACCCTCCAGTACGACCCTTGAGCACGACCGGCACGACCCTCCGGTACGACGAAGTCTCTCCCCTCCAACATGAACGTTGAAATGTTCGATTGCAACGAGTGATACCCTCAAGTGACATCACTGCAACAAGTCAAACATGTGATATCACTGCAAAAAGTGACATCACTGCAATAAGTGACATCACAAAAAATGTACACTACAGAACTAAGTGACCTTCACTACAGCAGTGCAATAAGTGGTACACTTATAAGCCAAGAGAGAGAGAGAGAGAGAGAGAGAGAGAGAGAGAGAGAGAGAGACATCGGGGCACAAATCAAGAGATCGCGTTATGACAAGATGAACGACACCGACCAACCAAACTAACACAACAAAACACACACAGGGAAACACAAGGACAAGCTTCTCAAATCTGATGAACGCTGGGTCGAGGGTTGGCACAGCGAGCTATGGGAACTTCACCGCTCGCATCCCAAGGGGGGGATCTTGAGACCTGTTGTATGTTCGCCCCCCCTTCTGCACACGCGGGAGTCTGGGCACAAAGGAGAGGAGACGAAAAGGGAAGAGACGCCCCACTACCATCATCACAATGCCATTCCTCAGGTGTTTTTTTCCTCTCTCTCTCTCTCTCTCTCTCTCTCTCTCTCTCTCTCTCTCTCTCTCTCTCTCTCTCTCTCTTTCTCCAGGGAAGGACTTCATACGTATGGATCACAAAGGTATGGGACAACCTCAAAGACGTGGACGGTGTTGGAATGCTGATGGAGAGGGCGAGGCCAGACCCTCTCTCTCTTGAACCCTCTGTTGTTCCCTACATGTCTGCAGCAGTGAGGTGTTGTTTTCGACCAGCCCCTCACATCATGTCTGCTGAAGCTACCTGCCGCCCCTATCATGTCTGCTGGGGGTGTTCTTGACCCCCATCATGTCTGCTGCATGTGCTGCTACTGCTGCCCCCATCATGTCTGCTGCTACTGCTGCCCCCATCATGTCTGCTGCAGGTGCTGCTACTGTTGTTGCCCCATCATGTCATCAGCAGATGTTGTTGCTATATTGGATGGTCGTGTCATCCCAAATACTCACAAGGCCACTGGGCCAATATCAGCCACACCTACACACGATGTCCATTTGTACCATGGTGTATGTTAACTCCTATCCTTTCCCCTGTGAGGGTGTGGAGAAAACGTACACTCATATGTACGTTAGGTGACACATGGGTTGATGGTGCAATAGTGAGTAGTGTCTTATATCAGTTAAAATGTTCCCCATGACTTTAATCAGCTAAAACTTGTTTGATTATAATCCTGTGCCAGATGCACTGAGACGTGACAGAGCCCTGGAAGCTACCGATATAAACACTGGTATTACCAGTCACTTGTGTGTTGTGGTTCAAGGTATATGAAAAAAAAAAGATCCAAGACGAAATGTGTTATGGCAGGGTTTATGGAAAACGGGGGGTGCTGGTAAATAGCTACGCATAATGTATTTTGAGCTTCGAGACAACTTTGGACTTTTGGATTTATGTTTACGACACCCGTTTCCAACACCTGGGCCCCACGTAACACTCCTCAGACGAAGGTGGCACAGACACGCTACCATCTCACCTCTTCCCGCTACCTGACGCGGGACCACGCGGAGTGGGGGAGCTGAGCAGTGACCACACCTCCCGTCTTTGTTCTGTACTTCTAACCTCGAAACACCACCCCTCTCTCTCTCTCTCTCTCTCTCTCTCTCTCTCTCTCTCTCTCTCTCTCTCTCTCTCTCTTTCAAGTCGGGGGAGTTCGTTCCCCCCCTCTCTCGCAAAAAGGCGCCCCACGACTGAATAAAGTCGCGACACATGACTCTCTTTGAAGACGAAGGATAGAAAAAAAAGGTAAAAATAATCTTCCCACAGAAAAACAATTTTAAAACATGAAACGACGAGGAGACGAAACAGCTGAAAGACGACGAGGAGGAGTCTGCCCTAAAGAGGACGACCCTACCTAAAAATGGCGAAAAATATTCCTTAGGGAGAACCTCCCTTAAGATGACGAACCTACCTAATGACGCCAGAAGGCTGACCTAAAGAAGACGAACTTGCCTAAAGAGACGAACTTACCTAGAGAGGGCGACCAACCTAAAGAAGATGAGCTTACCTAAAGAGGACGAACTTACCTAAAGACAACGACGCAACCCAAAGAGGAAGACGAACTTACCCTAAAATCCTGTAAGCTTACCTAAAGGCGACGAATCTCCCTAAAGGCGACGAACTTACTTAAAGGATGAATCACTTCGAAAGAGGACAGACTTACTTAAAAACCGACAGGAAATGAACTTACTTAGGAAAGTTAATTTGATCTACGCGAAAACTTCTAATTTCTTATCTAGTCCTCTACATTGTGGTTCTCGGTCTTCCTACCATGGCTACTGGTTCTCTCTTCGTCTCCTCTCATTCATCAACCGTTCTCCACATAAAACCTTCGTCTAGTTCTATAAACCTTGGATCCAACTCTCGTTTCTCTTCTTCGTATCTTCTATAATCGTGATTCTGTCCTCTTCGTCCAAGCACAACGGAGTTCTCCTCCCTAAGTCTTGCGTTTATACATTTCTCAACTCTAGGTTCTCAGTCCAACCCTTCCATCCACGGAGAGCATAGCATAGGTATCTATATATGTATATATATTACCTCCCCCAAACCCCACCCACATAAGTTATATCTGCCCAAAGTATCGGAATACCTCTGCACGCCTATCTTTTTTTTTTTCTTTTTTTACAGCCCGCTTCATGATGCCTTCCATAACAAGAAAGATTTTATTACGTATAACATGATGTTCATTCCTGCACATGTTGATATATCGGCCGTCCCTCGGGGAAGGGTATTCATATACCTATTTTTTTTTTCTTTCACATCAACGAAGTTCTGTTACTTTGCTGTCCTCAATGTTCCTTGATGTTCTTTCTTCTGTATGTCTGTTTTAACATGCCTTTTCTTGTTTAAGTTTCTTGCTTGCTTTCTTTTGGTATTTTCCATCTTCGATCCAATCATTTTATGTTTCTTACTTGCTTCTTTCTTCATTTCCATCTTTGGTCCAAATTGCTTCGCGATTCTTCATTATCTATCAACTTCCTCCTGCGTCACCTCGCGTTTCTGAAAAGTCTTTTGTCGTTCATCCCATCTTCAGGTTCTCTTCCCTCACCGGCGGCTGCCTCGCTTGCCGATATCCTGCCTTCTTTGCTCCTTATGATCGTCCGCCTTCATATCACACACACATACACACACACACACACACAAACACAGGAAGCCAAGCGTGGATGTCTCCTGCCGTGTTTGGCCGACCCTGAGCATGCCAAAACGTGCACTTTACTGCACCCATCTGTGGGATTTATATAGACAGTGACCTTATACCATCTGTTGCACTATCAGCAAAGCAACTGTAAATATTCTGAATTAAGAAAAATATATTTTTCCGTATCTTTTCTTTTTGGAGATTACTGTTATCTTCTTATCAAGTCATTTCAAATGTTTTCTTTCAATCAAAATTTTCACATATATACAACAGCTTTATTTCTGATATTCTCTGTTGACACTTTGTTTTTGTGGGTCACAGCATCAGATCATTTTGGCTACTTCGCTGCATTTTCCCTAGTTTGTTTAGATACATTATAACTGCCAATACATCAAGGAAATTATATATATATATATATATATATATATATATATATATATATATATATATATATACATATATATATATATATATATATATATATATATATATATATATATATACACACAAGGAATAGAGTGAATTGGAGCGATGTGGTATACCGGGGTTGACGTGCTGCCAGTGGATTGAAGCAGGGCATGTGAAGCGTCTGGGGTAAACCATGGAAAGCTGTGTAGGTATGTATATTTGCGTGTGTGGACGTATGTATATACATGTGTATGGGGGGGGGGGCATTTCTTTCGTCTGTTTCCTTGCGCTACCTCGCAAACGCGGGAGACAGCGACAAAGTATAATAAATAAATAAAAATAATATATACACACACGAAACCTTTTTCTAGTTCACATCAAACTGTTCTCATTTAAACTTTACGATCATCTTTGTCAAGTTACCAATGTTTGCTTTCTTGTTTACGTACAGCGTCTCCTCACCTTCTGGTGACCATTGTAATAACGATAAGCTAGCAGATTCGGACCCTCCGAGCCCTTGTGTTCTTACTCATGCAGGGTCAAAGCGCCGTTGACCAGCTGGTCATCGACCTCTGAGTTCGGACTAACACTAAGCAGACACGTCGGAGAACGGCGGAACTGCATTGTTTAGTGGTGTAACCACACTCACCCCCACTATTTTTTCACTGCATACCATCCATACTGCCCCTGGAAAGCCTTCCCACTCAACCATAACATATTGCTCCGAAAACATATCACCTAAGCAGACAGCAATTTCTGTCCTGACAAGTGAATGAATGAATTTCTGGCATATGTGTATTGAGGCAAGTCCTCTTAAGTGCGACTGCCAATTCCTCTATTTTATCTACGGACAGAAGACGGGACATGGCTCAACTATTTACAGTATATAACAGAATATAATACCTTCCCTAAAACGTACGACCCCCACCCCACCCTCTCAAGCAGCCAGCCATTTCTATCTTGCACAAGACATGCATGGATTACTTTCAACTGAGCATGGAGGAGCGTCTGTTATCGCGCTTCTGCCATTATTCTCGGCCTGTCTGCAAACAGGACAGGACAGGACAGCCTTCTTAAGCATCATACATAACTTTGTACTTACATTAACATCTGTTCCGAACACTTTTTTTTTTTTTTTTTTGGCTATTCTCTTAATGTATCCGGGTGCTCAAAGACACACACACACACACACAACCTACGCCTTCCCCCCAACCCCAATCCCAACATCTCCTTCCCCCCCCCCCCCTTTTTTTTTTTACGTTAGCCTTACTATTTTGCCTTCGGAGAGAGAGAGAGAGAGAGAGAGAGAGAGAGAGAGAGAGAGAGAGAGAGAGAGAGAGAGAAAAAAAAAATTCCGTACATAAACTTCAAAAGGCGAGGAGTTACCCCTTTATGAAAAATACTGGGGAAGAAAAAAAAGAAGAGTAATGCCTTTCTTTCGTATACCTTTTGAGTTGGCTAATGAATGCTAATGACATTAACGGGAGGAGGATTCTTTCGTTAGCATACCCCACAGTGCAGCCTGGAATTACAAAAACGAAAATAAAGATACTGTATTTACCGACAAATGACACACACACATACTGACAGCTCACTCAGGAAATTGATGGGACGTATAAAGATAATACATTTTTTTTTTCATACATATTCGCCATTTCCCGCGTTAGCGAGGTAGCGTTAAGAACAGAGGACTGAACTTTAAGAGGATATATCCTCACTTGGCCCCCTTCTCTGTTCCTTTTTTTTGGGGGGGGTGAATCAAACATAAATACAAATTAAAAATCAAAATCAAATCAAAAACAAATAAAAAAATTGAAAATAAAAAAATATAGAGATCACAAATTAAAATCAAATCAAATCAAAAATCAATCAAAACTTAAAAAAATCAATCAATGAATAACGGTTCATTGGACCTGTTTAGCCACTCGGCCGATAATACACAAAAGAGACATTGCAGATATAGTAAGAGAATTGGATGATAAAGGACAGTCGCTTGTCAACCAATCACAGAGGTGCTTGAGATCAAAGCCAGTTGGATATATTTCTACACTCTGGATAAGCACATGGGTTGGGGTAAGTCTCGCTAGCTGAGGGTGACAGAGCTACAGGGATGTTTACAGGGTAAATCATGTGTGGTTTATCATCATACATCATCATGTTGAAATGTGAGTGAGTGATGCCAAGAGTTACAGTAATAAAATAAAGTCACCATATACTCAAAAAACAGAACAGAAAACAATACTATTTCCCTAAACTCTAATTAGCATTTCGTATAATGAAAATTACCATATCTATGCTCGTACTGTAGATTTCATGTACTTACGTATTCATCCGTAAAGTATCTAAACATGCCTATTTACACATCAACTGTAATGAATCATCATTTCTCTCCAGTCCCTAACACTCTATATGTACCCTTCAAATCATGTCTACCACAGTATGGTGTTGCTGGGGAAGGAATACCTTGAGCGTGTTCATGACCCACAACGTTGTTTTGTGCCAGTGTTCGTATAAGTATGGGTTATGGTTGGTGCGTGTGTACCTTACCTGCCACTGCCTGCGTGTCATGTCGTACCTGTACCGTAGAGATTACCTTACCTGTGTTGGTCGTGTGTACCGTGTTGCAGGTTGTAGTTGTATCGTCAGGGCCACAACAAGATCGTGTACCTTAATTGTGTCGTCGTATGTACCGTCTGTACCTTACCTTGTGTCGTCGTGTGTACCGTCTGTACCTCACCTGTGTCGTCGTGTGTACGTCGCGTGTACCGTCTGTACCTTACCTTGTGTCGTCGTGTGTACCGTCTGTCCCTCACCTGTGTCGTCGCGTGCACCGTCTGTTACCTTACCTGTGTCGTCGAGGTCCGTCGCGAAACTTGCGACACTTCCGGCATATCCTGGAGGAGGCCCTGCGCGGCCGCTGCGGGGACGGGGTGGGCGTGCCCTCCTGGAAGGTGCACGTCTTGCGTGAGGGGACGCCCTCGTGGGGTTGGTGGGCGGCGGTGAGCCAAGCCCACCACACAGACACCATCACCGACAGCATGGCTCTCCCTCAGCGCCTCCCGCCGCCGCCGCCCCGCCGCCGCCTCCCACGAGCACCCTCCACCACGACACTGCACATAGGCCCTCCTCCTCCTCCTCCTCCCTCCTCCTCACTACCCCACACTGAGGACTCCACCGACACTGAGGGCTCCACCACCAACACCTGAGGGCTCCTCGCTACGCCACCGCGGGCTACACTGTGGGCTGAGGGGCGGCGGAAGCAACGGCATTACGAGGCGGCCGTGTGGGGCCAGACGCCCCTGTAAGCCTGGCCGAGCGCTACTTCTCCGGCTGCCATCAGAATACTACGAACCTTACCACTTTCCTTTTTTTCCTCACTGACTTTTCTCTCTCTTTCTCTCTCTCTCTTCTTCAGTCTTTCCCACCAGCTTCTTCTTTTCACTATGTGTGCGGGGGAGAGAGAAACACACCAAGAGAGAGACACACGCACACGCGCCGTCAGCAGGGCATTAAAGACACATAAAACACACACTTTTCAGAACCACTCACTGAAGTTCGCGACGCCGCTCAGGCAGCGCTGTACTACCTCCAACTGTGGGAGGGGAAAGATAAATCACCAATTAACCTGGGATGACCATAGGGTAGTTTAACACGATGATCACACTGGGCACTACGGCACGACACGACACATACACACACACACACGGATAAGACGACGGCGCGCACGACCCTTGAGTTATAATGGCCTGGCCTTTTCCAAAGGGCCATGATATATAAAAAGAAAAAGGCCAGCCCATCACACACACACACATACACGGGTCTTTATGGTCGTAATCACGACTGTTACGGCCTGAACGTTACAACGGCTTCCGGTCGTGTAACGCCACGTCACCACGAGAGACAGCGGTGGCACCTTGATAACAAAACCCGCCCCCCCCCCCCTCCTCATCCACTGGTTTTCTGTCGTATGCAAATCATTACATTTCCCAACACCACAGAACCGACGTACCCCCGCCTCTCTTCATCTATTCAAACTACAGTGAATGGCATTATTACCCCTATTGAAACAATGTGTGATTATACTATACCCGTGAATCCTCCATTGGAATAGAGAGATTGACGCGGACGAACAGAATATATATGTATACTGTATGTATGTATGTATAAGCTCGGCACCCGACGTCTCCCGTAATCCATCAGCGCAAGTGAAGAGAAGCGGCGACAGGGTAGGCTTTGCGTGGCCCAAAGGCGGGGCTATGCTCGCTCAAGGGCACGCGGGGAGGGAGGAGAAGGATGGAGGAGGAGGGAGGGAGGGACCCAGGAAGTTTAAACAGGTCAACTTCGACGGAATTCCCGGTGAATCTAATAACGAATCAGGCCATCGGTCTCACCACCACGACCTCCTCATACCACTTTACCCACCACCACCCTCCCACTAACTTAACACCAGTAGTTATCACCAGCCATTTGAACCACCCCCACCACAACACCGGGAAAGGGGGGGAGGGGTAACCTGAGCAGGTGGTTCGTAAGCCTGGGCCTCCCCGCCTCGCCCGTCAACACGTCACAGCAACACGTATCGTGTTCACAGGAATTTTACTTCGAGGATTTGCTTATACAAAAGCTTCAAAACGAGGATCCCAGCATGGTAGGGAAGAAATGCCAGCAATGAGCACTCTGTTACCATGTTGGAAAAGAACCTTCAAAGTCTGGAATATATATATATATACATTATATATATATATATATATATATATATATATATATATATATATATATATATATATATATATATATATATTCCTACGAGTTCACGGGGAAAATGAAACACGGTAAGTTCCCAAGTGCACTTTCGTGTAATAATCACATCATCAGGGGAGACACAAGATAGAAGTATAACAGTCAGTTGATATACAACGAAGACACGAAGCTAGGACGCCATTTGGTAACACACACACACACACACACACACACACACACACACACACACACACACACATACATATTATATATGGACTAAAGGCTAATATGGGAACAACTAATTAGTGTAGTTACCAACATGCTGTCAATAAACTGCTTAGGTATATACTGACGGATTCTTGCGCGAAAAGGGCTTATGCTGCTGGCCCACATCGATATCATTACCGACTCTCAAGACGGAAGTCTCAGCCCTTAGGCCACCAAATCTACCCTCTTGCGAGCTTCATAGTATCTTCAATGGCAGAGACACCCATGTCAGCTTCGAGGTCGCGCTGTAATCCCCTTTTTAATTCCATGCGAACTCGTTCATCAGTGCCCTACACGACCCTTTCTCCATAAATCACTCACACTCTTCTCATAGAAACCAGTTGCAGTGGCCTACATATCCAATTCCTATGGACATAACCTTCGCATGTCGGGCGTAAGGGAAAATGACCCATTTAGATCCTTCTTAAAATACCAGTTCGCTGCTCAGCTATCGATGTATCCGACCTTGTACCACTAACGGTAATGTTCTTCGCGTTTATCCTCGTGGGGAAGACAGAGCTCCTTGCGAGACGCTGAAGAGACCAGGTAGCTGAAGCGTCGTGTTCTATGTCCATATCAAGGTTTACGGAAACATTGGCACGGGAAAAGTACAGGACTTGGTATAGTTAGACAACGCGATTCTCTATTCCATCATGCTAAGGCTCGGGTATGGCTGTACGCGCCAAAATCGAGAGCAATTATGATCCTGGACATTGATAATGACGGGGTCTGCAAGGTTTTTAAGGCTCATGGACCGTAAAGTTTACCACACAAACACAGAACTAACTAGGAAGGTAAGGAATCCCGGCTGCGGTCTCCAGCAGCGAACCGTGGCAACAAATGGAAAGAAAACGGCGTCGCTTATTTCTTAAACCCAGCACCTGGTAGTGAGTTACATCACAAGACAAACTCGTGCGTTTAAAAACGTCCCAAAACGCTTTATATTTGGGTCAGTCTAATAATATGACACCACGAAAAGTTAATAAACAAATATAAAGAGACTTAAAAAATCAAGTTTTCAAAAAATTAGAGCCAAATACATCGTCCAAATGCAGTACGAAAAATACAGTTAGAAAAGTGACGTTAAACTCGCTAGAACTATCTTCTTTTTCTTGTCATTTTTCATATATCTGTCTTGCACAGTTCGTGTATATATCGGCTTCTGCTCCCGATAAACCGGTTTATGATTGCCTCCCTCCCTCATCAGCAGCAACACCAGGTATTTTACTCAACAAGCCATCGCGTCACATGACCAGCGCGTGTGTGGCGGCCGCTGGCAGCTCATGGTTTGGGGGCGCTGCTGTGATGGGCAGGCCTTATTATTGCCTAATTTTTTCTCCTTTTTTTTTCCTTGCTAACGCTAGCGACCCGACCCTCTTCACAGGGCAGGTTTTTTTTTTTTCCTATGTAATCAGTATTGTATTACGTTCTCTCTTTCTTTATTTCTTTAGCTTTCTCTTTGTAGCGACTTAATGCTGGGCCTCAGTGAAGACTTCCCCGCTTAGACCCTTTGATGTGACTACACACACACACACACACACCAATGTGGTGTAGTGGTTAACGCTACTGACCATGGGTGAACCCGGGTGTGCGTGCCGAGAGGGTCGGACTAGCATAGGTTCGAATACTGGGCGTGGCAGTCAGCCCACGCCCAACCCAGGTGTTCATCCTTCTTTCCACCACTTCCTCGTCCATTTCACCTTAAATAGATCGACAGAATTCGCTCCGTACGCCAACGATAGACAGCTGGTGAGATCTCCGTATGTTTACGAGTTAACAGCTGATGATGGTGAATCCCCAACACACCCAGACGTCACCACCACCACCACTATCACATTCTCCAACACAAGGTTCGGATCACATGGGTCACATGTAGATCGATAGTCGTACAGTAAACACACACACACACACACACACACACACCTGGCGTCTTGCATGTCAACTTCACTCGCACACTTATAACTCAAGTCCTGGGTTCGTTACCCTCTGCTGCTGCTGCTATGGTCGTATATTGGTGGGTGTCGAGGGGCGTTTGTTTACACATCCATGGATTCACGTCTCCGTGAGGATAGTAATGTGTCGTGGCTGGACCCTACTGGGCCGTGAGCTGCCAGGGTCACGTGAATTATATCGTGCTACAGCAAAACAAACAGGTGTGTGTGTGTGTGTGTGTGTGTGTGTGTGTGTGTGTGTGTGTGTGTGTGTGTGTTTGCGCGCGCGCGCGCGAGATTACTATTTGTGTGTTACGGGGAGACAGTTCTACACTCGTGTTGCCCCGTCTCTTTAACCTTGTATATATATATATATATATATATATATATATATATATATATATATATATATATATATATATATATATATGTACCATACTTCAATTCCTACACACACACACACACACACACACATGATGACCCCCCACAACTAGTACAAAACTCACTCCCGCACTGTACAAACACGCACTCACAAATGGTCAATAACACACAACACAAACACATTTGTTTCCTTGTTTATAACGTCTTCCTTGGCGCTTGCGGCGAGGACTTCCTTCACGCGACGTCTGATTTTAGACGACCTTTATAAGAAATTTATATATAAGAAGTTTATATGAACCTCCTGAATAACTTGCTCAGAGGCAATGGGTAAAGATTGTCCTGGAGTCAAGTGGTGGCTGTCAAGACGGCCAAGTGTCGTGTGTCAGGAGGGAAGCACCAGAGGAAGGGAGGGAAGGGGGTCAACGTGAAAGACGTTGCGGTGGTGAAATGGGGAGCTGTCAAGAATATGGTGAAGGTGCTGTCAAGATGGGGAGAGAGGGGTGGTGCGGGGCGGCCGCTTGCCTGCTGTCAAGATGGGGAGAGAGGGGTATGCTGCGGGGCGGCCGCTTGGGGCGGGCGGGAATGCTGCCTGCTGTCAAGACTGATAATGGTGGGAAGTGTGAAGATAATAAGGGGGGACTGTCCAAAGAAGATAACGTGAGGGAGGGGAACTGTCAAGAAAATTCTGAGGCGCTGTCTAGATTATGGTGTGTGTGTGTGGGTGGGTGGGTGAGGTGGGTGTGGGTGGGTGAGGTGGGTGAGGAAACCGTGAACACGACAGACGAGTGTGTGGCCTATCATGATGACTTGGTGACTGGCAGTCAACAGGCTCGGTTCCCACCAAGTGACACACTGATGTAGTTAGTCACTTCTTCAGGGCTTCCTGCTTACCCCTTCTCTCTCTCTCTCTCTCTCTCTCTCTCTCTCTCTCTCTCTCTCTCTCTCTCCCCTCCCCCCAGAAAAAAAAAAACAGCACAATGCCGGGTTGTCATCACCGCCGACACCTGATCTGTCTGTCTGTCTGTCTGCTTGCGTCTCTCTCTCTTAGCAATGCAGCCCTCCCGTCCACACGGCTGCATCACAAGCTCGGCTGGCTGTACAGACCCTACCCTCAATGAACATCTTAAGGTCCTCCGTTAAGGACACACACACACACAAGAAGTTCGTTTGAGATGGCTTGCACTCTCATTCCCCTCGAAGTTGAAAACTGGCATCGTGCCGTTCAAGGAGGAAGTACGGGGTCCTGAGCGAGACACTGGGGGTAGTCTGGGGTCAAGGAAGAGGGAGGAGGAGAAGGAGGAGGAGGAAGCTACGGCGGGGGAAGGGAGTGGCGACAAAAGCGGAGGGACGCTGGTCCCTCGCACAAAAGTGGTGGTGGGTTTGGAAGGTCATCATGGCCCGAGCGGATATTACGAATGATAGAGAAAGAGGAAAAGTTGACGACAGTCTCTCTCTAAGTCTGTGGGGGAACGAGAGAGGCGCTGCTTCGTGACGCTGCGACAGCAGCGGTAGTAGGAAGAACGAACAGTGGTCAATGGAAGTCACTCCACCAGACTTCGACGACGACATCTTCACTAACAACTCGTGGCGGGGGACGATGATGATGATGATGATGATGATGATGATGACACGGAGGTCAAGCCAGTGAGTGAGTCATGCGCCACTCGTGGCCCATTAGGTTGGTCCCTCTCCACCCTCACACCCTTCCCACCACACCGATCAGGAGACGTGCGTCACAGTGACGTCTGGATGCCGTAGCCGCGTCACGACGCGTCTCAGATCGGAGACCAGACGCTCACGACATCCGATACGGGCCGCATCGGGAACGCGAGACGCCGCTTATAAAACGTAAAAAAAAAAAAAAAATAAAAATGATGATATCTGATGAAGATATCTTTTTCATTTGGCTAAAACGCCGCAATACACGACGGATTGTGGACACTGGGAAAGAAGGGAGGAGGAAGGGAGGCGAAGAAGACAGAGCCACCGTCACACGATAGCGACTTACATTACGACATCAAAAGATGGGGACTGGGAGGATCGGGTGAGGAGGAGTGTTTGGGGGAAGGTTAGGTTAGGTTAGGTTAGGTTAGGTTAGGTTAGGTCGGGGTCGGGGGTCGGGGAGAAGGAAGTATGGTCGAGAGGTTGACGAAAAAAAGGCACTGGGGAGGAGAAGGTAGGGACAAAGTAACGAGTTCAACCTGAGGGCAAAATAAGGTACTGGGGAGAAGATGGGGAGAATCCACTGGGGAGTAAAGATTGGGAGGAGAGCCTGATGGAAAAAAATAAACAAGCAATCATAAATTATCCTAAATTACCTAGTCATTCCGAGGCTAATAGCCAAGCCTTATAAGGGAAAGGGGGAAGTGGGGGGTTGGGTTGTACCCCAGGCGTGGTCGGGGCCTAATGGGGACTGATCACTCACTAACGAGGCTGTTAGCACCCAGTCACGCATACACACATACACACACGCGAGTAAAGAGGAGACACTAAAAGTCTTTACTTACAAAAGAAATGTTCACTGTAGTAACATACACACACACACACACACACACACACAGCGCAACTTAAAGAGTATATAACTCGCACTTCATAACTAAATCCACCACGATCCACACCATGCTTCAAAAGAACTACCCCACTAATGCTGAATGCAAGAACATTATAAAACAAAATCATCCTGTGTGAGGGTATCTGCTGTATGTATCCTTAGCTATCTCCTTACCTAAAAAAAAATGGTTCTTGAGATAAAGTCCTCATATCTGATAACGTCAGGTATGAGGTGCGCCGCTAAATGTGTGTGTGTGTGTGTGTGTGTGTGTGTGTGTGTGTGTGAAGGATGGGTAATATACCACGTTCTTAAACCTTAATCCGACTCGAGTGCCTCTATACTGCGAACTAAATGCGAACTAAATCCACCCGAATCCCGACACATCCTTCGCACCGTCCCGCAAAATAGCACCACCAAAATTTCGCACACCCGGTATAAACGGCGTCTAATACTAATAATAACTGGCGTATAATAATGATAATAATAATAACTGATAAATAATCGTGGCCACAAGTACGGTGCTGGAAGGAAGGAACAGCGGCAGAAAAAGTGATACGGAAGAAGTGATACGTGGTCCACGAGGGGGGAAATCTATATAATCCATCTGGTGAGAAGTCTGTCTGTCTCTCTCTTCTTAAGGGGTTCGATCATGTAATCCTCTCAATTTACCAAAAGACATCTTTCGACTCTGATCCTTTGAGAGAAGGAAGTCGACAAGGGAAAGGGGGGGCTGCTGCTGCTGCTCTCTCTCTCTCTCTCTCTCTCTCTCTCTCTCTCTCTCTCTCTCTCTCTCTCTCTCTCTCTCTCTCTCTCTCTGTCTCTCTCTCTCTCTAAGTTAGGAAGTAGATACGTAGACAGCTGCCGACCAAGGAGGTATATATATATTACACCGGGTACTACCCACCCGCGTATCGGGACAATAAAGCAACACTCATACGACATAAAATCATTACCACAATCGCATGTTTACCAAATGGCATCCTAGCTTCGTCTCTTTGATGTATATCAACTGACTTATATTTCTCTCTCGTGTCTCCCCTGATGATGTGATTATTACACGAAAGTGCACTTGGGAACTTACCGTGTTTCATTTTCCCCGTGGACTCATAATATATATATATATATATATATATATATATATATATATATATATATATATATATTGGGAAAATGGGAGAAATCTGGGGGAATCAAGGTCAGTTAAGACACGTCCAGAGAAGAGATTCAGGACGGCCATCAAAACATTTGAAGCTGGCAAGGGCGGCACAGGGTCCTTGAGGACACCGACGCCCACGACGAAGAGTTGTTGAGCTCCTGAACAAGATGATGGCCCTTGAAATCCAACGACTCGACCAGCCAAGTACGACTTGGATGTACGAAGTATGATGATAGCGTCACCCTGAGAGCAAACTTGCTAGACTTAACCCACCAAAGTACGATAACATGACCTTACGTAAGGTACGAAGACTCGTCCCAGCGCGTGTACGGTGACGCAGTTTTATGATGGAGTCCCATTGGGTACACGGTAGTTCGACCCACTGATTAACGATAATGAACTAACGAGTACGATAATCTGACCCCAGGTCTTAAAATGAGGTGCGATGACCAAAGCTCACCACAGGGGACGTTCTGACCCCACAGGATACAGTGAATCGACTCGCTGAATACGCTGAATCTATCTTATGAGTAACGTTGACTTATCCCCATTGGACGCAGGATGTCCTGTCCCATTAAGCAGGATGACTTGACCCGCTGAATTAGATGACAACTGATAAGAAGAGTACAACCGATTCGAGCCAGGCGTTGAAGAATATTAACTCTAAAAGTACGATAATTTCGACTCATAAAAAAAGCACAATAACCATGAAAGAAGAAAAAAAAAAGGGGGCGAATCATCGTACATCTTAGGTAGTGACTCTCTCAACACGGTAATAACACACGTCAAAAACCTCAGCAATACATTTTGATTAATCATCTCACGATAATAATAATCTCACTTCTCGAATTCAACAGCAACTCTCGGTACGGTAACTTCATCCGTTCGGTACGATATTTTCACTTTGTTTACGATACTTTTACCCTCTCGCTAAAATCCATCAAAACAGGCCATAATCACCCATCATTTAACATATATATATATATATATATATATATATATATATATATATATATATATATATATATATATATATATATATATATATATATATATTCATATATTTATTCTGTCCACTTGTGGACGAGTGGCAATTCCAAGCCAATACCTTCTACTTGTTGACACTGGCACTCAAAGAGAGGGGCACGCCTCGCTACCGTCATGTTCAAGAACGCTAAAGGCGATTGCGAGGAGTCAAGTTCTCACCAGCGTGTTGGGGTAATCGTCGAAACTTAGGGACGTGGACTGGTTACATCTACGGGGGGAGGAGGGATGTTTAAGTGTGGTATGCTGGGAAATGAAGAAGAAGGATTAACTGGAATAGAACACAAGACGCGCTGGTCGTTTAATCTCTTTCGTGAGATGGAGAAAGTGTGTTTTGCTATAAGGGCTAGGAAGATTAACAGTCTTGGAGGTATGGCATAACAGCCCCACAGAGCAGAGGATGGAAATATGGAAAGAATGGGCACCTGGAAAATATGATGGTAGAAAGGCCCAGGAAGTCTAAAAGAGACGGTCCTCTGGAAGTATGGATGTACTGTGTTGCCGTCAGAAAGATTTGTCATCTGAATCGTAAAGGCGTCTGGAAGTGACAGGACTCTGGAGGACGTATAGACACCTGGAAGGAGTGGTTATCTGGAGGTGTGAGCTGGTCCAGAGGGCGTGGGCGTGTGAAGGGCGCACAAAGGCATCACTGGCACCATAGGGCGAAGGTGCTCGCAGGATCAAGTGTGAGGAAGGTGAATACGCTTTTTAGAAGCGTGTGTGTGTTAGAGACAGACCGGGTAATGCAGGGGGTCATGGCAGCGTATACATCAGGTGTGGGTGTAGACAGTACACGGACGTGGGTGTAGCCAGCACACAGGTATGGGTGTGGACAGTCCACAGTCGAGGGTGTGACCAGCACACGGGTGTGGATGTAGACAGTACACAGGTGTGGGTGCCGACAGTACAAAGGTGTGGATGTACACAGTAAACTGGCGTGAATGTAGACAGCATACGGGTGTGGGTGTAGCCAGCATACGGGTGTGGGTGTAGCCAGCATACGGGTGTGGGTGTAGCCAGCAGCACACGGGTGGAACCATGATGATCACCCGTCCCTACCCTGAGAATGGGCAGGACTGGCCCCGACGCCCATGTGGGGTCACGGGCGAAGGCCTGACCCTGCCGCCCCCCGAAGCTTTTCCCACCAGTCGGGAGAGAAGGCCGCTTGCGTCATCTCTGGATCCACGAACTCAAATAATGCTCACACATCTCTCAACACATCACCTTTCACCTTCTATACGATACACAAGCCAACATAGGAACCAACAAGGCTGTTTGCTCAATGATAATTGTGATGAAAAGATGATCTCGTACACATACCTAAACCAATCAATAAGGAAAAAAAAGAACTTTCTTCATAAAACCGAGACAATACTGAGGGAGGACAAGTCCCATGCAACGCGATAAATCAGATCGAGTTTCGTCCATCTCCAGAAACGAGTCGATTCATTTTTGTTGGGAAGGGTCAGCTCATAGTGGCACCAGGCGCCCTGTTGGGCTGGAGAGGCGAGACACCCGTCCCGTCCAGACACCAGACGGAGAGGGCCTCCTCCTCCTGACGAAGAGGAGACCTCAACTAACCAGACGGAAAGGGCCACCTCCTCTTTCTCCTCCTGACGAAGCGGAGGCCTCAACTACAGTGGAACAAACATGACCTTTCCCCGCCTCCTAATCCTCACCTACATGCGAATAATCCCCTGCAAATCTGAACTAATCCCGAACAGTATTAAGCAATGCTGGTGATAGTACGAAAGCTGGCGATTGGTACGCAGGGAGGAGCAACACGACGGAGCTCAGTTCGGCACCACGTAAGCGTCGAAGCAGGGCGGAGACGTGCCCATGTGTTAATACCGTGATCAAGAGTTCTAATCGTGGACCCACCCTGACAGGAACTGTACATACATATAGCTGAACAATACATATGTATACCCAGCGATGCACTACTGTATTACCCAGCAACCAGAACCAACGTCTATATACACTACTGTATGATTAGTAATACACTGAGATGCACTGCTGTATATCCAAGCACACGTAGTGTATCACTAAACGAAGTAATTAATACCCACCCAGAATATATTGTCGCATATGGGGAGAAAGGTGTAAACTTTTCATCCTACGTCTTCTACAAGCAGTGCACTGAAATACAGTTCATCGTACAGTGACGTACACACGGCTCTGCAGTCGCAACGCAGGGCACTGCTACAAATAGTGAAATTTGGTTCCAGTGATTCGTTTCAGCCACAAACTACGCCAATTACAGTGAAATTATCAATTATTACTTTTTTTTTTTTAAGGATCATCAATCATTCTTGCTGGAATGCAATTAACCAACAACAATTAACGACAATTAGCCAATTCAAATTGGAACGGTTTGCGGAGCACTACAAAAACTGGGGTGGGGGAACGACTGACCAGCTGGGAATTATGTTTTGAGAATGTGTCGACGGGTGGGGGATAAAAAAAAAACACATTCGAAACCATCTTGCTTGTAGCGTTACGAAGGAGACGATAAAGAACATGTAAACGAATACTTCAGATAGGACAACGACCCTTCCTAAGTTTCTGCTGTCCTCTTGACGCAAGAAAGTGTAAAGTACGTCTTGAGAAAGAACGTACCGAGAGAACACGGACCAGCAAAGTAAGTACCGGGAGAACACGGACCAACAAAGTACGTACCGGGAGAACACGGACCAACAAAGTACGTACCGGGAGAACACGGACCAACAAAGTAAGTACCGGAAGAACACGGACCAACAAAGTACGTACCGGGAAAACACGGACCAACAAAGTACGTACCGGAAGAACACGGACCAACAAAGTAAGTACCGAGAGAACACGGACCAACAAAGTAAGTACCGGAAGAACACGGACCAACAAATGACGTACCAACTTCATGTCTTTTAACACAAAGTACTTGCTCTTACCTTACACCAGAGGGCACACAATAATTCATAGAGTGAAGATTAACGACCGTTCCCCCACCCTCATCCCCATCTCTTCCTCTCCACCCCATCCCCACCTATTCCCCCCACCCCATCCCCACCTCTTCCTCCCACCCCATCCCCACCTCTTTCCTCCCCCCACCATGCCAACCTCTTCCCCCCATCCCATCCCCACCTCTTTCCCCCCACCATACCAACCTCTTCCCCCCATCCCATCACCACCTCTTCTCCCCACCATCCCAACCTCTTCCCCCCACCCTATCACCACCTCTTCTCCCCACCACGCCAACCTCTTCCCCCACCCCATCACCACCTCTTTCCTCCCCCCACCATGCCAACCTCTTCCCCCACCTCTTCCTCCCCCCCATACCAACCTCTTTCCCCCACCCCATCACCACCTCTTCTCTCTCTCCCCCCCGCCCTCACGAGTACAAGGTCCTCGAAGTTCCGACCATTCCAACGGCTTTATAAATGATGGGGAAAACGTCCAAGTGGGATGTGAACATGCAGCAGCGTGGGGCTGTTTCTACACACACACACACACACACACACACACACACACACTGAGCACAGGTTCAGCAAACTGATCGCATCTTACGTATGGCCAAAAACTGGAACGCTTCTCCCTAGTGCTGGTTAACGCACCTACACAGAAGCAGCGAAAGATGGCGCCGGACGAGAGACAACTGAGCTACTAAGGTAAGGCCCATCTTGGGTGAGAGAAGAGTGAGGGTGACTTGATCACACAGCTTCTAGGCTTTCCAAACATACATGATGAAGACAAGTGAACACTGCTTTGAGAGATGTAAGAGACAGAACAACAAGAACACATAACATGAAAACATATACGAAACGTGTTTGAAAATTAAAACAGTAACGTATTTTCATTGTAGGAGTGATGGATGAATGAAATCAAAATGAATGATGACAAGGCATATGCAAGCAGCATACATAAATCTTAAAACGCAAGATGGCCGTCGCGAGAGCTCGAGAGATGGGGCACACCAACGAGTGTAAACCCACCTCCCTGTGTAATACAACCAGGTAATCTACACACACACAAGTGCGGTCAGTCAGGTACTGCAAAAGATAATCAGAAAGGTAAACAAGCGGGCCAGTCCCCAATTACGTAAGGCCGAAATTCCACCAAACTTTCTCCTAACGTTACGAACCACTGACACTACCCACTCCAGCAGCCCAGCAGCCCAGCAGCCCGGCCCGGCCATAATCACCTAATCCCCCTCCTCCACCAACCCCCTCCCCGACTAATGACCTGTCTCCCTCTCTCTCATTCGGTCAAGCATAACTCATTCAAATCAATCAGTGAACGGGAGGAGGAGGAGGAGGAGGAGGAGGATGAAGACCCACTCAGGCAATGTGTCTGGATAGACAAACCTCGCCTCGCTAGCTGGCTGGCTGGCTTCCACCAGTCCGCCAGCGCGTCAGCTGGGCGGAGGAGGAGGAGGAGGAGGAGGAGAGAAGAAGGAGGAGGCGTTGGTGCGCTGCCTGACTACCTCATAAGCAGCTTTCTCGCTCGCCTACGCACGAACGCAATTAATGAAGGCCCCCACCCCCCCAAAAAAAGAACAAAAAAAAAAAAAAACGAGGACTAATTCGCACACGAACTGCTGCAGGATAGGCGACTGCGCACCACAGGTTAACAGGGGCGTACGGAGAGCGACTCGACACTAAGAATGACTGCGCACGAGACAAGTGCCCGACACTCGGACACACGCCAAACGGCCGATTAGGTAACGTCTGTGCGCTCTACTGCGCATCTCTCTCTCTCTCTCTCTCTCTCTCTCTCTCTCTCTCTCTCTCTCTCTCTCTCTCTCGTCGTCTCCAGTGATCACGGTAAACTCAGCGAGAATGGGATAACTGAGGACGCCTTCGAGGAGGAGGAGAGGCAGATGCATCGTTCCGAGGGACTTGGGAGTGTGTGTGGCCGGCAACACCACACGAGGCAGGCTGGGCGCTGTATCCCCGAAGGGATGATAATAATGGGTTATGGTCACCTAAAACGCATCTTCCCACACCCTTTCTTCATCCTTCTCCGCTGCCTCCACCCCTCCCTTTCACCCTAACACACACACACACACACACACACACACAGATGGGAGGCCCTACGAGTGCAACACTCCCTCCCAATAAAGTAAAAAAAATAGGTAATTACAAAAAGGTAATCACACACACACACACACACACACACACACACACTCTGGTGTTCCAAAAACGTGACGGAGACGTAACTGACCACCACAGTCTGAAAGGCGCTGCGGAAGAAAAATGAGGAGTCGACAGAGAACCTCCTGCTTATGGTATCTACTCCACTGAGAGACGACGTGTGTGTACCACTGGTTCAGGAGCAGATCGTCTATAACGAGTCGGTCCTCCAAACAGAGAGTGAACAACATGTCAACAGGAGAGAGAGAGAGATGGGTGGGTGGGTGGGTGATGTGTATATTATTGGCCTGCCTGAAAGCCTTTGACACCATCCCCCCAAACATTGGCCTGCCTGAAAGCCTTTGACACCATCCCCCCCCCCCCCAAACAAAAGAGTGAGCAGAGAAGTTAAGCTTTTCAAGATGATGTCAGAGGCGCAATGGTTTAAATGGCCTGAAAGCTGCCTAACTGGGGAGAGAGAGAGAGAGAGAGAGAGAGAGAGAGAGAGAGAGAGAGAGAGAGAGAGAGAGAGAGAGAGAGAGAGAGGGAGAGAGGGGAGAGAGAGAGAGGGGAGAGAGAGAGAGAGAGAGAGAGAGAGAGAGAGAGAGAGAGAGAGAGAGAGAGAGAAAGCGAGAGAGAGAGAGAGAGAGAGAGAGAGAGAGAGAGAGAGAGAGAGAGAGAGAGAGAGAGAGACGTTGGAAGGTACTCCCTCCGAGTTTGGTTGAGGATAATAAGCGAGGTTCCCCTTGGCTTTGCTCAGACCACTGCTGTTTTCTGGCCTGTGCAAATGACTTGCTTGAAGAAATTGAATCCCAAATATCTTTAAACCGATGATGTTACGAGTATAAAATGGAACTTTGGACTAATAGAGAGTGAAATATATTGCAATGAAACACAATCAAGTGTGTGAAAAAATCAGGAAGACATTATAGTATGCAACTATCATAATGACAAGGAACGAATCGGCCCTATGGAGAAGGAGAACACGAAGGTAACATTATCTCGAGTTATCACACGAAAATTACGTTCAAGGAAGCCCTTCCAGTCCATGGACAACTGGACAGTGAAACCAAGCGTTTGGGATTCGGGTTCTGTTGTTGTTTTGTTCTGTTCTGTTCTCCTCACCTGACCCCTAACAGCCAGCATGTAAAACTTGCCTGGAGACGGTCCAACGGAATGCAACGATCAATGATGCCAGAATTAAGTGGAAGAAGTTAGGGGAAGGAGAGAGAGAGAGAGAGAGAGAGAGAGAGAGAGAGAGAGAGAGAGAGAGAGAGAGAGCATTTGCCCTCCGTTCTCCTTGTCTATGTTTACTTTGGCCAACAGAAGATTACATCCCTTCCCTCCCTCCCTCGTCCCATGGTGGAGTGTGACTGTGTGTGTGTGTGTGTGTGTGTGTGTGTGTGTGTGTGTGTGTGTGTGTGTGTGTACAGGAGGAGGAGGAGGAGGAGGAGGCTGGTGACCAAGCCAGGCCAACATATAATTTTAACCAGGGGAAACTTGGGTGCCCAGCTGTTTGGCCCGAGTCGTCAGGACTCTCTCTCTCTCTCTCTCTCTCTCTCTCTCTCTCTCTGAGCAAGAAAGGAGGCAAACGATCAGTAATAAGAAGAGAAGGAAGAGGATGAGGAGAAAGAGAAGGAGGAAGAAGAGGAAGGGACGAAGAGGGTGGACATTCAAAAGACTCGTGAGGAAGGAAGCCAGCAAGAGTGGCAGGAGGGCGTGGCACTGCAGTGCTACAGAGGAGCCGACCCAATCAATCTTAAAACACAAACGAGGAGGAGGAGGATTCTCCTCCTCATCGCCTGCCCAGCACCGCCAAGATCTCACCTCACCATCCATTCGAACCTCAGGTTAAGGCGGGCGTCTGGCCCGAGACACACCCATACGAGAGACATCTTCACTCCAGAAAATTGTTGTAGGTGGAAAAACGCACCTCAGCTCTCTGAACTGTGCGTCCACAGGGTGGAACACCATCTCAAACTCACACAAACATGGGCACTGATCTTATCACAGTCACTCACGTCTGTGTAATGACATAGTAACATATATATATCTTTTCTTTCTTGCATACTACTCGCCATTTTCCGCGTTAGCGAGGTAGCGTTAAGAACAGAGGACAGCCTTAGAGGGAATATCCTCACTTGGTCCCTTTCTCTGTTTCTTTTTTTTTCTGGAAAAGCACAAAACGGGAGGGGAGGATTTCCAGCCCCACCGCTCCCTCCCCTTTTAGTCGCCTTCTACGATTCGCAGGGAATACGAGGGAATACGTGGTAAATATTCTTTCTCCTGTATCCCCAGGGATATATATATATATATATATATATATATATATATATATATATATATATATATATATTTGGATCTTCACACCCACTGTCTTCTCTTTTTGAGACCGACCGTTTCCAGTAGCTCTTACAAATAATCGTGCTCCTCATATATTATCGAGCAGCTCATATATCATCGCGTGTAGCTCATATAACGCTGCGTGGGTTATATATATTAATAGTGTACATCTATTATTGGTGCATCTCATCTATTATGAGCGTATGCCCATTACCTATGCAGCCTCTACGTAGATTCACAATGCTTATGTACTTATTCTCTGGTGATCGGATTGGATCCTTCTTTTAATACGTAGTTGCTTAATACACCGTACTTGCTGGTTCTGGTTATTGAGGAGAATACATATCTATTTTCACTTTTCTGTAGATCATAATAATGTGCGCGTGGGTGCATGTCTCTCTCTCTCTCTACCAAGAATGAACCCCCAGCTGCAGTTGCTATGGTCGCTTAATCGGTCGGCATTCTGAGGCCGTTTGTGTAGCGCCATTCGAAAATGGCCTCACTCGTCTTACGAGAGCCTCTCTCTCTCTCTCTCTCTCTCTCTCTCTCTCTCTCTCTCTCTCTCTCTCTCTCTCTCTCTCTCTCTCTCTCTCTCTCACGGCCGGATTCGACGGCAAAAACCACCGGGTCTCCAATAACGACCCAACCAGCTCAGCGACTGTGTACATTTCGCCGTCTGTCTAAGGCCACGGCCGAACACGAACACACGAAGAAGGAGAGTTCGTACGAGTCTCTTAGACAAACCTGAATAAACGTATTTCCATAAACTGCCTTTAGGACACACACACACACACACACACACACTAACAAGACTTCTCAAGACGATCATAGTAAAAATAAGAAAGAAAAAACAAAACTACTAGACAGGCCTCCTACAATTCCAGTGGATGGCGGTCGGTCGGAGATAACAGTCCAATGTCCCTGATGGAGCTGTGGTGTCCACAGCCAGTATGTCTGGCGCCGCCGGGCAGCCGAGGGGACTGGCTCCTGCGGGCGACATCAGCGAGCGATGAGTTTCTGATCACATGATAAAATGTCGACTTGTTTGGGGGTGTCAAACGTTTGATGGCCTCATGAGAGGCGACTCCGCCACGACGAACGAGCAACAGCACGTCTTGGTGTATCACAGAGACCACAGCAAGTCTGCATCACCGCGATACATTCGCTGGAGCCCTGTAACAGCACACAGCGCGTCTGTACCACCACAGAGCCTACTGCTGGAACCCCAGACAGCACACAGCACGTCTCTGCCACCACAGAACCTACTGCTGGTGCTGCTGCTGGAACTCCCTGGCAACACACAGCCTCGTCAACGTCACGTAGCCAACAATTCTGGAAAAACTTTGGAGGCTGGACGAAGGGGCGGCAGCCCTCCGCGGAATGCTGATGTTCTGGGCAAGCACTCTACTGCACCCACACACACACACACACACACACACACACACACACACTGCAGAGGTGCCCCGCAAAAGTATCATTTCTATCACACACACACACAAGCCGCTGCTCGAGTTTAAACAGGCGATCGCCGGGCCCGCATTTCACCGCAGTGGAGTCACGCAAGCTAGCAAGCAAGCAAGCCAAGAACCGAGCGCCCCAAGCTGAGCACTCAATAAACATTAATAGCCAGGACATCACGACCGGCGGCGGCGGCGGCGTCACGACAAACGAGGAATGGCTTGGACGCGTTGATCCGACGATAAAGCAAACGCGTCTCCCCCCCACAGTCTTGGGTATCCAAATGACAGCGATGACGAGTAACGAGAGCGCGGCGGCGGTGGTCGTGTCGTCTCCTCCCCGACCACTTGGTCGTCGCTCAAGTCCATCGTCTCCCCGATGTTCGTTCGGTGTAATCTACCGCCTCTCGTCTTTCTCGACGGTCGCCTTGTCGACGCCCGCCGCCTGGCCCTTAATTCTCAACCTCCTCCTCCTCCTCCTGTCTTAACGGCCACGTCAGTTCTTCCCGAGGTGCACCAAACGAGAGGTTACACCCACGGCAGGAGCGGGAACCCGCCCGCACGAGATGAGGACCGAGTCACCGATCCTGTGGCCACCACACACAAGGACTCGCACGTTGGGAGAGGAGGGCCCGGTGCATCGGCGGGGTGAAGCTCAAGGCCTTGCTGAGGGGAGGGTGAGGAGAGGGACGCTGATGGGCGTATGGCGCGTTGGACTAGAGAGGGTGGCAGTGAGGGAGGGAGAACCACGAACGAGGATGAGTAGCAACACGACGGCACAGTGTCATCCCTCACTGAACGAGAGTAATTGACGGGAAAGACCATCTGATCTCTCAACACACTCTCCCTTGTCACGCTACTCCCACACACACACACACACACACAGTCTCTCTCTCTCTCTCTCTCTCTCTCTCTCTCTCTCTCTCTCTCTCTCTCTCTCCCTCTCAGCTCGCCATAGAGTTTCGTACGATCGGAGAGGCAACGCTGCGTCTGGCGAGCACATATGGATGGGTGACCACCCCCAGGCAACACCACATACTGACGGTAGATGCCATGAGCAGTACATGCCAACCCTGTCCCATGGCAAGAATCTCGTTCTAAGTATTCATAAGTGAATATATATATTTTTTCCTCCATCTGTAACCGTCTGTTTCACCCTCCTGTCTGTATATATCTCTGTCTCTGCCTTAGAAAGGATAACATTCCACAGCAAAAGCCGCTGCTGAGCTGTCTGTTCATCTCGGAGCAATCCCGTAGGATCGGGTCGAGATCCCTCCTGCCTTTCTTAACTCTCTTTTAAGTTACCGCCCAGTTAACAGTAGTGATTAAGGTGTGGAGGCTCAGCATGTCGAACCCAATTAAGTGCTCTTGCTTCCCTACTAAGAAATACCTTAAAGAAAAAAAAAAGTCCTAAATCAAACAAATCATATAAAAAAATAGACGACAGTTAACTAAAGACGAGGAAAGACCCATCCACTCATATATATACATATATATATATATATATATATATATATATATATATATATATATATATATATAGATAGATAGATAGATAGATAGACATACATACACGCACATACATGTCCATATACACACATATACATATATAAATAAATACACATATCCATACATACACATGTACACAAATACATATTCATACCAGCTCGCATTCATCCATTCCGACGCCACCCCAGACCCACGGGAAACAGCATTGCCCGCCCCCCTGCGTCAGCGAGGCAACGCCAGGAAACAGACGAAAAATGGCCACATCCGCTCACACTCATTCTCTAGCTGTCATATATATATATATATATATATATATATATATATATATATATATATATATATATATAGCGTTATTGAGATGGCCTGGATAAGGGCATTTAGATCCCCGTGCTATCTCGGCAAACAAAAGAAAAGCCAAGACCAGGGAAATCTTTCATATGAAAACATTCTGGAAACTGATCAAACACCGAGAGAAATAATGAAAAAAAACCATATCGGTATGACGCATTTCACACGTAAAAAAAAAAAAAGTTTCCCCTCTCACCCAAAAGCCTAACAGCTTCCCTTCCACCCATTTAGTTATAAACCCCCCCCCCCTCTCAGGCCACAGTCCACACCCTCTCAGGCCACAGTCCACACCCCTCTCTGGCCACAGTCCACACCCCTCTCAGGCCACAGTCCACACCCCTCTCAGGCCACAGTCCACACCCCTCTCAGGCCACAGTCCACACCCCTCTCAGGCCACAGTCCACACCCCTCTCAGGCCACAGTCCACACCCCTCTCAGGCCACAGTCCACACCCCTCTCAGGCCACAGTCCACACCCTCTCAGGCCACAGTCCACACCCCTCTCAGGCCACAGTCCACACCCCTCTCAGGCCACAGTCCACACCCCTCTCAGGCCACAGTCCACACCCCTCTCAGGCCACAGTCCACACCCCTCTCAGGCCACAGTCCACACCCCTCTCAGGCCACAGTCCACACCCCTCTCAGGCCACAGTCCACACCCCTCTCAGGCCACAGTCCACACCCCTCTCAGGCCACAGTCCACACCCCTCTCAGGCCACAGTCCACACCCCTCTCAGGCCACAGTCCACACCCCTCTCAGGCCACAGTCCACACCCCTCTCAGGCCACAGTCCACACCCCTCTCAGGCCACAGTCCACACCCCTCTCAGGCCACAGTCCACACCCCTCTCAGGCCACAGTCCACACCCCTCTCAGGCCACAGTCCACACCCCTCTCAGGCCACAGTCCACACCCCTCTCAGGCCACAGTCCACACCCCTCTCAGGCCACAGTCCACACCCCTCTCAGGCCACAGTCCACACCCCTCTCAGGCCACAGTCCACCCCTCTCAGGCCACAGTCCACACCCCTCTCAGGCCACAGTCCACACCCCTCTCAGGCCACAGTCCACACCCCTCTCAGGCCACAGTCCCACCCCTCTCAGGCCACAGTCCACACCCCTCTCAGGCCACAGTCCACACCCCTCTCAGGCCACAGTCCACACCCCTCTCAGGCCACAGTCCACACCCCTCTCAGGCCACAGTCCACACCCCTCTCAGGCCACAGTCCACACCCCTCTCAGGCCACAGTCCACACCCCTCTCAGGCCACAGTCCACCCCTCTCAGGCCACAGTCCACACCCCTCTCAGGCCACAGTCCACACCCTCTCAGGCCACAGTCCACACCCCTCTCAGGCCACAGTCCACACCCCTCTCAGGCCACAGTCCACACCCCTCTCAGGCCACAGTCCACACCCCTCTCAGGCCACAGTCCACACCCTCTCAGGCCACAGTCCACACCCCTCTCAGGCCACAGTCCCACCCCTCTCAGGCCACAGTCCACACCCCTCTCAGGCCACAGTCCACACCCCTCTCAGGCCACAGTCCACACCCCTCTCAGGCCACAGTCCACACCCCTCTCAGGCCACAGTCCACACCCCTCTCAGGCCACAGTCCACACCCCTCTCAGGCCACAGTCCACACCCCTCTCAGGCCACAGTCCACCCCTCTCAGGCCACAGTCCACCCCTCTCAGGCCACAGTCCACACCCCTCTCAGGCCACAGTCCACCCCCTCTCAGGCCACAGTCCACCCCCTCTCAGGCCACAGTCCACACCCTCTCAGGCCACAGTCCACACCCCTCTCAGGCCACAGTCCACACCCCTCTCAGGCCACAGTCCACACCCCTCTCAGGCCACAGTCCACACCCCTCTCAGGCCACAGTCCACACCCCTCTCAGGCCACAGTCCACCCCTCTCAGGCCACAGTCCACACCCCTCTCAGGCCACAGTCCACCCCTCTCAGGCCACAGTCCACACCCCTCTCAGGCCACAGTCCACCCCTCTCTGGCCACAGTCCACACCCCTCTCAGGCCACAGTCCACACCCCTCTCAGGCCACAGTCCACACCCCTCTCAGGCCACAGTCCACCCCTCTCAGGCCACAGTCCACCCCTCTCAGGCCACAGTCCACCCCTCTCAGGCCACAGTCCACACCCCTCTCAGGCCACAGTCCACACCCCTCTCAGGCCACAGTCCACACCCCTCTCAGGCCACAGTCCACACCCCTCTCAGGCCACAGTCCACACCCCTCTCAGGCCACAGTCCACACCCCTCTCAGGCCACAGTCCACACCCCTCTCAGGCCACAGTCCACACCCCTCTCAGGCCACAGTCCACACCCCTCTCAGGCCACAGTCCACACCCCTCTCAGGCCACAGTCCACACCCCTCTCAGGCCACAGTCCACACCCCTCTCAGGCCACAGTCCACACCCCTCTCAGGCCACAGTCCACCCCCTCTCAGGCCACAGTCCACACCCCTCTCAGGCCACAGTCCACACCCCTCTCAGGCCACAGTCCACACCCCTCTCAGGCCACAGTCCACACCCCTCTCAGGCCACAGTCCACACCCCTCTCAGGCCACAGTCCACACCCCTCTCAGGCCACAGTCCACACCCCTCTCAGGCCACAGTCCACACCCCTCTCAGGCCACAGTCCACACCCCTCTCAGGCCACAGTCCACACCCCTCTCAGGCCACAGTCCACACCCCTCTCAGGCCACAGTCCACACCCCTCTCAGGCCACAGTCCACACCCCTCTCAGGCCACAGTCCACACCCCTCTCAGGCCACAGTCCACACCCCTCTCAGGCCACAGTCCACACCCCTCTCA
This sequence comes from Panulirus ornatus, assembly GCF_036320965.1. NCBI lineage: Eukaryota > Metazoa > Arthropoda > Malacostraca > Decapoda > Palinuridae > Panulirus > Panulirus ornatus. The sequence continues at coordinate 10,153,646 of NC_092229.1, forward strand.
GGCCACAGTCCACACCCCTCTCAGGCCACAGTCCACACCCCTCTCAGGCCACAGTCCACACCCCTCTCAGGCCACAGTCCACACCCTCTCAGGCCACAGTCCACACCCCTCTCAGGCCACAGTCCACACCCCTCTCAGGCCACAGTCCACACCCCTCTCAGGCCACAGTCCACACCCCTCTCAGGCCACAGTCCACACCCCTCTCAGGCCACAGTCCACACCCCTCTCAGGCCACAGTCCACACCCCTCTCAGGCCACAGTCCACCCCTCTCAGGCCACAGTCCACACCCCTCTCAGGCCACAAGTCCACACCCCTCAGGCCACAGTCCACACCCCTCTCAGGCCACAGTCCACACCCTCTCAGGCCACAGTCCACACCCCTCTCTGGCCACAGTCCACACCCCTCTCAGGCCACAGTCCACACCCCTCTCAGGCCACAGTCCACACCCCTCTCAGGCCACAGTCCACACCCCTCTCAGGCCATCCCCAGTCCCACACCCCTCTCAGGCCACAGTCCACACCCCTCTCGGCCACAGTCCACACCCCTCTCAGGCCACAGCCCAAACCCCTTGGGCCACGTACCCCCCCTTCGGCCCAGTCCCACCCCTCTCAGGCCAAGTCCACCCCCCCTCTCAGGAAACCAGTCCACCCCCTCTCGGGCCACAGTCCACCCCTCTCGGGCCACGGGGCCCAAACCCCTCTCGGCCACGGGTTCCACCCCCTCTAAAGGGCCCAGCCCAAAACCCCTTTCTCGGCACAGTCCCCCCCTCTCGGCCCACAGTCCACCCCTCTAAAGGCCACAGCCCCCCCCTCTCTGGCCACGGGTCCCCCCCTTCGGCCACATTTCCCACCCCTCTGGGCCCAACAGTCCACACCCCTCTCGGCCCCCCTTTCCCACCCCTCTCAGGCCACGTCCCCCCCTCCCCGGCCCACGCCCACCCCTCTCGGCCAAGTCCACCCCCCTTTCCGGCCACAGTCCACCCCTCCCCGGCCCACAGTCCACCCCCTTCGGCCACATTTCCCCCCCTCTCGGGCCCAACAGTCCACCCCCCTTTCTCGGCCACAGTCCACCCCTCTCGGGCCCAACATTTCCCACCCCTCTCGGGCCCAACAGCCCAAACCCCCTTGGGCCACAGTCCCACACCCCTCTCAGGCCCAGTCCACCCCTCTCGGCCCACAGTCCACCCCTTTGGCCCCCGCCCAAAACCCCTCTCGGCCACAGTCCCAACCCCTCTCAGGCCCAGCCCACCCCCTCTCGGGCCCACAGTCCACCCCCTCTGGGCCCACAGCCACCCCCCCTTCAGGCCACAGTCCCCACCCTCTCGGGCCCCACAGTCCCCCCCTCTCGGGCCCACTTTCCAAAACCCCTCTAAGGCCACGGGTTCCAACACCCCTTCAGGCCACAGTAAACCCCCCTCTAAAGGCCAATTTCCACCCCCCTTCGGCCCACAGCCCACCCCCCTTTTAGGCCACAGTCCAAAACCCTTCAGGCACGTCCACACCCCTCTCGGCCACAGCCCACCCCCTCAGGCCACGTCCCCCAATCTCAGGCCAAAAGTCCACACCCTCTCAGGCAAACAGTCCCCCACCCCTTAGGCCACAGTCCAAAACCCCTCTCAGGCCAAAAGCCCACACCCCTCAGGCCACAGCCCAACCCCCCTCTGGGCCCACAGCCCAACCCCCCTTCGGGCCCAAGTCCCCCCCTCTAGGCCCAGTCCAAAAACCCCTCTCGGCCACAGTCCACCCCTCTCAGGCCACAGTCCCCCCCCCCTCTCAGGCCAAGCCCACACCCCTCTCGGCCCACAGTCCACCCCTCTCGGGCCCAAAAGTCCACCCCCCCTCTAAGGCCCAGTCCCCCCTCTCGGGCCCAAGTCCAAAACCCCTCTGGGCCCAAAAGCCCACACCCCTCTCGGGCCCCAAGGGGTCCACACCCCCCCCGGCCCACAGCCCACCCCTCTCGGCCATTCCCACCCCTCTGGGCCCAGTCCACCCCCTCTCGGGCCAAACAGCCCAAAACCCCCTCCAGGCCACAGTCCCCCCCTTCAGGCCACAGTCCCCCCTCTCGGGCCCCCAGTCCACCCCCCTCTCGGGCCCCCAGTCCACACCCCTCTGGGCCACAGTCCACCCCCCTCTCGGGAAACAGTCCCCCCCCGGAAAAATTAACCCCCCGGGGAAAAAAGGGGCCAACCCCCCCCTTTTGGGGGTTCCCCCAAAAACCCCCCCCCCCCAAAAAAAGGGGAAACCCCCCCCCCCCCCCAAAAACCCCCCCCCTTAAAACCCTTTTCCCCCCCCCAAAATTTAAAACCCCCCAAGCCCCCCCCCCCCCGGAAAAACCCCCCCGGCCCCTTTCCCCCCCCCCCCTCCCAAAAAAAAAAACCCCCCCCCAAAAACCCACCCCCCCCCCCCCAAAAAAACCCCCCCCCAAAACCCCCCCCCCCCCCCCCCCCCCCCCCCCCAACCACCCCTAAATTTTAAAAAAAAACCCCCCCCCCCCAAAAAAAAACCCCCCTCCCCCCCCCAAAACCAACCCCCCCAAACCAAAAACCCAAAAAAAAAACCCCCCCCCCAAACACCCCCCCCCAAAAAAATTTTTAAAAATTTAATTACAAAAATTTCACAAAATAAAATACCGTGAATTAATGTATAAATATATGAAAAAAAAAAACCCAAATTTTACCCAAAAACACAAAAATCCCTAGAAAACAGGATTCCCGCCTACTTGCACAGAAAAAAAAAAAAAATTTAAAGCCAAAAAATTCCCCCCACATTTGAATCCTAAACCGCTTCCCCCCGTGTCACACACACCATAAGGTGGGGCACAGGGCCCCCTTGCAGAAAAACCTACCAAAAGATTCCCCCCCCTTTATCAAAAACCTTGGAAATAAAAAAAAATGGAAGGAAGTTTTTTCCCAAAATCCCCCTCACCCCAAAGCCGCCCTTTAAGAAAAAAAAAAAAGGGGCCACAACGAAGCCCCTTTGACCCCCTCCAAAAAAACCCAAAAAAAGAGAGAGAGAGAGAGAGAGAGAGTCAGGTAAAACCCCCACCCCCCCTCAGTAAAGGGGGCCATGGAAACAAACCACACACACTCCTCAGGCAACACAGGAAAAACCGACCTTTAGCCACCCCCTTCAAATCAAAAACTCCAAACAACCATTTTGGGGGCCCCCAGAAGCAGTAGGGAGGGGGAAAAAAAAAAAAATAAATGAAAATGTGACAAAGAGTACTTTACGACCTACAAAGTAGCGAAAAAAGCCAAAACCAACTCTGTCCCTCCCTGCCGCGATTGCTGACAATACTTTTTCATTACCCTTTTCCCAAAAAAGGGTGATACTTCACAATAAATTCTCCCCTTTTTAAAAAAAAAAGAGAGTTGAAATGCAGGGGGAACGAGGGGAGGAGAGAGAGAGAGAGAGAGAGAGATGAGAGGGAGAGGAGGAGAGAGAGAGAGAGAGAGAGAGAGTTTAGGCTACGTGGAGGTAAATCTGGGGATTGATGGAAAATTTCAAGGGTTTACCTTGGGGGGGGGGGCTGGTAATTTCACTTTTTTGCCTCCTTGCAGGAAAGGGGTGTTAAAGGGGCAAAAATTAACTTTTTAAGCTTTACCTGTCGGGCCCGATCATAAAATTCTCATTCCAAAACACCGGGATCTCTCCACGCTCCCCCTATTTTCCCCAAATCTTTACAAAAACATTTTCCGCTTTTTTCATTTTCCATTTTTGGTTTTTTTATTTTTATATTTTTATTTTAATAATATATATATATATATATATATTTTATATTTTTTCTCTTTTGCCTCTTTGTTTTTATTTTTAATCTTTTCCCTCGATTAATTTTTTTCCGGGTATGGACCCCTTTTTCCCCTTTTTTTTTTTTAAAATAAAAATTTTTATACTTTTTTTTTTTTTTAAAAAAATATATAATTTAAAAAAAGCCAATTTAAAAGTAAAAAAAAAGTTAGGTAACGTTATGGGAAAAAGTAGCTTACTAAGAAAATATTTTGGGAAAAAATACAAAAACCCCCAAAATTTCGTTTGACGTTACACCCCCCCAACACACACCCCAAAAACACACCACCCACCCATTTACCGAGAAAGTTTATGGTTTTGGGAAATTAAACCCCAAAAACCCCCAAAAAGGGGGTAAATCTTATTTTTTTTGGGTGTTTATATTAACTTGAAAGCTAAAGCTTTAAAAAAAACCCTTTGAGTTGCGCCCCCCCAAACCCCCTCTAAAATGCACCCTTTTAAAAACATTCAAACGGGGAAAAAATTTTTAATAAATAAATATATAAATATATATAAAAATAAAATATAAAATTTTTTATATAATATATATAATAATATTTTTAAAATTAAAATAAAAATATATATATAATAATGATGGCTTCGGGAAATTTAAAATGAAAAAACTAGAGACTGAGTGGAAATGTCGGTGGGGTGAGAGAGAGAAGAGGGGAGAAGAGAGAGAGGGGGGGAGAGAAGGGGAAGGGGGAGAAGGGGGGGGGGGGGTTATTTCCCTGTCCCGGCGGGGTGGGGTAAAGGGAAATTTGGGTTTAAGGGGGGCAAGTTTGAATATGTCATATGTGTAAATATGTAAAGTCTATGTATTTTTATAAGTTGAAAAAGTATTGGGAAAGTACCCTATCGTGTGTGGGCGTTATGTACTTTCGGGGTTAAATTTTGGGGGGGTTTTGGGGCCCTTCTTTTCGTCTGTTCCCTTTTCGGGTACCTCGCTTTAAGCGGGGGATGGCGGGTTAAATATAATAAATTTAAAAAAACTCAAAAAAAACCGAGGAAATTTCTTTTTATAAAAACGACGAGAATGTAAACATAAGAAGACAAAAATACCATTACGGAGGAAATTCGTACGACCTGACCCACGGGGACCAAGGTACAGTGAAGACATGGCTGAACCTATCATGTCCCCCCCACAAAAACACGAACCTCCTCGCAATTTCCTTCTGTCACTATGATAACCACCGCTTCCCAACCCAACACGGCAGCGCCAGAGGCCACAAACAACCCAGTTACGTCACCAACAAAGGAGGAGACGAAAACGGGGAGCAGCACAAACTAAGAGAAGGTCCAGCGTTTTCTGTCATCAAATAATACACGAGGTATTTAATGCATCTCATTCTAAACGACTTAACAGGCAATTGTTTTTATTCGCTTTTTTATGTAAGTTTCTGATGTATATAATATATATATATATATATATATATATATATATATATATATATATATATATATATATATATATATATATATATATATATTCCTATGAGTCCACGGTGAAAAATGAAACACGATAAGTTCCCAAGTGCACTTTCGTGTAATAATCACATCATCAGGGGAGACACAAGAGAGAAATATAAGACAGTTGATATAAATCGAAGAGACGAAGCTAGGACGTCATTTGATAAACATATATAGATTATATATATATATATATATATATATATATATATATATATATATATATATATATATATTTTTTTTTTTTTTTTTTTTTTTTGCTTTGTCGCTGTCTCCCGCGTTTGCGAGGTAGCGCAAGGAAACAGACGAAAGAAATGGCCCAACCCACCCCCATACACATGTATATACATACGTCCACCCATGCAAATATACATACCTACACAGCTTTCCATGGTTTACCCCAGACGCTTCACATGCCCTGATTCAATCCACTGACAGCACGTCAACCCCGGTATACCACATCGATCCAATTCACTCTATTCCTTGCCCTCCTTTCACCCTCCTGCATGTTCACGCCCCGATCACACAAAATCTTTTTCACTCCATCTTTCCACCTCCAATTTGGTCTCCCACTTCTCCTCGTTCCCTCCACCTCCGACACATATATCCTCTTGGTCAATCTTTCCTCACTCATTCTCTCCATGTGCCCAAACCATTTCAAAACACCCTCTTCTGCTCTCTCAACCACGCTCTCTTTATTGCCATACATCTCTCTTACCCTTACGTTACTTACTCGATCAAACCACCTCACACCACACATTGTCCTCAAACATCTCATTTCCAGCACATCCACCCTCCTGCGCACAACTCTATCCATAGCCCACGCCTCGCAACCATACAAAATTGTTGAAACCACTATTCCTTCAAACATACCCATTTTTGCTTTCCGAGATAATGTTCTCGATTTCCACACATTCTTCAAGGCTCCCAGGATTTTCGCCCCCTCCCCCACCCTATGATCCACATCCGCTTCCATATATATATATATATATATATATATATATATATATATATATATATATATATATGTATATCGACAGGATTTTACGTCTGTACGAATCCCTTTAACAACCCTTTCCAATTAAATCTTACAGTGACTTCAAAGAGGTCTCGGCGCGCCCCATGGGAGACACCGAGCAGTCTCATTTTAATTCCATTCACATATTGTCTTCAGGGTTAAAGAAAACGGGAGGAGGAGGAGGAGGAGGAAGGGGTCGTCTGAGGAAAGGATACACACAAGTAGGAACGGAAATAAAGGACAGAAGGTACAGAAGAAGAAGAAGAGAGACAGGAAGATGGAAAGGAGGAGAGTGATAGTGGGGAATAAAATGGGAAAGGAGAGGTGGGGTTAGATGATGTGGGATGGAATGAAACACGAACATATATGGAAACCAACAAGCCATATGACAGATGCCGAGCTTAAATCGGTTAACCAGGCCCGTCAACCCACGTCTCATTTTCAGCTAATATAATAGAACATTTTCTTCCTCATCCTATATTTCTCTCTTGTGTCTCCCCTAATGATGTGATTATTACACGAAAGTGCACTTGGGAACTTATCGTGTTTCATTTTCCCCGTGGACTCATAGGAATATATATATATATATATATATATATATATATATATATATATATATATATATATATATATATACACATCATATTGCAAAGCATTCTTTAGGGTATAATAAAAGTGTTTTGAAGCTTTTTAGGACAATCAAATTTTAGGGTCACTGTATTTGTGCCTGGTTCTTATTTCGGCGTCAAGTACACGCAAGCTGATCACGCGTGGCTTAAAAACTATCCTTAACACCTGAAGAAGGCGTGGAAACTGAGCATTTACGTGGCTTAAGAACCATCATTAACACCTGAAGAAGGCGTGGAAACCTTACTTTCTAATTGGTGGATCTACCTTGAGATTGACGTCCCTATACAACACAGACCCGTCGGAGCTAACAGCCATGAAACTCAACCCATCCACCATACGAGTAGTCAACTCTGAGCAACTATCTTAAGAGTGAAACGATTGGGGGTAAGACAATACGGTTCATTTCAGCCAAGTTTGTTATGGGATGTTAGGCTATAGGTACGACTGGTAGTTTGGAAAGTTCGACCGCAAGTGTTGCTTTATTGACCCTTGGCGGAAACACAACCCCAGCTGAGCTATGACCATCTGGTGAGGGGAAAGTGATGAAAGAAAAGCATCCAACAGCTTTATCTTCACATGTACGATGAAGGAAATCTTTCACACAATGAAGGAAAACCTTCAGTATCATACCTATTGAAGGGATACACGACAGTTTTATTACTACACAGAATGAGGGAAAAACCTCATAGTTTTACTATTTTATGTAACCTCGCGACACTGCATAATGCCCCGATTAGGAGACGTATTTTACCTCATGAAAGTTTATGGACCGTTTAAGGAAAAGGTGTATGTGTGTGTGTGTGTGTGTGTGTGTGTGTGTGTGTGTGTATTAGCCAGAGTCAGTTACCCATTTCATCGACCAGCCCCTTAGGTTGGATGAACAGCTGGGTTGACTGTGGACCGACTGCCGCAACCAGGATTCGAACCTATGCACTGCTCGACCCTGAACGGCCCGCGAATGCGTCACGGCTAAGAGCGCTAACAGATACACCACCACACGGAGGTCCATAAATATTACTACCAATTTCAAAGATCGAGCCCTGATGACATCACCTACGCTCTCTTTCCAGAAGCCAATGCGCTGACCAAGGCTGCGCCACATCCAGCAGCAGGGTAACGTGAACTCCTTTAGAGTGAGAGGTTCTCTAACGAGACTGTACACCGAGACAAGAACATATATACGAGTACAGAAATAGAGTCGTAGATTGTATGTCAAAAACATAGAAACAAAATGCAATACGATCCCATCTTACAAAACTTTAAACACCTTCAATAAACCCATGTCTCGACGCAGAGGATGTAATCTAAACCCAAACTTTTTCCCCGTCGTTGTTTCAGATAAAAGTTAACTCCCCCACCAAGTTCAAAGGGCAAGGAGGCAATCTTAACAAACAAATTGATAACACATCCTAACGCTGACGGTCGATAGGGCTCAACCCTGCAGAGTCGGGTGTGTGTGTGTGTGTGTGTGTGTGTGTGTGTGTGTGTGTGTGTGTGTGTGTGAGGCTCGTGAAGATAAGCAAGCGGGTGTGTACTTGTTAAGATAAGCAAAGCGTGGAGTCCCCGTGAGGATAAGCAGGCAGGTGTGTAGAATTCGGGCAGATAAGCAAGCGAGTGTGTAATCCTCGTGAGGGTAAGCAAGCAAGCAAGCGTCTGGTCCCCGTGAGGGCAAGCAAGCAAGCAAGCGTCTGGTCCCCGTGAGGGCAAGCAAGCAAGCAAGCGTCTGGTCCTCGTGAGGATAAGCAAGCAAGCAAGCAAGCGTCTGGTCCCCGTGAGGGCAAGCAAGCAAGCAAGCAAGCGTCTGGTCCTCGTGAGGGTAAGCAAGCAAGCAAGCAAGCGTCTGGTCCTCTTGAAGATAAGCAAGCGGATGCGTGACCCACGCAAGCATAAGTTATCAGGTATGTAAACTAGCGGTGTGTATCGGGTGGTGGTGGAGTTTCGTCCGTGGGGGGTGCTGACGAGTCCTGTATCCTGGCTCTGCACCTAGGTGAGCGATAGCGGAAGACATACGCATGACCTCTGAGTGGGCAGGAGGAGGAGGAGGAGGAGGAGGAGGAGGAGGAGGAGGAGGAGGAGGAGGAGGAGAAGGAGGAGGAGGAGGAGAAGGAGGAGGAGAAGGAGGAGGAGAAGGAGGAGGAGAAGGAAGAGGAGGAGGAGGAGGAGAACAGGCGTACGAGTGGGCATGGGAGTAACTACACGAATGTACAGGCTGTGAGGCAGGCAATATCATCAGTGGGGAGGGTACGAGAGGCAAGTGTTGAGTGCGTCCGGTCACATACATATCTCTTGAAGTGATGGGAGGGAGAGAGGGAGGTGTGTGTGTGTGTGTGTGTGTGTGTGTGCAGGGAGAAGTAAGGGTAGAGAGAGAGCGAGCTCGTTGTGGGAGGCAGGTGCGTATTCCGGTTCGAGGAAAGGTGTGTAGCGAGTGTGGGTCGATTGGTTCTGTGTAAGCCTCGTGCACAGAGAGAGAGAGAGAGAGAGAGAGAGAGAGAGAGAGAGAGAGAGAGAGAGAGAGAGAGAGAGAGAGAGAGAGAGAGAGAGAAAAGGTAATATGGACTTTTTTTTTCTTTCGTAGTTACTCTACTAAGCGTTCATCCTGAGGGTACCATACAATAAAAAAAAAAACGGATATGTGAAATCAGTTATCATACAACAAACAGACCACGAGAGATGATGCGGGACACCGAATGGTGAAAAAAAGAGAAAAAAAAAAATGAACCCACAACTCCCAACACACACACACACACACACACGCACACACACACACACCACACACACACACACCACACACACACAAAAGAAGCGATAGAGGATATCAAATTCCACAACAGGTAGACGAGTCACCAAACACCTTAACACGCAAGGAGACGGGGTTCTAATGCCATTCCATTCGAGAGATAAGATACCAGACTCATATAACGTAAGGAGTAGGACTCAAACACCATTATCACAGTGATATCGAACATCATAATGTAATCATCAAAGACGTATGGATGAACACGTGGAAAGACTTCAAAGTAATTCGAACGTACAAACAGAATTACATTTAGACACGGACTATATCGTCGGGGAACTTCTCGCTCTGAAGCAGTCCACCCTTTCCCTGCACCTGATCGGAGCGCAAGCCTTGAAGCTTTGACAGCCCTTAGAAAAGGCGATCGTGGGGTTGCACAAACACCTCTACAGGACACACAAAACTCCGATACAGAAACAGACAAAGCCACAGGAACCAACCTTACAGAACGCCCTCAAAAGAGGAGCGTGAGGGAAAAGAATTCATCAGTACATGACAGCGTCATTTACCACGGCCCATGGGAGGGCATCCTCCGTCGTCGGCCGAGGATAAAAGAACAGAATACAAGTCTGGTTATCTGGGTCACCTGGGATTTCCACAAGGAGGGACTTACATGGATCACATGGCACTAGACAACTCGAGGCGTCCGACCTCCTCCCCAAGGAGTTCCAACTCCAAAACACGATCCCTTCACTATGACGCGAGAGATTCGGTCAATTCTTGGGAATCGCTTCCTCTCCTCGCCCAGGATTCGAACCAAGTAAGGTGCTGGCTGCCTCATCCAAAGAGTACACCAGGTTATCCACATAGTATACGAGACCGTAGATATGTTGTATAAATAACGTGGAGACTTGTGAGAAATGGGAGAGCACGAATGGTGGTCTATCCATCATCACACAGTGCTGTAGTGTACTTGGAATCTCCCCCTTCCCCCCCAACTCTCCTGGTGTTCCCCACTTGGCGCCCTCGTCTCTCCCCTGGTGTTCTTTATCTCCCACGGTGCCTCTCTATCTCCAATGGTGCTCAGCATATCTCCACATATCCTCAGTACATCTCCCTATATGCTCACTATATCACCCTCCTATATTCGGTATCTCCCCTTGGTATATCTCTTATCTCCCCATGTACTCACTACATCACCCATATGCTCACTACATCACCCCATACGCCCACTATCTCCCCTTGGTTATCTACCTCCCCTCGTGCTCAAGGTATCCTCCCTTGTCCTCACTGTATCTCCCCAGGTGCTCACTGTATCACCCAATATGCTTCCTCTCTCGCCCCTAGGGGACAAAACTCCTCCAGATCAAGTTGGCCTTTCCTTTAATTACATCCCATCCTCCTACCACTTCCCACGGCTTCCACTAGCTCGCTACGGTAAGGGTCTGCTGCGACCAGGCAGGCAGACTGTGGGGCCTCGCTTTCTGTAGGACTGAGGTGGTCGCGAGAATACATACGACCACCTCCGGTGACACCAGTCCAAAGCAGAAGGGTAATACTCCCTCCTCCCTGACGGAGGACAGACAGTGCGACTCCCTCTCCTCACAACAGTCCAAGAGTAAAAATCCCCAGCCTGAAACGGTCAACAGTACTCATCCCTTCCTTAACAACAGTAATACTCCCTCCACTGACAACGGACGACAGAAATATGCCCATTCCTGACACAAGACAAAGGAAATGCTCCCTCCCTTACACTGGACAAAGGATATACTCCCTCCCTTACACTGGACAAAGGATATACTCCCTCCCTTACACTGGACAAAGGATATACTCCCTCCCTTACACTGGACAAAGAAAATATTCCCTCCCTTACACTGGACAAAGAAAATATTCCCTCCCTTACATTGGACAAAGGATATACTCCCTCCCTCCTCTAACAATGGGCAAGAGTAACATTCCTTCCCCCTGACTAACATTTCCATTAAGGCTCGACACTCGGGTCCTTTCCGCTGGAGAAGAGCCACGACCCAATATTGGTAGATACGTACCAACCATCCTTTTTTTCTTCTTCAAGCTATATATACCTCTCTCTCTCTCTCTCTCTCTCTCTCTCTCTCTCTCTCTCTCTCTCTCTCTCTCTCTCTCTCTCTCTCTCTTACCTGTATACCTTCGTCGACAGATAATGTCGTCGTCCTACTTTATCTGATATCAAACGACTCTCAGATACCGCTACCTTATTGAGAATGACGCTCCTTTGTTTCGGGGGGACACTCTCAACACTCTTGTGTGTTCTATCTTTCACACAGAGATACGTTTCCCCGTCACGTCACAACAAAGGCTCAATCGTTTCCATGCGGTTACAGAGGCCATCAGGTGTGTGTGTGTTTCCTCAGGTGCTGGAGTGGATGATAAGGACGCTCGCTCACACCCGCCCACAGGTACAAACGTTCCCTCTACACACACACACACACACACACACACACACACACACACACACACAGCTCACGGCAAAACTCATTTACTTAGACCTATACATGGTTGGACAGTAGAGGTGGTAAAAAAAGACAACACTCTTATCTATCTATCTATCTATCTATCTATCTATCTGTCCTGTTTTCCCTCACACAACCCCCAACTCGCACTTTCCTCTCCCCTAAGGCATGGGCCGGGAGCTGTGCCTGGTTCCCCTCGCTCCACTTTAAGTCTGGCGTGAGTCGGTAGTTTGCCGACACGCACCACCACCACTGCCGCCAGAGCCACGGCGGAGGGATGGGGGGTTAGGTGTCGGGGCGGCTGCTGGGACAGAGGGAGAGGGGAGGGAAGCGTCGTCCTCAGCCTGAGACACCGAGGCGATCCATCTTCTCAAAACATCACTTTGGTATACCACCCGACGACGTTATATACACAGGAACCGCCGCTGTAAATCCAATCAGTGTCGTGGATCCCCTTACAGTGGCGTGGGATACGCCGAGTCTCTTTGGACGGAGATAATACTTGCCACCTCTGAGGTATCCTAATCCCCTCAACCTCTCTGGTCACCTTGCCCTTACCACCTCTGAGGTATTCTAATCCCCTCTGGCCACCTTGCCCTTCAAGAGTATACCTAATTACAACCCGCACGAAACAGAGAACTCAGAACGATCACCGGCTGCTCAGTAACACACCAAATCTGGACACCAGCACGACGAGAGATGTATTATTCATAATACGGTCCCATGTACTGTAGTGCAGCAGAGGGCTGGATAGCGTAGATAGATTTTGATTATAGGATTTAACCTTTCGCTCTATCCTGTTTACTTCCACGTAGGATTACTTCAACAATTGTATGGCATTTCTTCGCCTATTTGTTTTCCTGCCGGATGGTGTTGTTGGAGGGAGTGGAAGAAAGGTGGGGAGAGAGCCTTTGTGCTATTCCATCCTTTTCTCAATCGTCTAAACATTCGAAAATAGATAACCTAAACATGGACGAATGGGCCCACTGTCATCCGTCTTTCCCATGCACTCCCACAATCAGCCCTAGCTACGAAACAGCACCAACTCTCTCTAATCCAAACCAGTTTGTATCATGGTCATCCCAACTTCACACCTCACAGGACATCACGTGTGTTTATAAACCACATTCACGCCGAAGTGACCCGACCAACACTTATGTAAACGTCCCTTTTTCGTCCAATCTTAAGAAACCCATTCGACTCAAGATTTATCCAAGCGAGACTTACACTTCCCAGACAAACACGAGCCACAGCGTTCTGGTCAGTGTAAGAACAACTTCAGCACCACACGGTGACTCCTCAGGCCCACCCCGCAAAGATTGCAACTTCCAGAGTCACGAGACAAAACACCCACTCCTCAGTTCCCCTGTAAGTACCCTGCCTGGACAAATACACAATTACCACTACTCATGACCCGTGATCCGGGGCTGTGGATACGGCAGACTTCCTGAGCGTTACGCTAGTCTCACACTAGGGATGTAAGGCTCAAAATTAAGGGCAATATTTTTCAGCTAATTGTGCCATACAACTTATACCATAAGCAAAACACCATTAAGAGAAAATCACTTCCAACTGGCGATAAATTCATCGATATTCATGTAGCGTGTGTGTGTGTGTGCGTGAATAATGGTTATTCAAAAAGCTTTATCGATGATGAAAGTAAAGCATCCTGTCTACGATCACATAAGATAAAGAAATAAAAAAACAAAACATGATCCTCTAAATGTCTATAGTATTCACTACCCAAAAAACGAAGAAGAGTCCTTCCTTATCAGACGTGGGAAAAGATGCTGACAAATAAACTCGAGCAAAAACGTTATCCAATCCTAAAATCCAGAGGGAAACATTAACTCCAATAACCATAACAAAGGTTAATGAAGAACAACAACTTCAGGACATCAACATCATCACCACCTTGATGAAGACGACGAACGACGACCACGACCACCACCACCACTCGAACTCGAATCCGTCTGATCACCTGTAAAAAAAAAAAAGTGGAGGCTGCATAGTTAAGATTCTTACGACCTGTAGTAGTGCCACTTCCAGAATCCTACGACCTGTAGTAGTGCCACTTCCAGAATCCTACGACCTGTAGTAGTGCCACTTCCAGAATCCTTCGACCTGTAGTAGTGCAGAATCCTACGACCTGTAGTAGTGCCACTTCCAGAATCCTACGACCTGTAGTAGTGCCACTTCCAGAATCCTACGACCTGTAGTAGTGCCACTTCCAGAACCCTACGACCTGTAGTAGTGCAACTTCCAGAATCTTACGACCTGTAGTAGTGCCACTTCCACAAACTTCTGTCCCGACGCTTGGTGATGCCTCGACAACACAGGACAAGTCAGATCACAAGTGGCAAAGCCCTTGCAACACAATCCTGACGAGAGACAAGCCAGGTACTGCAGAACACAAGAGATTTACGAGCACCACACAGACATCAACAGCTGGATATAAAAGACCCCAGCAGACTTATGCCGGACTGGCCACTGCGTCACTGTTACATAGGGACGTCCCCACTCCTCCTAAGAAGAAACTCTTGTATGGAGGGGCGCTACTCCTCTTGAAGAAATCGTACATTTTTGCATTACACGTGAACCAGTCTTTCAATCAGGGACATGAAATACGCTTGTGCTAAGACCATTAATACAGATAGGCATCTGATGTCTTCCAATACAAATGACTTTGGCGCGAGGGCATCATTAATACAGGCATCTTAAGATGTCTTCCAGTTTGTACTCCAGTTTTCCAGCTTCTCTTCTACGCAGCGCTCCACTGCCGGTCCGTCAGACGGTAATCTACTCTCCTCTTCATCAATGCCTTCATTCTTTTCCTCTTACTTTCCTTTATATTCTTTTTCATCCGAGCCGGGCCTTGATTATGAGCCCAGCAGAACGGCGGAACCACCAGAACAATGAACAGCACACAATGTGCAGCGAAGCGTACAAACTATTGTGATACATGCGGTGTGTACAGCTCTTCCATCATGAGAATGGAGAAAGCAGGTTTAATTTACAACCATCCGAATAATGCATTATATATATATATATATATATATATATATATATATATATATATATATATATATATATATATACGCAATAATAAAAGACTATCATGTGATTAAAATATACACAAAATTTAGAGATGGATATAAACGGATGGAGAAAAAAGATTATAAACGATAGGGTCCTGAGGATGCAGGAGGGTGACAGAGTGAATTGGAATGATGTGGTATACGGGGGTCGACGTGTTATCAATGGACTGAACCAAGGCATGTGAAGCGTCCTCGGTAAACCATGGAAAGCTCTGTGGGGGCCTCATTGGGGATAGGGTCCTGAGGATGCAGGAAGGTGATAGAGTGAATTGGAATGATGTGGTATACAGGGGTCGACGTGTTATCAATGGACTGAACCAGGGCATGTGAAGCGTCCTCGGTAAACCATAGAAAGCTCTGTGGGGGCCTCATAGGGGATAGGGAGCTGGTGGTTTCGGTGCATTACACAAGACAGCTAGAGAATGGATGTGAGCGGATGTGGCATTTCTTCGTCTGTCCTTGGTGCTACCTCGCTAAGGCGGGAAAAGACGGTAAATTATGGAAGAATGAGTAAAGAGGTAATCGCACTTCAGTAGGAGTTCAGATAATTCCGTTTATTGAGACAGTACAGTCTGAACCCCTTACTGAATTGCCATTACCCCTTCAGACAATTACCTTGAAAATTAGTGTGATCGTTAAAAAGTGTGTGTGTATGTGGTGTGTGTGTGTGTGTGTGTGTGGTGTGTGTGTGTGTGTGTGTGTAACCTGAGCTGACACGCGCTGCAGGAACCAAC
>NC_092229.1:10174607-10264607 GCF_036320965.1 Panulirus ornatus
GCCCCTCTCTGCTACCATGTTTCCCACCTTTACACCCACACCCACCCACCCACACACACCCACCCACACACACACACACACACACGGGGCAATACAAGCGTCTGACAGTCTTTCTGTAACACCCAAATGGTAATCACACACACATAAAATCCATTAAATGATCATAGAAGAGAAATTAGCAATAGATATGTTACTAAGAACAAATGTTCCGTAATTCAATTACTATAATCATCATTATCAGTGCTCGGTGGCTCACTGAGCCAGGACTATAGCAGATGACATGTTCCCCTCCACCACCCGGTACTCAAATCCTTACCACCTCCTCCATACACACACACATACCATCTCACACATACAGTAGTACAGGACCATGTACGATTCATTTTCTAAAGATGAATTAATACTCCAAACACAGGAGAAAAATACCTACAAGATAATATTCCTAAGGTTATAGTTCAAATCTGTGGAGAGGCAGAAAGAAGTAAAGGCGGACTTGGAATGGTTCTGTCCAACACAGCTCCTAGCGACAACGCAACCTCCTCCCCTCTGAACCTATCGTCTCTCGAACACGACTTGTCCACCTCCTCACCTTCTCCACCTAGAGCTCTCATCAAAACCCCCATCGTCCTAAGGTGCCTCTTCTCTTAAAAACAATCCAATTATAAACTACAAACTTTATCCCTGTATCTGCTACAAGAACTGTACTGGATCGTTGCTGTAATGAAAAACAAACACCCATAATTCTCGCCCCATGAATCTTCCCGAGTCTCAAATAGTCGATGTCTTCTGCCTCATAAAATATTCTCATTCATCTCTTTGAGATTCTCCTTTTATGTTTCGTAGATTTTTACTTTCATATACGTACAGCACTTTAACTACCTGGCTGCCTGCCACAAGGCGTCACATATACGTACAGCTCTTTAACTACCTGGCTGCTTGCCACAAGGCGTCATGGTATCCACAAGTTTCCATACTCTGCACAGGGGAATGCAATGTACTCCAAAAAAGCATTGGATTTGGCCCCTCTTGAGGGTGGTACTGATGGGAGTCGACGCCAACCTTTCTTCTGCTTTCCTTAACGATCTGGAACAACTAATCGAACACCCAACACGGCCTCTATTCTACCTCTCAACCTCTCTCACTCTAGATAAAGTACCCAACACGGCCTCTTTTCTACCTTTTAACCTCTCTCACTCTAGATAAACTACCCAACACGGCCTCTATTCTACCTCTGAACCTCTCTCACTCTAGATAAACTACCCAACACGGCCTCTATTCTACCTCTGAACCTCTCTCACTCTAGGTAAACTATTTTTCTGTCTCCTTCGGGTCTTCTTATCTCAATCTCATCATCTCGATCCTTTGAAATTGGACACAACTACCCTTACATCCCTCTCTTGCATCATCAGTTGTGGCACTTTGCACAGCTCGGTGGCTTTCCATGTACGAACTCCTTTCCTCTAAGCCAGTGCTGCTTCACTGGCCATACGAAGCCTCCAGCTGTGTTTGAACATATAGCGGAGGTCATCTTGGTTTGGATGGCGTCACAAGTCTTTTCAAAAATCAGTCGTGGTTTCGTCGCGGTGACAGAGCATATCACGCCATGGTATCAACCTCCTCCTACTTCTCATATGACCTTCGTACTTCCTCGGAGTCATTACACACCTGTTGTTCGCACAGTTTTACGCGACCTTTCACGAGAGAAAGTGCGATGACTTGACTCCTTCTTTAACCGGTAATTATCTTCTTTTTTTTCTGGTCCTTGGCGAAAAGCCTTTCAACAAACTTCTGTACTTGAACGTTTCTTCCTCCTCGTTCGACTCGACCAACCTATCAGTGACATTGCAGACTGACGAAGCCGCTACCTAAGTACCTTTATTTACAATTAACGACTCGTAAATCTCACCTTACCCGCCCACCGTCTCCTCCCATGTAACTCATGGCCTCTCTTATACATGCCTCACGCAAGGTCCTTCTCTCTCTCTCTCTCTCTCTCTCTCTCTCTCTCTCTCTCTCTCTCTCTCTCTCTCTCCCCTAGCTGTATGGGCCGGATGGCACATTCCTCGTTGTCTTGAAGGGGTGCGTCTCAAGCCTTCTAACCATCGCCGAGCTGCTCACACTTCAAGTGTGTCTCTCGTCCTTCGAAGCTCCCCTTCATCCCCACCTTCAGGTCACCTATTCGGCTTTCATAGCGGAGAGTCTACGCTCTTAGTCACACCTCGCCAACTCATCTTGTTTCGACCCTGGTGAAAATGTCTCTTGTCGTGGTTTCTCAACATCTCTCAAGAACAGGACGTGGTATAACACTTAAAAGTCTTTACATCCTCAAAAACGTACTTCGGTCAGGCACTCCCGCCCTCCACCTCTGTTCTCTGAACCACGATTATCCGTTCCAGTCGTGCCGTCTTGATCATGAGTGATGGTGTATCTTTTCCCCTTTTCGTCCTGACCTTTACGGTTGCTTCTGTGTTCTCTCCATGGACAATCTTCTTTACTCGGCCACGACCGTCAGTCATCTTTATAACAATGAACTCACTATATTCGAACCTTTTCTGGGACTGTACATCCAGGGAAGCAAGTGGGCGCTGCTTCCAACGGTTTGTGTGTGGAGACCGGCACACAACGAGGACTGGCCGTTATGATACCACCTTTACTCCTTCTTCAACGGACATGACTTCCATATGAGCTTACAACTGGCCATAATATATCGCCCATAATAATACATAAGTACCGTAATATGAAAACAGAACATTGTGGCGTGTCAGCAGACCATCTTTGTGTGATGGAGCACCGTAGTGTGACATAAGAACACCATCGCATGATACCATACTGCTGTAACGTGATAACAGAATATTGTTACGTGATAACAGAATACTGTAACGTGATTACAGAACACTGTAGCGTGATAACCGAATACTGTAAAGTTATAACAGAATACTGTAGCGTAATAACCGAATACTGCAGCGTGATAACAGAATACTGTAGAGTTATAACAGAATACTGATGTGTGATAATAGAATAGTGTAGCGTGATAACCGAATGCTGTAACGTGATAACAGAATACTGTAGCGTGATAACCGAATACTGTAACGTGATAAAGTGCACCCTGGTGTGACAGGAGAGCGCCACAGCGTGACAATAAGGTACCACAGTGTGACAACAGAACACGAGACGAGAGGGGACAGGGTCTTGCCCATCACCCGTGTACACAGTTCAGGACCATGACTACCCCCCCCCCCCCCCCCCGGTCAAGACAACGTGTCATGTCAGAGCTCATTCCCTCCCCCACACCAAGTCTCAATGCCGACCCGGCCTCGTGAGAGGGGCTCACAACACGAACCCTCCGACGACACCAGAGTCGCTCACAACACGACCCTCCGACGACACTGCCAGAGTGTCGTTCATTCATCCAATCGCCTCAGGACCTCCTCCTGAGGAAGAGTCCTCGTGTTGCCTCAGGACGTCCCTTGCAGCGGCTCCTGCGTGAGGCCCAAGGCTGCTTCAAGTAGCAGGGGAGTGTGGGCTTCTTAAGGAACGAGGAGCTCTTTTTTGGAGAGAACTGCTGCTGTAACTCTCAGTGGTCCAGCTATATCAAAGGTGGTGACCTCACGTACAGTGGAACCTCCTGCAGGCGATGCCCTCCCCCCGGTAACTGTGGAGTCCCTCTCCCTCTCTCGCCACGCGTCAAATTGACTCTTAAAATACGTGAAAAAAAAAAAAAAAATACCAGAGTCCTGACATACACGTCTGTCACACGGCACCAAATACGACACATCATGGTTGACCAAGCGGCCCACTCTGAACATAAGTTATTTTCCCGCCTCGACTCTACAGGAAAGAAAGTGTCAAAACAAAGGGGGTAAAGAATCTCTCTCTCTCTCTCTCTCTCTCTCTCTCTCTCTCTCTCTCTCTCTCTCTCTCTCTCTCTCTCTCTCTCTCGCTGTGCGCCTCCTGATTTCATGATGATGAAACGCCCCGTTAGCGCCGACGATCGAGGGGGGGGCGGGCGCTGCTGCTGCTGCTGCGCACACGGCGTCCAGACATTCGAGTAACTGGGAGGGGGAGTCTCGACACACACACACACACACACACACACACACACACACAGAGGCGCGGCTGGTGAGGTTCCCACCTGTGCTCCAAGGGGAGCTCGTGTCAGTGTGTACAACAGCAACCTGACCTTGGTCTACCTGGCAGGGGCGGGGCGGGGCGGGGCGAGGTGTTGTGAGGTGGGGGCGATGCGGGGAGGGACCGATGAGAGGAGGAGAGGTGGGGGAAGGTGAAGAGAGAGAGAGAGAGAGAGAGAGAGAGAGAGAGAGAGAGAGAGAGAGAGAGAGAGAGAGAGAGAGAGAGAGAGAGAGAGAGGGGGAGAGGAAAATCGAAGGGAGGAGGAGGAGGAGAAGACTGAGAGGTGGTATCGGGTGGGGGGATAGTCAGGAAGCAGGTGAGGGCGTGTGGGACAGGGCGAGGCGAGGGGAGGTAATGACACCTGACGGAGGTGTGGCGCGCGGCACACACACACACACCACACACACACACACACACACACACACACACACACACACAAACATATCTTGTGTTGGGTTAAGAACACCGAAAGGTCACTTTAAAGGTCCAACATGAGATATAAATAATACCAGGAAATTACTGGGCCTTTGGCTTACTGCCACACCACCGACACCACCACCACCACCGCCGCCCTACCACAACTGGCACACCACCACCACCACCGCCGCCCTACCACAACTGGCACACCACCACCACCACCGCCGCCCTACCACAACTGGCACACCACCACCACCGCCGCCCTACCACAACTGGCACACCACCACCACCGCCGCCCTACCACAACTGCCACACAAACACCGCCGACCTACCACAAATACCACACCACCAACACCACTTACCTACCACAAATACCACACCACCAACACCATTACTACCATCCTAGCACCACCGCCCCACCACAACTTCCACACCACCACACCACCAGCTACCACACCAACACCATCACCTACCACAACTGCCTTACCATCATACACCACACCACCAATTCCATCATCTACGTCCAGCAGCAGGGCAAGTGGGTATCCATTATTTGCGGGTTAAGACCACGACTGCGCAACACCATCACAGATGTGAACATCTCTACCACATAAACAGACCTACGTAGGTTTTTTAAGTCTTTCAACGCTTCCAAACTTAGTTTTCTAATATTCTAGATAAAGGAACTGATAGAGCGACGCCTTATCTTTGACGTTGAATGACTTGAAAACACAGATATTTAAGCATCTGTAAATGTTTCACAATGCATATATTCACATACCTATACAGCCGCACACATTCATACGTACTCACGAGATGAGTACGTACTCACGAGATGAGTACGTACTCACGAGACGAGTACGTACTCACGAGACGAGTACGTACTCACGAGACGAGTACGTACTCACGAGACGAGTACGTACTCACGAGACGAGTACGTACTCACGAGACGAGTACGTACTCACGAGATGAGTATGTACTCACGAGATGAGTACGTACTCACGAAACGAGTACGTACTCACGAAACGAGTACGTACTCACGAAACGAGTACGTACTCACGAGACGAGTACGTACTCACGAGACGAGTACGTACTCACGAGACGAGTACGTACTCACGAGACGAGTACGTACTCACGAGATGAGTACGTACTCACGAGACGAGTACGTACTCACGAAACGAGTACGTACTCACGAAACGAGTACGTACTCACGAAACGAGTACGTACTCACGAGACGAGTACGTACTCACGAGACGAGTACGTACTCACGAGACGAGTACGTACTCACGAGAAGAGTACGTACTCACGAGACGAGTACGTACTCACGAGACGAGTACGTACTCACGAGACGAGTACGTACTCACGAGACGAGTACGTACTCACGAGACGAGTACGTACTCACGAGACGAGTACGTACTCACGAGATGAGTACGTACTCACGAGACGAGTACGTACTCACGAGACGAGTACGTACTCACGAGATGAGTACGTACTCACGAGACGAGTACGTACTCACGAGACGAGTACGTACTCACGAGACGAGTACGTACTCACGAGACGAGTACGTACTCACGAGACGAGTACGTACTCACGAGACGAGTACGTACTCACGAGACGAGTACGTACTCACGAGACGAGTACGTACTCACGAGATGAGTATGTACTCACGAGATGAGTACGTACTCACGAAACGAGTACGTACTCACGAGACGAGTACGTACTCACGAGACGAGTACGTACTCACGAAACGAGTACGTACTCACGAGACGAGTACGTACTCACGAGACGAGTACGTACTCACGAGACGAGTACGTACTCACGAGACGAGTACGTACTCACGAGACGAGTACGTACTCACGAGACCGTCTGTCTGTCTGTTTGTAAACCTTACATATTCACCCCATCATTTCTCATGTGCGAATATCATATAAAATCTTGATCATCCATGACCATACCGGCGTACCTCCTGCTGTGTATATTTTCAAGCCTTTTGTTGTGGTAAATTCGATAATTCCTGATTTATAATAATAATAATAATAGCTAATAATAATAATAATAATAATAATAATAATAATAATAATAAAAATAATAACAATAATAATGATAATAATAATAATAATAATAATAATAATAATAATCAGTGTTTATAATGGTAAATGATTAGTCATTATCATTATTATAATTATTATTATTATCATCATCATTATCATTATTACTTATCATTATCAATAATGTTATCATAAAAATACACATCTAAGCATATGTTCACACAAACACGAAACACGTGAGAAATATGTAAATCAACACACACTCCTACATACAAACACTCATAAACACGCTAACACGTCATCAATAACAAACACGTAGCTTAACATTACACACATACATACACACGGGAAAGCATACAGACAATAGCGTTACTGGCCACGAGTTACCACGGGGCCCGCCAGTGGTAAGGACTGGAAGGGTTCGAATCCTTGGCGTGGCTGTCGCCCCACACCCAACCTAGGTATTCATCCTTCCCTTGGGACAAGTCGATCAATGGGTACCTGGATGTGTGTGTGTGTGTGTGTGTGTGTGTGTGTGTGTGTGTGTGTGTGTGTGTGCAAACACAAGAAATGGCATATACACACAAGGTTACGAGATGGGGCAAAATGAGTGTAAAATGCCTCCCCTTGTATAGTACACACACACACACACACACACACACAGGCTAACTCCTTTACACACACACACACACACACACACACACACACACACACACACACAGGCTATCTCCTTCACACACACACACACACACACACACACACACACACACACACACACACACACACACACAGGCTATCTCCTTCACACACACACACACACACACACACACACACACACACACACACACACACACACACACACACAGGCTATCTCCTTCACACACACACACAGGCTATCTCCTTCACACACACACACACACACACACACACACACACACACACACAGGCTATATCCTTCCCCTCACGACACACACGAAAAAAAAAAGGCAAAAAAAACCCTTTCTGGCACGAGAGAAGGTCAGCACATCATACATAACTGGTGGAAAAGGAAAACAAACAAAAAAAAAATGGTCGATGCCCCGTTATACAAGACTCGCGCTAGAACGTGTTTTATTTTTTTTCTTTTTTTTCGCCCCCTCTCAAGTTCCTAACACTAACTTGCCTTCCGGAAAAGTTTGTACACTGAATAACACCTGAATTCAGTGCTGGCACAGCACTTGCCCTCGAGACTACGAGAAACAAACAAACACACACACAAAAACACACACACACACACACACACTAACAAAAAACGACTCAACAGAAAATGAACAAAATCTTACAAATTCAAATATTGAAAAGTAAACAACTGAACCATAGACAAAGAAAAAGTATATATATATATATATATATATATATATATATATATATATATATATATATATATATATATATATATATATATCCCTGGGGATAGGGGATTAAGAATACTCCCCACGTATTCCCTGCATGTTGTAGAAGGCGACTAAAAGGGGAGGGAGCGGGGGGCTGGAAATCCTCCCCTCTCGTTTTTTTTTTTTTTTCCGAAAAGAAGGAACAGAGTGGGGCCAGGTGAGGATATTCCAAAAAAGGCCCAGTCCTCTGTTCTTAACGCTACCTCGCTAACGCGGGAAATGGCGAATAGTTTAACAGAAAGAAAAGAAATATATATATATATATATATATATATATATATATATATATATATATATATATATATATATATATATATATATATATATCATACAAACCTCCAACAGCCAGGATCGAACCTGGGACCCCTGTGCATATATATATATATATATATATATATATATATATATATATATATATATATATATATATATATATATTCCTTCAATGTTTTTGTCGCATCTTATACTAAGAGAAAGCATTTAGATGGATCACTATAATCCCTACCACCGAAAAACGTTAATACATACCAACGAAACCTGAACTAGAAAATCTTTTTACGTCTCAAGTCTGACTTATTTCCATCATAAAACAAGCAACACATTCATTTCATCCTCTAATACCACAATGGTCTATCAATGGCTAACAAAAACGAATCATTAAGACTTTGATCCAAGAGGAGAAAGACAAGAAAACATTAAAAAAAAACCATCATCATGTTCACACCAATGGATCTTATGTTCATACCAATGGATCTTTTGTTCATACCAATGGATCTCTTGTTCATACCAATGGATCTTTCATTTAATTTTTTTCTCCCTTTTAATAAACCCAATGCGCCAGACTCGAGTATAAAATTTCGCCCACAACACCACTGCTTCACACCCCCTGCAAGAAATCCTTCCACCCCCACCTGCCCGAACCCCCCCACACACAAATTTAAAGTTGAACTACCCCCCGTGACCCCCACACACACCACACACCAGAGTTGTGACCTTTCGCTCACTTGTACATCTCAAACATCCCCCCCCCCCCCAAACCACCGCCTTACGAACGACACCGGTTTCCCAGAAGGTTCCGTAAGGGTCGTTAGACACACTCAAGTGTTCGGTTCCCTAAGGGTCGTTAAGACACACTCAAGTGTTCGGTTCCCTAAGGGTCGTTAAGACACACTCAAGTGTTCAGTTCCCTAAGGGTCGTTAAGACACACTCAAGTGTTCGGTTTCCTAAGAGTCGTTAAGACACACTCAAGTGTTCAGTTCCCTAAGGGTCGTTAAGACACACTAAAGTGTTCAGTTCCCTAAGGGTCGTTAAGACACACTCAAGTGTTCGGTTCCCTAAGGGTCGTTAAGACACACTCAAGTGTTCAGTTCCCTAAGGGTCGTTAGACACACACAAGTGTTCAGTTCCCTAAGGGTCGTTAGACACACACAAGTGTTCAGTTCCCTAAGGGTCGTTAAGACACACTCAAGTGTTCAGTTCCCTAAGGGTCGTTAAGACACACACAAGTGTTCAGTTCCCTAAGGGTCGTTAAGACACACTCAAGTGTTCAGTTCCCTAAGGGTCGTTAAGACACACACAAGTGTTCAATTCCCTAAGGGTCGTTAAGACACACTCAAGTATTCGGTTCCCTAAGGGTCGTTAAGACACACTCAAGTGTTCAGTTCCCTAAGGGTCGTTAGACACACTCAAGCGCTCGGTTTCCTAAGGGTCGTTAAGACACACTCAAGCGTTCGGTTCCCTAAGGGTCGTTAAGACACACTAAAGTGTTCAGTTCCCTAAGGGTCGTTAAGACACACTCAAGTGTTCAGTTCCCTAAGGGTCGTTAGACACACTCAAGCGGTCGGTTTCCTAAGGGTCGTTAAGACACACTCAAGCGTTCGGTTTCCTAAGGGTCGTTAAGACACACTCAAGTGTTCAGTTCCCTAAGGGTCGTTAAGACACACTAAAGTGTTCAGTTCCCTAAGGGTCGTTAAGACACACTCAAGTGTTCAGTTCCCTAAGGGTCGTTAAGACACACTAAAGTGTTCAGTTCCCTAAGGGTCGTTAAGACACACTCAAGTGTTCAGTTCCCTAAGGGTCGTTAAGACACACTCAAGTGTTCAGTTCCCTAAGGGTCGTTAAGACACACTCAAGTGTTCGGTTCCCTAAGGGTCGTTAAGACACACTCAAGTGTTCAGTTCCCTAAGGGTCGTTAAGACACACTAAAGTGTTCAGTTCCCTAAGGGTCGTTAAGACACACTCAAGTGTTCAGTTCCCTAAGGGTCGTTAAGACACACTAAAGTGTTCAGTTCCCTAAGGGTCGTTAAGACACACTCAAGTGTTCAGTTCCCTAAGGGTCGTTAAGACACACTCAAGTGTTCAGTTCCCTAAGGGTCGTTAAGACACACTAAAGTGTTCAGTTCCCTAAGGGTCGTTAAGACACACTCAAGTGTTCAGTTCCCTAAGGGTCGTTAAGACACACTCAAGTGTTCGGTTCCCTAAGGGTCGTTAAGACACACTCAAGTGTTCAGTTCCCTAAGGGTCGTTAAGACACACTAAAGTGTTCAGTTCCCTAAGGGTCGTTAAGACACACTCAAGTGTTCAGTTCCCTAAGGGTCGTTAAGACACACTAAAGTGTTCAGTTCCCTAAGGGTCGTTAAGACACACTCAAGTGTTCAGTTCCCTAAGGGTCGTTAAGACACACTCAAGTGTTCAGTTCCCTAAGGGTCGTTAAGACACACTAAAGTGTTCAGTTCCCTAAGGGTCGTTAAGACACACTCAAGTGTCCCAGGGAGTTTGAAATAAAACAGACCACTATGCTGACCTATGCAAATGTCCGCGTACTTGATTATTTTTTTCTTCCCCCATCCACAAGTTCTGGTTCAAATACGCGGTCTTGGCGCTGTTAAAAACAGCGAAAACCTCAGCTCGTGTGTGTGTGTGTGTAGCGGCCATGGGGTAAAAGATAACGAAACCATACACCGTTCTTTTGTGTTTATCTTCATCAAGAAACGCTCCTCGTTACCATGGTTAATCAAGACAGATATTCCTCGTTAACAGATTGACCGAGACGTTCCTCATCAACAGATTAATCAACAAACGTTCCTCATTAACAGATTAATCAAGCAACGTTCCTCATTAACAGATCAATCAACAAACGTTCCTCATTAACAGATTGATCAACAAACGTTCCTCATTAACAGATCAATCAACAAACGTTCCTCATTAACAGATCAATCAACAAACGTTCCTCATGAACAGATTAATCAAGCAACGTTCGTTCCTCATTAACAGATTAATCAACAAAAAACGTTCCTCATTAACAGATTAATCAAGCAACGTTCCTCATTAACAGATCAATCAACAAACGTTCCTCATTAACAGATTAATCAACAAACGTTCCTCATTAACAGATCAATCAACAAACGTTCCTCATTAACAGATCAACAAACGTTCCTCATCAACAGATTAATCAAGCAACGTTCGTTCCTCATTAACAGATTAGTCAAGCAACGTTCCTCATGAACAGATTAATCAAGCAACGTTCGTTCCTCATTAACAGATTAATCAACAAAAAACGTTCCTCATTAACAGATTAATCAAGCAACGTTCCTCATAAACAGATTAATCAAGCAACGTTCCTCATCCACAGATTAATCAATAAACGTTCCTCATTAACATTAATCAAGCAACGTTCCTCATAAACAGATTAATCAAGCAACGTTCCTCATGAACAGATGAATCAACAAACGTTCCTCATGAACCGATGAATCAACAAACGTTCCTCATGAACAGATTAATCAAGCAACGTTCGTTCCTCATTAACAGATTAATCAACAAAAAACGTTCCTCATTAACAGATTAATCAAGCAACGTTCCTCATGAAGATTAATCAAGCAACGTTCCTCATGAAGATTAATCAAGCAACGTTCCTCATGAACAGATGAATCAACAAACGTTCCTCATGAACAGATGAATCAACAAACGTTCCTCATGAACAGATGAATCAACAAACGTTCCTCATCCACAGATTAATCAAGCAACGTTCGTTCCTCATTAAGAGATTAATCAACAAAAAACGTTCCTCATTAACAGATTAATCAGGAGAAGTTCCTCATGACCAAATTTCATGCTTAAAGATGTTACTCATCAAATTCATTTCAAGGCCTCTGTCCTTTCCCTGTAAATCAAATCTCTTAATTCTGTTACCCCCTCATTGTTGCCCCTCCACTGGATTTTCTTTGTTAGCTCTTAAGGTGTGGCGACCAAACCTGAGGAGCATATTCTAGTCCTGGCCTTACGTACGTTAAGTTACGAACAGCTTACTAAATACGTCTTTGTCCATGTGTGTGTGTGTGTGTGTGTGTGTGTGTGTGTGTGTGTACGTAAGACAAGAGAGCATCATGGGCAAGAGCCTATCATGAGAACGAGTACGGTGTTACGGACTTAAAATGCATTCGAAATTAAGAACCCATTTCGAATACCAAGAGAGAGAGAGAGAGAGAGAGAGAGAGAGAGAATGGGACTTTGGATGAGGAATGCATACCTGGATATACATTAAGTAATTTCCATATCACAAAATATTTGAATCACTATATATATATTTCTTTCTTTCAAACTATTCGGCATTTCCCGCATTAGCGAGGTAGCGTTAAGAACAGAGAACTGGGCCTTTGAGGGAATATCCTCACCTGGCCCCCTTCTCTGTTCCTTCTTTTGGAAAATTAAAAAAAAGAAATAATGAGAGGGGAGGATTTCCAGCCACCCTTGCTGAAGCCACGAATCACTCGTAGGTTCTGAGAGAGACAGGAATGCAAGAGGGAAATATTCCCCAGCAAGCCATCAACACCTCGTCTGATAATTATGCTAATATCAACTTCATCAATTTTCCCGCAAGACGCGAGGAGGAAGAGAGAAAGCCAAAAAAAAAAAAAAGAGAAAAAAATAATAAATAGGATCAAACTTAAGACTTTGTTGCAAAGTTATATTAAAAACTTTGCCTGCAACTTTGAGAGCGGCTAGTCTAAGTCATCAAAACTTCTGCCGGAATATGGAGGTAGTGGAAAGGAGAGAGAGGAGAGGAGGGGTTCCCCCTTAAGTTAAGGCCGATCTGGAGGACGAAGTCAGATTCACTTCCCTTCCTCCTCCTCCTCCAGAAGTATGACTCCCAAGTTTTCTGGAATGAATGAACAACACACTTCCTTGAACCTCCAACTCTTCAAAGATGCGACTCCCATTTTCCCTTCCAGACAAACCTCTTTTTTTTTTTTCTGTTCTTCTTCTTGTTGAGAAAAATATCAATGACCAAAAATAAATATTACTATAATAATAACAATAAATAATAATAATAATAATAATAATAATAATAATAATAATAATAATAACAATAATAGCAATAACAATAACAATAATTTATCAACATCATTATTATCATTATTACTATCATTATTCATTACTATCATCATCATTAGTATTATCATCCACTATCATTTCATCATCATCTTCACTATCATTTCACCATCATCATCACTATCATTTCATCATCATCATCACTATCATTTCATCATCATCATCACTATCATTTCATCATCATCATCACTATCATTTCATCATCATCATCACTATCATCACTATCATTTCATCATCATCATCACTATCTTTCTTATGGGGTTCTTGGAGCTTAGGGGAGTTGCGCTCCTCTCGGGAAGCAGGATAAGTTACGGTTTCCTTTACGTCGGGAAGGTTCTCAAAATGCCTTCACGCCTTTCTATCTCCCTGGCGTTGATAACAGCTCGATCGAGGGCTATAATTAAACATAATTAAAGGTAATAGTAACATTGATAAGGAAGTAAAATGGTTTAATTCTCCTGCCTTAGTACTTTTTACGTCATCCAAGTCGAATATATATATATATATATATATATATATATATATATATATATATATATATATATATCGTACGAAACTCCAACAGCCAGGATAGAGCCCGGGACCCCTGTGCAACAGGCTATGATCGCCCCTATAGCGAAATGACTATTTGAATACTATATATATATATATATATATATATATATATATATATATATATATATATATATATATATATATATATATATCCGGCACTCTAAGCCAGGTACCCATCTTATCTACCAACCCGGAACGGTGGATGAACAGCTGGGTTGACTATGGGCCAACTGCCGCAACCTATAGGACTCGAACCTGAGCCAAGCTCGAACCCTGGGCGAGCCCGTGAATACATCACATGAGGAACGCTAATCGCTACACCACGGAAGGAAGTTACGTCAACTAATTTCGCTGACATTCGAAAGGAAATGAGAGAGAGACCTTCAAGTGGGAGAAATAAAGTGACAAAACACAACCAGGAAAACAAGAATCAGGAAGGACAAAAAGATGGCCGGAAGTGAGTGAGTTCAGGCAGAGGGGGAAAATGTGTGACAAGGACAATAAACAGACCGAAAACAGATCGCAAATGACCCACAAAGACAAGGTTACATAATGCGTCAAAATGAGGAAAATGAGGGAAACCGTCAAAAAACTCCCTCTCTCCCCTCCTCCACCTCCTCCTGAACGTGCAGGTGGCTTGCGTTATGAGGCTTACGTCATCCCAACCCTAGCGGACTACCTCATGATTAATGAGGCCTCACCGTGATTAATGCCTCCCGCGATCAACCCCTTGAGCAAGACGTGCGAGGGCGACTCTCTCTCTCTCTCTCTCTCTCTCTCTCTCTCTCTCTCTCTCTCTCTCTCTCTCTCTGGAGCACGACCTTGCTCAAGGTGTCAGGATCAAAGGGCAAGCTATCATAACCAAGGGTTTGTGTAGTCGTGCTCAAGGGTCGTACCACTGATACTCAAAAGGTCGTCTCGTCGATCACAGGAGTCGTACAATAATACTCAAATAGTCGTATCGCCATGCTCGAGGGTCGTACCGTCGTGCTCAAGGGTCGTATCGCCATGCTCAAGGGTCGTACCGTCGTGATCAAGGGTTATACCGTCGTGCTCAAACGTCGTACCGTCGTGCTCAAGGGTCGTACCTTCGTGCTCAAACGTCGTAGCGTCGTGCTCAAGGGTCGTACCGTCGTGCTCAAGAGTCGTACTATGATGCTGTAAATTCGTCTCGTCGTGCTCAAGGGTTGCGCCGTCATGCTCACAGGTCGTGCCGTCATGCTCAAAGGTCGTGCCGTCATGCTCACAGGTCGTGCCGTCATGCTCAAAGGTCGTATCGTCATGCTCAAAGGTCGTGCCGTCATGCTCAAAGGTCGTATCGTCATACTCAGGAGATTAATATATCGGCGTAATTTACGACCACACCACACGAATCTTTGCACACACACTACCACCAACACAGCTCCGCTCAGTCGCTTTCGTCCCCGAACTCACGAGTTGTCGTTCCGTTGGGCTTCGGATCTTGAACGAACTCTTCGTTAAACAATGACCGAAGCTTCGTTTAACACACACACACACACACACAAACACACACACACCCACACACACCCACACACACACAACAAAAAAAGCAGCTTCCAATGATTGTTTACTGTACACTTTTTCACAGTGAGGAATACGCAAGCCACTGTGCAAGCCTAAAATACTTCAAAAAAATATTCATACTTTCAGAGGAGCGAAGCTGCCATGCATTTTCCCTTAGGATTAACTCGTACGTATAAAATTTTTGGGGCCAGATTTAGCTTTTGCAGTGTGCTGTTCTTTTTTTTATTCAACAACCCCGGATGTATCTCGTGTTAAGGTGCGTTTTCGAACTCTATCCCTTGGGGAAAGGATGAACTCGAACCTCAGACTTAATGGCCTTTTTTTTAACCCTACAATTATGTAAAGGACAGTCTGGAACAGTCCAAATTATGTTAAAAGACCTTTTTAACCCTAGAGTTATGTTAATACTAGACTGTCTGAACCCTCAGACATATGTTAATGCCCTTTTTAACCCTAGAGTTATGTTAATACGAGACTGTCCGAACCCTCAGACATACGTTAATGACCTTTTTAACCCTAGAGTTATGTTAATACTACACTGTCTGAGCCCTCAGACATATGTTAATGACCTTTTTAACCCTAGAGTTATGTTAATACTACACTGTCTGAGCCCTCAGACATATGTTAATGACCTTTTTAACCCTAGAGTTATGTTAACACTAGACTGTCTGAACCCTCAGACATATGTTAACGACCTTTTTAAAAACCCTAGAGGGACCATCTTTAACCTCACACATATTAAGGACATTTTCTCTTTCTAACCCCACGTCTGAACCATTTCTACTCCTAGATTCATCCCGTGGCAGGGGAGATAAGACACGTCATAGATGGCTGATGAACAAAGATAACATACCTCTCGTTATACATTTCACAAAGATAAACTCGCCACCACTTTCTCACAGGAAAACGAGGCCATCCAAAATGCCAAAATCTCTTTTCTTCAACATACTTTTCCCCCTTTTAAATCTACAACGGCACCTTGAAGGGAAGACCGGTACATTGTTTCTCTACAAAAGGGACGGCAGATGAACACGAGAGAGCGGTTACCTCGTATGATAATGAACCTAATAACGTATATATGACTTCTAAATGAACAGATACTCAAAACAGACACACACACACACACACACACACACACAGCTTACATATTCTTAAAAAAAAATGGATTTATGTGCTCTCACACACACACACACACACACACAAACACACACACACACACACACCTTAAATATTCTAGGAAAAAAAAATGGATTTATGTCTAACAAGGACACATAAATATACACAGAATCGTCACTGCTTGTAAGTACACAGTTTACACTGTAAATCTTTTTTTCCCCCAGGGTTATGACTACATGTAAAAAACAAGATAAGAAGTGTCGAGTGACTTTACGAGTCCCTGAATCACATTAATATGCAAATCGAACGACTCCAGAACACGTTACTGTCAAAGGGGCTTAAGTTCGTTTAATACATCCCAGAACAAGTGGGCTTTGGAGTTGATTTTGTGGAAGGTGAGGGTCGATCCCACACACACACACACACTTCACATACACTCACTCAACAAGTGTGTGTGTGTGTGTGTGTGTGTATGTGTGTGTGTTGTAA
The DNA here is from genome assembly GCF_036320965.1 of Panulirus ornatus. Classification (NCBI taxonomy): domain Eukaryota; kingdom Metazoa; phylum Arthropoda; class Malacostraca; order Decapoda; family Palinuridae; genus Panulirus; species Panulirus ornatus. The sequence continues at coordinate 10,191,728 of NC_092229.1, forward strand.
CTGATGGCGATCAGTGGGTGAGGAGCGAGCGAGCGAGCTGTGCTATACCCCAAGTCATTGACGTCAGGCGCTGGTGGACGTTGCCTGTGACAGGCAACGTCTCATTCCTACTGTGAGAATGTGCTGCTGTTCTCTCGGTGGCTGGTGGGCCACCACAGGGAATACGGGTGTGAGGGGAAGGAAGGTGTGAGGGAAGGAAAGTGTAAGGGAAGGAAAGTGTGAGGGAAGGAAGGTGTGAGGGAAGGAAGGTGTAAGGGAAGGAAGGTGTGAGGGAAGGAAAGTGTGAGGGAAGGAAAGTGTGAGGGAAGGAAAGTGTGAGGGAAGGAAGGTGTGAGGGAAGGAAAGTGTAAGGGAAGGAAAGTGTGAGGGAAGGAAGGTGTAAGGGAAGGAAAGTGTAAGGGAAGGAAAGTGTAAGGGAAGGAAAGTGTGAGGGAAGGAAAGTGTGAGGGAAGGAAAGTGTGAGGGAAGGAAAGTGTGAGGGAAGGAAAGTGTAAGGGAAGGAAAGTGTAAGGGAAGGAAAGTGTGAGGGGAAGGAAGGTGTGAGGGAAGGAAAGTGCAAGGGAAGGAAAGTGTAAGGGAAGGAAAGTGTGAGGGAAGGAAAGTGTGAGGGAAGGAAAGTGTGAGGGAAGGAACGTGTAAGGGAAGGAAAGTGTGAGGGAAGGAAAGTGTGAGGGAAGGAAGGTGTAAGGGACCTCGCTGACGCAGGAAACTGCGATCAAGTTTCCTTGCGCTACCTCGCAAACGCGGGAGACAGCGACAAAGCAAAAAAAAAAAAAAAAAAAAAAAAAAAAATATATATATATATATATATATATATATATATATATATATATATATATATATATATATATATATATATATACACACACATATATATACATATATATATCCTAGCCTAAAACAGGTACCCGCTTTGTCGATCAACCCCTAAGGGAAGGAGGAACAGCTAGGATGACTGCAAGCCGACAACCACAACCGGGATTCGAACCAATGCTCTCAAACCCAGGTCGGCTCGTGAACCCGTCACGGTCAGAGATGCCCAAACCTTTTCCACCAGTTCGTTTTCCTTTTCAAAAGTTTACTCTCAGGACAGAGAACGGAGCCCTCGTACTCGTATCCCCTGACACAGTGAGGTGTCAGCCCTATTATACTAAGTTGAGCTGAAGTTGCAAGCTTCGACGTAGTAGTGGCAGTGAGGAGGGAGCGAGGTCTCTCGTTCGGTTCATCATTCATTCAGTACATCGGTGATGCGAGGTGAAGCCACCAGCCAGCCAGCCAGCCAGCCACCGCTCCACGGGCTATCAGCAAGCCGGATGCTGTGTATGACACAGACGCTCGTGGCGTGTCCATCCCCCCACCCTCCGCCAAGCTGCCACAGTGTTTATCTTCGCTTTGTACCCAAGAGCCACTATAAACAAACTGAACACAACTGCGGAATTCAAATATTAATGGCTGGCCCTCCACAACCTCCCACGGGTGATGGGGCTGTACGACGCTTTATTTCTATCCTGCTGAGGAGGAGGACGACGGTACGACCCTGATGCACAACTGTACACGACCCTACGCCGTGGTAGTTAAGGCCGTTGGGGTATGTGATGACTTGGCCTATAAACATGACCCTTTAAAAGGGGATGCGTTTTACGAAACTTCTCCCTCTCTGGTAAGGCCTCGCGTCAACTGACTAAAATGATGTGTACACTAGTCATAAATATATAGTGATGACGAGCTGTGATTATTCTTAAGCATGTCCCGTTATAACTGCTGGTACACACACACACACACACACACACACACATATATATATATATATATATATATATATATATATATATATATATATATATATATATATATTTTTTTTTTTTTTTTTTTTTATACTATTCGCTATTTCCCGCGATAGCGAGGTAGCGTTAAGAACAGAGGACTGGGCCTTTGAGGGAATATCCTCACCTGGACCTCTTCTCTGTTCCTTCTTTTGGAAAAATTAAAAAAAAAAAAAAAAAAAAAAAAAAAAAAAAAAAAAAAAACGAGAGGGGAGGATTTCCAGCCCCCCGCTCCCTTCCCTTTTAGTCGCCTTCTACGACACGCAGGGAATACGTGGGAGGTATTCTTTCTCCCCTATCCCCAGGGAATATATATATATATATATATATATATATATATATATATATATATATATATATATATATATATATATATATCTTTCTTTTCTTTCATACTATTCGCCATCTCCCGCATTAGCGAGGTTGCGTTAAGAACAGAGGACTGGGCCTTTGAGGGAATATCCTCACTTGGTCCCCTTCTCTGTCCCTTCTTTTGGAAAATTAAAAAAAGCCGAGAGGGGAGGATTTCCAGTCCCCCGCTCCCTCCCCTTTTAGTCGCCTTCTACGACACGCAGGGAATACGTGGGAAGTATTCTTTCTCCCCTATCCCTAGGGATATATATATATATATATATATATATATATATATATATATATATATATATATATATATATATATATATATATGTCGACCAAAGCCAACTACCAACTTATGGTCGTTCGTTACGTTAACTACTCGTTACAAAGCTGCGACAAAGTTTGTGAATGAATTTCCACAGTGGGTGGCAGCGGGAAAACTCAGCCCCCAGAACAAGTGTACAATGCTAACGAATCTGCCCTGTACTGGCGTCGAATGATACGAAAAAACTCTTTCCCAAGACACTGAAGGGTGTAAACCTGGGGGATACCTCTGATGTAAACTGATGCAACAATAAAAACCCTTTGTGTCGAGAGATGGAATGGTTGTATCATTTCCTAAGTTTTGTTCTACCCTTGTTAACACAGCAACATCTACGTGGAATGAGCTTGCAAGACTAGGGGGTCGGGAAGATGTATACATAGGGGGTGTCTTTAGGGTTTTATTTCTCTTTTCCGGATTTGTTTTTCTTTTTTTTTTTGTGGTTTGGCAATGGCCATCTCCCAAGGTTGCCGGATCAAAGAGGTTTATCATGGACTAGATTCAAAGAGTTGTCCGCCATACTCTCATACAGTATGATTCTACATCTAAGTTTCCTCCATCCCCGTGGTAGCCTTAAAAGTAATTAGACCAAAATGCAAACTACCTCTCAGTAAAACGAAGAGTAAATTATTCCTCAAATCCAAATTCATCAACATCTGAAATTCTATGAATCCATACATTAAGCATCGAAAGTCTTAAAACTAGTTTTCTCGTCCCTTAAGCACGACATTTAGGCCTTTAAGTTATACGTAATAACGTGGCCTACGGTCGAAACATCGAAGGTCAAGTCAAAGGTCATACTAACATTTACCAGGGGTCGTATCGTTGTGTTTGTGGGTCGTATAGAAATGCCCAAGGTGTCCTGATATAGCAATACAGCTTACGTAACCCTGAAATACACTTCACTGTAATGTCCACCGAATGCTGTCAACAAATGCAGTATTTCATACGTAAAATACAGGTATACTAACCCCGAAATGTCTTTTATTCTCTCGAAATGAAACTTACAAATGTTAAAAGTAACATAACCCTCCCAAATTAAAATATAATGGTAGAAAGTTAAGCAAAACGTCCAACTTTAAATGCCAATGTCATATTAACTTATGATGGATGCCATTTAAATGCCATTATAATTCTTTTCTCGCCGCTGGCGTAATTCATAAAATATCACCCTGATAATGTTCCCGTTCCATCATCAATGTACATTTTAATAACACAGTTTATAAACACCACACTAATATGATGTCACTCCTCAAAAGATCCTTTCACATTTATCCCACACTGTGTGTGTGTGTTGTGCGCGCGTTCTCGTGTGGGGAAATACGGCCAGGGCAACAACAGTCCCACCACAACACCTGGGAGAGAGAGAGAGAGAGAGAGAGAGAGAGAGAGAGAGAGAGAGAGAGAGAGAGAGAGAGAGAGAGAGAGAGAGAGAGAGAATCACCCGCAAGGAGGGGAGGGATTACGTAACACCTGTAACCCTCCCCCCCCGCGCCCAGTCGATCCCGCAGAGCAACGAGACGAATGACATGTCCAGCGACCGCTGACGTGCGAGAGATATCTTGGCCATCTCACAGCCCACGGCAGACGTGACAGTGACGCTGATCTAGAAGAGAGAGAGAGAGAGAGAGAGAGAGAGAGAGAGAGAGAGAGAGAGAGAGAGAGAGAGAGAGAGAGAGGTTGCCGCCTTCTAGGAGGACAAGAAAGTTAGGCAGCAAACCGGATTGAATATATATATATATATATTGGGCGGTCGTGGACGCGCATGTGGTCATCAGCACTCACTGTATACCACCAGCACATGGAGAGAAACACAAACACACACACACCCACACACATACACACACACACACACATACACACCCACACACCCACCTACACACACATACACCCACACCCCTCGTTATGCCACCCGTCGTTTGGCCAATGCAGCGTCACCTCGCATTCTTTCGTAAGACAGAGAGGAATGTTGACTATTGACTTCACTTGAGTGCAGGTGGTGGTGGTGGTGTCACACTGGCAAGAACACTCTTCCCTCCACACACACACACACACACACGCGTGTGTGAGGAGCAATCCCCAGTCATCAATGGATCGCCACGGCCTCTTCACGACATTGCAAACCGATTTATTTCAACGAATTTCTTTCTTTTTTTTCCCCCCCTCCTCCCTCTTGAGCACGACGGTACACTCCCAAGACTTGAATATATATATTTCACCTTTGATTAACGCCGGTCTATTGATCCAGTGGATGAAATGCTTTCCTCCACTGGGGGAGGAGGGGGATACTGGCCACTAGATAATAAATGGTGGGGAAAAAATCTATTATTCAGTGTGACACGAGGCTGCGCCAGCGCAGAGAGGCACCAGAAGTCGTCATTCTTACCATCACGAACAACCATTTCAAGGTTCTCTGCACCTCCTCCCCTCCCATCCCTCTTCCTTGCCCCGGCCAGCGCGCGCCAACATCAGCCACATTCCTCTACTAAAACTGGTCCATTTAGACGTTATGGCCATTGTGGCACTTACCTTCCACTCTCTCCCCCCGCCACCACCTCCTCTTCTTCTCCTCCCTCAAACACCATTCACAGGGCAACGGCAAGCTAGGGCAGGGAGGGAGGGAGGGAAGAGGAAGTGAAGGGGAAGGGGTGTACATAGCAAATCCATTATTACCTTTCCTCTCCTCAACCAACCTCAGTTCACGCCAGGGTTCTTGAAGCCTCGGGCACCGCGGCTTGCGAATGCTCACCCACCATATAGCCTCCTGGTGGTGGTACCAACAACAACGGAAGACGATGTAGGCGCCACCCAGAGCAAACTGCACGGTGTTGTCAGAAAGGAAATCGAGTTTATGGGTGGATGATACAGGCCCAAGGGTGGAAGGGGGTGGGGTTTCGTCTTCCCCACTCCCATTAGAGCGACACAGAACCCCCGCTATACTGTTTATCAACACGCTTCACTTCGCTCTCTGGGGCCTGTGGGAATCACGAGGGAGTTCATAACGTATACATAAAAAACCCCCACCGCAACACACACACACACACACTTACGATCCTCGTTATATCACATTTGGTCGATCTGTGCACCACAGACACTACTACTACTGTTTTCCTGGAGAATCACCGAAAAACACACGCCGTGGATTTCCCTCCGGTAGCGTGCCACGGTAGAGGGAGGTGGGGAACACACACACGTGTGTGTGTGTGTGTGTGTGTGTGTGCCAAGCGTTCACAAGGCGTCTGTTAAAGGCCGCTCACCAACACGGCCGACAACAAGGCGCACCACCGCACACCTGCCCCAACACACAGCAACTGAGTCCACTGCTCGTCGCCAGGAGGTAGAAACGGGCTAGTGAATGGCTGCCTGGCTGAGCGGTTGGCTGGCTGGCTGGCTGGTCGAGGCGATAGGTAGGCGGCAAGGCTAAGTAAGGTCTTACTTAAGCCCGGGAGCCAAAGAGCGTTGATTTGGCGAGGGTGAACCACATGTATTGGTGATCCTGGCGATCGACTGGTGAGGGTGGGAGGCTAGTGATAAGCAAGGCGTAGCTGGAGACAACATGTCGGGGGCCTTCCTAGTGACACACAGGTGACCTTGCCACCCCGATAACTTGACCATACTTGTCATAACGAGTGAGGAGACAAACATGGAATTCGAAAACCAGTTTCTTGCTACTCCGCCCGTGCGCAACGAACTTTTACTTTTCCACGCGGTGTTGAGGGCAATCGCAGACCCGTAATACTACCACCGCATGGGAGAGAGAGAGAGAGAGAGAGAGAGAGAGAGAGAGAGAGAGAGAGAGAGAGAGAGAGAGAGAGAGGATAACGAAGGAAGGAAGCTAGACTATATAAAAGACACCAGCCAGCCAGCCAAGCACGGTGTGCGTGCTCACCGTATGAGTTACACAGGATGGGATCACTCGAGTGTTACTCGTAGCGACATCCCGAGATCTATCAGCTGCTGCTGCTGTTGTGGACACGCTTACGTTGCGCTGAGGGCATGTGATCCGGGATGTCCTTGTGGTGAGGTGTGGATCCGCCTGTGGTGTGTATATGGGTGAGGCCTGTTGGCAAATACGGTCATGAGTGATTGTGAGGATGTGTGAACCTATCGTGCGTAGAGGTGAGGGTTGTGATGTGAGCGGGGGCGTGTGAGTGAATAAGAGAGAGAGGTTTTAGCCTGTGGTTAAGGAGGAGGTTGGTTAAGCAGCCGTGAGGTTGTGGTAGAGACGAAGCCACAGACTAAGAGAGAGAGACAGAAGTTCACAAGATGATGGAACGTGAGGTAAAGGAAGAGAGAATGATGCAACGGTGAGAAGAGTGACCCCCTAACCATCTTGACTGATAATGGTGATTGTAGTAAGGCTGCTGGTGATCAAAAGAGCCCGTAAAGACTTGGCACAGTAGGTCGATCGTCACCCTCTCAGAGCAAACCTCCGAAATCCGTCGGGACTCGAGTGACTTGATAATGGTGACCACCAAGATATCTGACTGGTGATATTCAACGGCTATACTGAAACAGGCAATGAGAGAGAGAGAGAGAGAGAGAGAGAGAGAGAGAGAGAGAGAGAGAGAGAGAGAGAGAGAGAGAGAGAGAGAGAGAGAGAGAGAGAGAAATTTATGACTTTACAGAGAAACTGCTGGTAAGGGTAATGGCAAGAGAAACTTATGTTTGAAACAAAACTGGTGGAGGCGAGGGTGATCTGTGTATCTCGAGGTAATGGAGACTTGAGAATCGAACGTTGATAAATAAAAGTGGATGAGATAAATGATGGACGGTTAATGCTCCCCCTTGAAGATGGCAACCATAAACTGCGGTGAAACCTGTGAAACTGAAGACTGTACGTTAGAGAAACTAATTAGACAGTACGTGAGTGAAACTCATTAGATTGTACAGCGTGTGGTGACGACTGCACTGTGGTGAAATCTGCACAGTGGTGAAACTGATGATTGTGTAGTGTGGTGAAACTGATTAAAAAGTAAGGTAGGTAATAAATGGCTTTCTTAATGAAAGTAGAGACAAAAATGCATATTTTACATTACTTATGTGTGTGTGTGTGTGTGTGTGTGTGTGTGTGTGTTCTGTGGCCATGGAGACGGTAAAATGACGCCTGTCGTCTAAGCAGTGTGACAGGAGCCGTTAACACGGGCAATGCTTCACCAATTAATGTGGCTGTAGAGCCATACCATAGAACGATACGTTTAGGAACATCCATTGATAACTAGTTCGCTTCCCAAGTCCACGACTGATATCACTTCACGGCTTCTTTGTTCAACGAAGAATGTGAAGTTTTTTTTCCTTTTCTCTTTTTCGCTTTGAAACAAACGCTTGTTTTTCGAACTCTTACGCCAATACTCTAAGAGCTTATGACATCTTAGCACAGCTTCGACAGAAGCCAATGGTCTGTTGCCCTCTGAATTCACTGATATATTACCCTGCATCATATAACGTTGATCGTCACACGCCTCACTGCAAATCGACTCATTACTCCAAGAGCGTTTCCATAACCCCATCGGTACATAATCTTCAAACAGGTCACTACTGTGTTCATCACCACGCGCCACGAACGCGTCATTATCTCCTGTTATAACAGGCAAACAACCACAGTCCCTCCCCTCCCCTTCTATCCAGACCAACGAAGCCCGCCCCCCGCCCCATCATCATCATTAACCATCGCTACCCACCCGCCTCTCCACGCCCGCCTCTCCACCCATCACCCCCACACAGTGTTACAACCTGCTCATTATGTGGACGATGACTGAGTCTGCCACTCACCGAGTGTAGCCACACGGTGGCGGCGGCGAGTCACGTGACATCGGCGACCTGACCTTGTTGTAAATCCGTCTCTACGACCAACCAGTACCTCCCCATCATTGGTGCCAATCCCTTCATCTCTACGACCAACCAGTACCTCCCCATCATCTCTACGACCAACCACTACCTCCCCATCACTGGTGCCACCCCTTCATCTCTACGACCAACCAGTACCTCCCCATCACTGGTGCCACCCCTTCATCTCTACGACCAACCAGTACCTCCCCATCACTGGTGTCACCCCTTCATCTCTACGACCAACCAGTACCTCCCCATCACTGGTGGCATACCCTTCATCTCTACGACCAACCACTACCTCCCCATCACTGGTGTCACCCCTTCATCTCTACGACCAACCAGTACCTCCCCATCACTGGTGGCATACCCTTCATCTCTACGACCAACCAGTACCTCCCCATCACTGGTGCCAATCCCTTCATCTCTACGACCAACCAGTACCTCCCCATCACTGGTGCCACCCCATCATCTCTACGACCAACCAGTACCTCCCCATCACTGCTTGCACAAATCCTTCTAAAACCACCAACACCACATATCTACCACTAACCACTCCTCCACCACCACTACCACCTCCAACACACGATACTATCACCAAACCTCTCCATCACATCGCCGTCAACGGCGCCTCCATCACCACACAAACGCTTCTCCAACACCACACGTTATCGCCACCAAAACTGTTATCACCAACACAGTCATAACCCCCCCAATAAAATCACCATCGTTATAATAACTGCAACTCCCTCTCTTCTCCACCAACACAACCAGGCTGTCCACCATGGAACTACATACCCACAGTGTCGGGTGTCATAAGGTAAAGAGTTCGTCTGGAAAGACATAAAATTTGTTTTAAATATTCATTGAACACTAGGGTATGATAACCTGACCTTTGACCCGACCCATATGAGGCCACACTGACACACACACACACACACACACACACACACACACACACACACACATACACACACTAACAAAAGTTCTGTACGTACCAATCTTCCAGGGAGTGGCAATTAACTCTGACTAATTAAAACATTAAATTGAATGACGAAACGCTCCACCTGGGTGGAAAACAAAGCCAATATTTGCTCTTCAGACTTGACTCTGCATCAAATCGAAAAAATATATACTGATACAAATTTACGACCATGAAATTGATGTACAACTTTTATTAGTACCATTCAGTTCTCAATAACCCCCCCCCCCAAAAAAAAAAAAAACATATTTAAATGCAAAATACATAGACAGACAGACAGACACACACACACACACACACACACACACACACACACACACACACACACACACACACACACACACACAGCCAAAAATCGCAATATAACCCTGTGACGTGAAAAAAATAAGGGTTCACCAAATTACTTTAATTGCCTTTAACCGTCTCGTTATAAACGCGTACCCAACTTGTTAGGAAGGCACAAATAATGCCACGTCTCCTTCAGCACAAGAAGATATGAGGGTCCAACGTAAGGGTAGGTACATCATCACAACAACCCTTCACCTTAGTACAACTTACACACCAAGTTTAGTGACTTCGACCTGTACCGTATTAACTCCCACATCAAGTGTAGCATCCCCCTGCATCAAGCGTAGCAACCCCTGCATCAAGTGTAGCATCCCCCTGCATCAAGTGTAGCATCCCCCTGCATCAAGTGTAGCAACCCCTGCATCAAGTGTAGCAACCCCTGCATCAAGTGTAGCATCCCCCCACATCAAGTGTAGCATCCCCCCACATCAAGTGTAGCATCCCCCTGCTTCAAGTGTAGCAACCCCTACATCAAGTGTAGCAACTCCTACATCAAGTGTAGCAACCCCTACATCAAGTGTAGCAACCCCTGCATCAAGTGTAGCAACCCCTACATCAAGTGTAGCAACCCCTACATCAAGTGTAGCAACCCCTACATCAAGTGTAGCAACCCCTACATCAAGTGTAGCAACCCCTACATCAAGTGTAGCAACCCCTACATCAAGTGTAGCAACCCCTTCATCAAGTGTAGCAATTGAGTTACAGAAAATACGCACTTATGAACAAACAAATGCAACTTTACTTCACCCACTCCTATATATATATATATATATATATATATATATATATATATATATATATATATATATATATATATATATAATCTTTTCTTTCTTTCATACTATTCGCCATTTCCCGCATTTGCGAGGTAGCGTTAAGAACAGAGGACTGGGGCTTTGAGGGAATATCCTCACCTGGCCACCCTTCTCTGTTCCTTCTTTTGGAAAATTGAAAAAAAAAAAAAAAAAAAAATATATATATATATATATATATATATATATATATATATATATATATATATATATATATATATATATTGCCTATTATTTTCAAAATTCACACCGCATACAGCCTCAATGACACGCGTGTATCATTTGGAGTACGAAATATATATTTTGCTAGTGGCCAAAATAAAAAGGTGCAACATCAAAACGAAGTTTCTTAATTAAAAATCTAATCACTTTTTTAGGACTAGAGTGGACGTAGGAGGGGCTATAACAGTGATCTACTTACAACTTACGGGCGACGTGACCAATTATAAGCGTGTGTGTGTGTGTGTGTGTGTGTGTGTGTGTGTGTGTGACAACCATTCTACGAAAGAATCCTTTTAGAAGCCACTTCCAACAGCAGGGAAATGCAGGCACCCTTACAGTGAAATGTTCCCCGACGAGATAACACCGGAGCCTGGTTACACACACACACACACACACACACACACACACACACACCACACACACACACACCTCACTTCCCCCTCCACACACGCACCTCATTACCCCCTCCACACACACACCTCACTACCCCCTCCACACACACACCTCACTACCCCCTCCACACACACACCTCACTACCCCCTCCACACACACACACACACACACACACACCTCACTACCCCCTCCACACACACACACACCTCACTACCCCCTCCACACACACACACACACCTCACTACCCCCCTCTACACACACACACACACCTCACTACCCCCTCCACACACACACACACACACCTCACTACCCCCTCCACCCACACACACACCTCACTACCCCCTCCACACACACACACACACCTCACTACCCCCTCCACACACACACACACACACACAGAAAGGTCAATCATACACGCGGAGGAAGAGCCTCCCCCGCCCCCCCCACAAGGCACAATCATCACGAAAAACACAAGAGGTTGAGCCGGGGAGCTACACACACACACACACACACACACACACGAGGAAGTGTGAATGCCCACCCGGTCTAACCACACGCCAGATAATTCTACGTCTACAATTGCGCCGATAATGAGTCGCCCTTATAAGCAGCCAACCGCCTGGATGTGGCTGCCCCACTTATCACTTTCTGAGACACTCAAATTACAGGAGACGCTTCGTGGTAGACTAAGGCTGTGAGGTGTGTGTGTGTGTGTGTGTGTGGAGGGGGTAGTGAGGTGTGTGTGTGTGTGTGGAGGGGGTAGTGAGGTGTGTGTGCGTGTGTAGGGGGTAGTGAGGTGTGTGTGTGTGGAGGGGGTAGTGAGGTGTGTGTGTGTGGAGGGGGTAGTGAGGTGTGTGTGTGTGGAGGGGGTAGTGAGGTGTGTGTGTGTGTGGAGGGGGTAGTGAGGTGTGTGTGTGTGTGTGGAGGGGGTAGTGAGGTGTGTGTGTGGGTGGAGGGGGTAGTGAGGTGTGTGTGTGGGTGGAGGGGGTAGTGAGGTGTGTGTGTGTGTGTGTGGAGGGGGTAGTGAGGTGTGTGTGTGTGTGTGTAGAGGGGGTAGTGAGGTGTGTGTGTGTGTGTGTGTGTGTGTGTGTGTGTGTGTGTGTGTGTGTGTGGAGGGGGTAGTGAGGTGTGTGTGTGTGTGTGTGTGTGGAGGGGGTAGTGAAGTGTGTGTGTGTGTGTGTGTGTGGAGGGGGTAGTGAAGTGTGTGTGTGTGTGTGGAGGGGGTAGTGAGGTGTGTGTGTGTGTGTGTGTGGAGGGGGTAGTGAGGTGTGTGTGTGTGTGGAGGGGGTAGTGAGGTGTGTGTGTGTGTGTGTGTGTGTGTGTGTGTGTGTGTGTGTGTGTGTGTGTGTGTGTGGAGGGGCTAGTGAGGTGTGTGTGTCGAGGGGGTAGTGAGGTGTGTGTGTGGGTGTTTGTGCGGATGGCGAGGTGAGTTGTGGTGGTGACGAGGAGGGAGGGTGCGGCGGGGGAAGAGTTCATACCGGAGGTCCTTCAAAGCATGGAGGAGTGGCAGCAGCGGTGGTTGATGTTGTCTTGGGGGGGGAAAAGGGGTCATGTCTCACGCAACCCCGTCCCTTCCTCCCTCATTAATCACCATGATCCCTACCGTTATCCTTCCTGCGTCTACTTCGATATCTACTTCGGCACCATATCACACGATGGATTCTCGACAGTCATTGAATAACCACAAATAACGTTTTAAAGCTTGAATGGAGAAGAGATCGTATTAAAGGTGAGGAAAAGCGCTCCTTCAGCTACAGAGCTGAAGGAGAGTGGGTCTTCCACGTCGACATGTGATGGCATAGAGATGGTAAATGACACAATAGCACTGCCTTTAAAGCTACAGAGATACATTAACATCAACTATAAAATGAAGCGTCGGTACGAAGGGAATATTCTTCATCAGAGAGACTCGCAAAACCAATCCCTCATCCCTCTCGTTTTTAAGCTCAACGTACACTTTCCTATATAACTCCCAAGGTAGTATGCTCTATATATATATATATATATATATATATATATATATATATAGATAGATAGATAGATAGATAGAGAGAGAGAGAGAGAGAGAGAGAGAGAGAGAGAGAGAGAGAGAGAGAGAGAGAATGTAGTTCATTCAAATAGGAGGCATACCATGCTTGCATGACCTGGTTAACACATTTTTTTTTTTCGTTTTAGATACACGCTGAAATCTGAAGACGTGTAGCTACTAGTTATGAACGGGCTGCGTAGCCAACTCTCTCTCTCTCTCTCTCTCTCTCTCTCTCTCTCTCTCTCTCTCTCTCTCTCTCTCTCTACACATGCAACCAGCCCTTTGTACAAACCTGTTCGAAATTTCCTCCACTTTACTAAGTAAGCCGTCATCAACTCACGGCAAACCCATCACGCCAACACGAAAGTCGCAAAACCACCAGTATCCTCACCATTTCCTCTCTCTCTCTCTCTCTCTCTCTCTCTCTCTCTCTCTCTCTCTCTCTCTCTCTCTCTCAAGTTACGGAAAAGTCGGAATACACAAGCCAATTTCTGAAAGCATGCGAAGAACTTTTCCCTCTTTTAATTCCTCCTCCTCCTACTCCTCCTCCTCCTCCTTCTCCTCCTCCTCCTCCTCCTCCTCATCTTTTGAGACTGTCAGGGTGAGTTTTACAACCTCCGAACGCCGTCTAGTTTACCAGCTTATGCGAGATTTAACATAAATTTACCGAGGCAACGGTGTGAACGCCAGGTAAACGAGTTCCTCACTCCATTTACTTAACAGGTATTAGACACAAAAGCCCGCAGTAAAACATGCTCAACACATGCTTTACCTCCCGCCCTGACCCTATGATCTTCCGCAGCGCTCAGGAAGCGAGCCACGTCCACCGGGTTTACAACCACGGGTCAAGAGATGTGGTGATGCTCTGGGTTTGAGGGGCGAGTGCAGGGCGACTGAGGTGTAAGTGTTCAGGACTCTTTTTAAGTGTGAATCCCACCTTGTTCCAAGATGAGGTAGGAGGATTAACCACACGCACACAAACAACTTTGGAGCCAGGATCTGCGGAGGGACAAGAGTGCGGAGTGACAGGAGGAGCGTTCGGTGAGTTACTGACATGTCATGGGTGTGTCATGGGGGTGAGGGAGTGGCTTGTGATGAAGGGATGGCCAGCTGGGGGCGTCATGGTGGAAGGAGGTCAGTAAGAGTGGGTGTACGGGTGGTCGAGGGAGGTCAGTGCGTGGGGATGTGGTGGTGGTGGTGGAGGAAGGAAGGGTTAGTAGGTGTGGGTGTGGCGGTGAAGGGAGGTCAGAAGGTGTGGTGGTGGTGGTGGTGGTGGTGTTGGGGAGGGGGGGGGTCAGGTGGTGTGGTTGTGGTGGCGGAGGGAGTGGATGTAATCAGGGAATTAGATCGTATGGAGGAGGAGGAGACAAGGAAGCAGACAAGAAAGTTTTTGAAAAAGAGGAAAAAAAAGAAAACGGATTTCATTTCTCTTCTGATGATGATAGTAATCCCAAACTGTGCTGTATGAATCGCAGGTGTGGCCGATAACAGCGCCAAGGTCTGGCAAGGGAAGGTCTGTCGTAGATAACGAGATATAGGCCGGGAACAACGACTGATCAGCAGCGTTCCATTACCAATTCTCTCTCTCTCTCTCTCTCTCTCTCTCTCTCTCTCTCTCTCTCTCTCTCTCTCTCTCTCTCTCTCTATCTCTCTCCATCACTGTCTCAACTCTCTGACAGGTGCAATAACAAAGCAACAGTGAAACATCCCACAATAATTTCCCTTTTATCTTCTCCCTCCCCCATGTAACAACGCTGATTCAATGCACTGAAAACATTACTTCTCTCCTTCGCCAAGATGTAATCTCTCTCTCTCGGCGTAGAACAAAGTACACAGCATCGCCCTGAGCTACGTACGTGTGAGGGAGGGAAAACTCCCCTCACCTTATGGAGTCTCTCCACCCGCAACATCAAGGACAGAGAGCAGCGAGTGTGGAAATCAAAACGTCGTCAGAGATTAACACTCCAACGACGTTCCCTTTCGTCAGGAACTCTGCCTCAACGGAGAAGCGGCAGACACTAAATATAGGAGGGAGAAATAATCCATAGGAATCTCCTCTGAAGGAGCATCAGCCAGGGAGGTTCATGATCCAAGCCCCTTTCTTAGGTTTCAGGAGCCAGCAACTGGGCATGAAGATGTGTAGGAAAACAATACACGAATGAGCCAGCCAAGCACCAATTAACCACAGTCTATTACTGCTCTTATGGCTGTTGTAAACCCTCTGCACCTCCTACTTAACATCAACTTTCATACAATGCTTTAGTCTAGTTAGACCCCCACCTCGAATATACAACGCAGTTCTAGGCCCCGCCCCCCAACTTCAGCGAAGATTATTCTGAAATTGGAAGCAGTGCAGCGAAGAGCAACGATATTGATTCCTTCCTTTGCATAACAAACTATATAAATACAGATTGCATCAAACTCGTCCCCTTTACGCGAGAGGCGTCTCAGAGGTAAATCAATAGAATGTTTGAAATAACTGAGGATTCAATAAGGTCGATGTTGAAAATTTCTTTACAGATGCGCCAGAACTACCAACGAGAGAAAACGGATAAAAAACTTAAAGGTCGCCAAGTTAATCTGGACTTTACGAATCATTTCTTTCCCAACAACATTATTGATACGTGCAATAAGCTCCTACAACATGATGTTCAAAGTGACACTCTTAATATCTTCAAAATTAGGCTTGATCGCCACTTGTCATTCTCCGGTGATGAATAATTCCTTTAATCAATCATAACGTAGTGGTATATATCATGCTGCCTTCTCAACCACAGATCTCTCCCTGGCCAGGCTGCGGTAACATACCCACATTGATTAACCCGTGTCGCCTGCTTTATGAAAGCGTAAAAGAATCAATAGCATATTCGACGTGAGGAATAATATAGACAATGGTAAGTCGTCTGAGACGCTGGAGCTCAAGTGTATCCTTAACTATTGTCTTTATATCCAAAAGTGAAGGGATGCATGACGTATTCATGTTCATTCTACCTTATAACTTTCTTACACAAAAATTTCCTTCGGGCAATATCAATCCTGAAAAGTAATTCTTTTTTACCTGTTTTCCGTCCGGCGTGTTTGCCGGAGGGAGTGGAGGGTGGGGAGAAAACCTCAATTTTGTTATCCTTTTCTTCGTGCTAAGGCCAGACCACCTCGCTTGGACCATGGGTCCTTGTGGTCTGTGTATCTACGTTAACTACTTACCGCCTCTCGTGAAGTCTCCTCCTTCCTGCCATTTCCAGGAGATCTGTTAAATTGTTTGCCCAGCTTCCCAACGCCACTACCCTATGGTTCTCCTCCACACAACTAGTATCAGCTACAATGCCACTGGTCCCAATAGCTTCAGCCACTACCCTTGGTCCTCCAGCTCCTAGCCACTACCCCCTTGTCCTCCTGACCTACGTCACTATCCTCTTGCTCTCCTGACCCTAGCCACTTACCCATCGTCCTCCTGACCTACGTCACTATCCCCTTGCTCTCCAGACCCTAGCCACTACCCCTTGTCCTCCTGACCTACGTTACTATCCTCTTGCTCTCCTGGCCCTAGCCACTTACCCCTCGTCCTCCTGGCCCTAGCCACTTACCCCTCGTCCTCCTGATCCCAGTCATTCCCTTGTTACAGTTACGACACAAGACCACCACCCTCCTGACATTCGATCTTCCCTCCTCCACATAACCCCCTCCACTCAACTCTCCCTTCCTCCTTCCCTACACTCCCTCGACATAACCATCCCCCCCAACCCATCTCCGTTGCCCCAGTCAAGCTTGTAGCGCCCATGTCATGGGTTTATATATATATGATATCCTTTACACCTTCTTACGAGAGCGACCAGCGGGGCCGGTCGGTCAACCAGCCAGACATCCTCACGACCGCCACACTTCGCCTCATTTGAATTTCTGGCGAGGCTCGAGAGAGAGAGAGAGAGAGAGAGAGAGAGAGAGAGAGAGAGAGAGAGAGAGAGAGAGAGAGAGAGAGAGAAGGAGCGGGGCTTTAAAAGGTCATCGTAGAGCTGGCGGGCCAGAGATAAACGATGGGTTAATTGTCGCCCCGTAGTGACGCGCTGGGTGGCAGCCACGATGATCCAAGGCTGAGATAAGAGCTGGAGCAGGGAGGGAGAGGCCTCTGACGGAGGAGGAGGAGGAGGAAGAGGAGGAGGAGGAGGAGGAGGAGGAGGAAGAGGGAAGAGCAACAGGAGGCAATAGAGTGAAGAGAGGGAGAAAGTAAGGAGATAAAAGAAACTGAAATGATAAGGATTGGAAGAGAGCAACAGCCATCATCTTCCAAAGCCAAGGTAGACACAGGCCAGTGGTGGTGATGATACCGGGGCGAGGCAGGGGTAGCAGAGGGGTGAGGAAAATCTCGTGCCTCCAGCAGAAGACTAGTACTAGTAACCTCCACCAGGCCGGGCACGAGTCTCTCTCTCTCTCTCTCTCTCTCTCTCTCTCTCTCTCTCTCTCTCTCTCTCTCTCTCAACGCCCGTTCCGCATGAAGGAGAGCGGCAAACTCTTCCCAACTCGTTAGCTCATAACCACCAGTGTC
This sequence comes from Panulirus ornatus, assembly GCF_036320965.1. NCBI lineage: Eukaryota > Metazoa > Arthropoda > Malacostraca > Decapoda > Palinuridae > Panulirus > Panulirus ornatus. Next base: position 10,209,382 of record NC_092229.1, read on the forward strand.
TTTGAAGCCGTTTTAACGCCCCCCTCCCCCTTCCAGCAGAACCTATTCAGGCACAAAACAATAAGTAAACTAATCCTTTACATATATAGAACAACTCTCGTCACAATTACAAAAAAAGTAGTAAAAATAAGAGCTTTACTGGAGCCTACAAAAAACAAAGCAGAGGCAAAAATAATGTCGCTAGTAGAGACGAAACCTGCAGGTCCGCCCCATACGTAAGGCTGGTTTGGACGATGATGATGACGACGACTACATGTATATGTAACCCCCAGGGGTATATCACTAAGCTGAGGGCGTCCGTCCCTCCAACCCTCCATCCACTGACCCCCATCTCGTTATGGCGACCGCCATATACGGGTGAGCAGATAGTAGGGCAGCAGCAGCGGAGGAGAAGGAGGAGGAGGAGGCAGCAGCAGCAGCAGCGGAGGAGGAGGAGGAGGAGGCAGCAGCAGCAGCAGCAGAGGAGGAGGAGGCAGCAGCAGCAACGGAAGAGGAGCAGGAGCGGAGGAGGAGCAGCAGCAGCAGCAGCAGCGGAAGAGGAGCAGGAGCAGCAGCGGAGGAGGAGGAGCAGCAGCAGCAGCGGAAGAGGAGCATGAGTAGCAGCAGCGGAGGAGGAGGAGGAGTAGCAGCAGCGAAGGAGGAGGAGGAGGAGCAGCAGCGGTAGCGCCCCGGACAAGGCTGCGGGAATATTTATGACTGACTCTCCGGAGCATCGGTAATCACAGGGCAGCCTAAATACCACCTTCGTGGCTGAGCCTCCTCCTCCTCCCCCTGCCGGCGCCTCTCTCGCCTCAGCTTGGTGGCAACAACCCTTGCCTGGTTAGGTGACGACTACAACCTCGCTAACTTCACCACCACCACCACTGCTGTAAGGACGACCCCCTTTTTCTTCCGCACAGTGGGACGAACTTTTGAGCGCGACGGTTACACACCCCTTTGATCACGACGGTGCGACCCTTCGAGCACACGACGAGCATGATGGTACGACTCTTAAGAGCACAGCGGACGGTACTGTCCCTTAAGCATGATGGTACGACCCTCGAGTGCGATACACGGTTACTACCCTCGACCACTAAGGACGACCCTCGAGCACTACGACAGACGATATACTACCCTTGAGTATGATGGCACGACCCCCGAACGCGGATGTACGAGCCTCGAGTCTCATGTTGCTATACCTTTTAAGGGCCAGGTGCAAGGCCAGGCGAATCGTACCCCATCGGAAAGATCGCACAGACTCGTTCAAGGCGTCGCACCGCTGTAGTGAAGAGGTTTAAACACACTTCGGTCAAAACGACGGATTGAAATAAGAGAAAAGGCCGTTTAAACACACTTTCGGTCAGAACGACGGATTGAAATAAGAGAAAATGCCTTTCCTCCAACACTTTCTCATCACACGAACCGCAGAGACCCCCAAAATAATCGTAAACGGACACACAAAGTCGACCGCAACGTATCTTAATCTAAGGACGTCTCACGAGCGAAGGAAGTGTCCTCCCCTCCCTTGATGGCCTCACCAACTCCGCCAAAAACACCCATTCCCGACTGCATTCAAGAGGGTCGTTAACCGTTCACTAAATGAGCATCAGCGACCCTTTACTACCATCATCGACTCTCGGAACCGGGGTAAAGATCCTCCCAGATGCCCTAATTAACTAACTTGGAATATCTCCTTTTAATTTCTTCCCAATGAACCTCTCCCGAATGGTGCTTTGACTCGGCGCGAACTGAAGACGAAAGAAGATAAAAAGAAAAAAAAAGAAAAATAAAGTTTCCTTATTGACAAAATCGGGATCTTTTTTTTTATTACCTGCTTGTCCTTCTCCTAAACCTTATTAGCAAAGTATCAAAGAGAAAGTCCCCCCCTCTTATATTTCCGTAAGTAATTAGTAACGACTAAGCAAAATAAATATCTAAAACAAGAAAGATACCAAAAATGATAAGAACGTCTCGTTTTCTTCGACATCTCGGCCGTGTCACGTGATACCAGCTCAAGCTCCGTGGTTTTAAAGAGAAAGAACTTACAAATCCACTTAAGCGATGGTGTATGGCAACATCGCCACTATGGCAAAGAGAATGAACTTACAAATCCACTTAAGGGACGGTGTATGGCAACATCGCCACTATGGCACAGAGAATGAACTTACAAATCCACTTAAGCGATGGTGTATGGCAACATCGCCACTATGGCAAAGACATGAGGCAACATCACGTCGTCGGATAGCAAGAGCTGGGTATGTCCGCCTCCCAGCCCAAAACATCCTCACCTATATCCTTCCATGGTCTAGCCATCTACAACACTGTTAACCCTCTGAAGTCGTCTTTATCCGTCTCGTCTGGGCAACGCCGGTCCAGTCATTATCTCCCGTTTTCTATGACGGTTTAATGCCAACGGGTCAGACACCAACCAAGTCAAAGGACAACAGACTCAGCACATTCACTGACAAAGTAACTACAACAATCCAAACAGAAAACTACTACTACTACTACTACTACTACTACTACCACCACTACCACTACTACTACCACTACTACTACTACTATTACCACTACCACTACTACTACTACTACTACTACCAATAATAGTAATAATATACACGTCGATGCCTTTCGTAAGATCCTAAATCTGAACAACATGTGTCGTAAACTTACTTCAATCACATTAGAACTTCTCATCACCATACGGAAATGTAAGGTTAGTGACCAGGCAAGCAAGGATGCACCGTTTCAAAGTCTGGACTTGGTCATTTGACTAGCAAGGCTGGCGCGCGCGCCGTATGTAGGAAAGTGGAACACAGAGGAGCAAGGCTATGGCCATAAGTGTGGTGGGTGGAAATCAGACTGTGTTTGGCTCTTACGTCAAGTCTTAGTAGTGGTAATTTTGAAGGGCTGGGCTGCGCCATATCTCTGGGAGTGGTGTAACCAAACCGAACGAGCCCTGGCGATGAAGACTGCGCCATCAAGTCTGCCAGTCGGAGGAGCGAGGATGCGCCATGACAAACACCCACTGCGCCTCATCCAAAGCAAACGCGCTCGGGGTTCCCTCCGATTTAACAGCTAGTCTTGCCAAACAAATCCGTTTTACCACGGCGCCAAGTGAAGATGTAACAGATTCAACAACATATTAAGCAGAACTGATCCGGATTTAGCGTGGAGCTAACGCGAGACACGTTCACTATTACGACGACGTCATGTAGGACTTGCGCTACGTAACCCACGTGGAAGTAAAGCCAGTGTGATTTAGCGACAGTCGATTTTATGAATCGCTCCGTCACAACACCAGTGCGATCCTTAATTGTGGTGGTGGCCTGGCACCTGACCTGACCTCTCGCGATCGGGTCAAAGGGCCAAACCTTCCAAGTACCCAAGGGTCATACCGTCGCAGCGACACAGGTCTAGGATGGTGACACCATCGTAATCAAGAGGGTTAAAACATAATGACACAACAGGGAACGCTACCTAAGACCGCTATCTAATTCTAATCAGTAATGACCTCAAGACCAACTTCTATGGAAAGTGTCTTGGTGTCGACCTCCTCGACCTCTTTCCCAAAGGCTCCTGCAGCTCAGGGTTACGCTCCTTCCAGTAGCAGGGATAATGTAGACTCCTTTACAGTCAGGAGTTGTCTTTTGACCAGGTCGTACTCCTAATGATACAGCCGCCTCGCCAAAGGGTTGACGACTGTTCGTTCTCGGTGTAAACCTCGAGGAGCAGGAGGAGTAGGTGGTGGAGTCCCATCCTACCCATGCTAACACAGACGCACCAACCACCTAGCTAGGCAACAGGAGTGTCATCAGGGAATGTTCCCCGTAAGACAGGGAGGGGGTCCTTGTAAAAAATCGCCCCCTTGGGCTAGAACTCGCCTCTACAATGCAAATTCCATCTTTCCCTCTCTCTCCAAACACGAAATCTATCAACACAACAAAGAAAATACAAAAAAAGAAAAAGGAGAAAAAAATGGTCAAGGAACTCCGTCACTCACCACCCCACACAAGGGGAACAAAGATGATCGTGTTATTGCAATGTTGTCGCAAGACACCACACACCCTCACCCCTCTCCTCTTCTCCTCCTCCTCCTCTTCGAGTGATCCTTATTTCACAGTCAGCCACGTTAACATAATCCTAATATAACTAGTAGGTTTAGGGGAGAGTGAGACGGGGGCGGCAATAAGGCTCCCCGGGGGTGACTCCCTCGTCAAATTAGGTCAAGTCGAGGCTGGCAAGGGGAGAGGAGGTTCTGAGTGGGTGGTGAGGAGAGGAAAGGCCCCCATAGCGTACTGGCACTTCTTTGACAGCTTCATGATGACCATGATGATGATGATGATGATGATGATGATGATGATGATGGTGTGTGTGTGTGTGTGTGTGTGTAATACTGCCATCTCCCTCTCTCCGGTGCGTCCAGCGCAACGCACCAATCCTTGTGGCACAACCTGGTTGTAGATACTTGTAGGACCAAATCCAGACATCGCCATCAACCTCGAAGCGTCTGAAGCATTCGAAGCGACTGAAACATCTGACACCCCAATACCATTTGAAGCATCTGAAGCACCTGAAAGAACTGACACACCAGCGGCATATGAACCATCCGAAGCACCTGAAAAAAAACATCTGAAGCATTTGAAGCATCTTGTAAGATACGAATACAGAAGTCTTCAAATCAACAAAAGATATACATATTCTGCAATATGTATCGCCTGTATTAGAATACACAAGTGTCCTTGTACGTCACAGTGTATACTCATACATAAATATGTGTACGAGTGACAGATAGCGTCCCCACACACACACACACACACAGTCCTAATCACATTTACTACCATTCCCGACGCTTCTGAAAGGCTCTTAACGCCCCCCCCCCCCCTTCTTCCCCCCCATTCGACACCCTGGACCTCTCCAGCGCCGCTTCCGACCCCTGACTTAACTTCCACCCATCCCCAAACCTACCTCCCTCCCTCGTCCCTAGACCCTTATCCCCCCCTCCTCTTACCTTACACAACTCTCTCTCTCTCTCTCTCTCTCTCTCTCTCTCTCTCTCTCTCTCTCTCTCTCTCTCTCTCTCTCTCACCATCATCAACCACCACTACCACCATCAGCCCGGCTCTAGTCGTTCTGTACCATGCTCGTAGGAGAGATGGGCAGGTCGCACGCAACGCTCGCACGTAAAGAATAAATCATATTAATACCTTGTGCACAACACGACCTTCAGGTGTGACCTTTGACCTTTTCATGAGACAAAGTCAAAGCCCAGGCCACCACACCCAACTGTCGTACCGTCGTGCTCAAGGGTCGTACCGTCGTGTTCTAGGGTCGTACCGTCGTGCTCAAGGGTCGTATCGTCGTTCTCAAGGATCGGATCGTCATGCTCGAAGGTCGTACCGTCGTGCTCAAGGGTGATACCGTCGTGCTCAAGGGTCGTATCGTCGTTCTCAAGGATCGTATCGTCGTGCTCAAAGGTCGTAGCGTCGTGCTCAAGGGTGATACCGTCGTGTTGTAGGGTCGTACAGTCGTGCTCAAGGTACGTATCGTCGTGCTCAAGGGTCGTTCAATCGTGCTCAAGAGCTCCACGACCTCTCTCTCGGTTGTGTGTGGATTGGAGGAGGAGGAGGAGGAGGATCAGGAGGAGGAGGAGAGGAGAGGAAGGGCAGGAAGACATGGCTATATCATGCCAGTTAATTAAACCACGACACACGGAGGTGGAACTTGGCTAGCATTACGCCCGACCGCCCTAATTGCCTAGCCACCTGTGCCAGGTGACCCATTCAGAGCACGGCGCCTCCCCTGGCGGCAGACGTGAGCACGACTCGGCATAGCCACAACCTCGGACATGATTACCACTCCTTGGGCACGAAGGGGGCAAACACGTTGACGCAATGAGCACCAGAAAAAGGGGGCGAGATAATTTCAACCACTTAAACACGAAGGTGCGAACGTTTCAAAGCACCAAGTACGAAGGTACGAACGTTTAAGCCTCTCGACTACGAAGCTTCGAACAAATGAGTATGAAGGCAAGAACGTTTCAACCCCATGCGATGGAATACGAACGTTCTAAAGGACGAAGGTGCGAACGTTTTAACCCCTTCACCACGGAGGTACGAACGTTTTAACAGCTTCACTACATAAGATGCGAACGTTTAAGCCCCTTGGAACATTAAAGTGGAAACGTTTCTAACCCCCTGAACACATAAGTACGAACATCTGATCCCCTGAACACGAAGGGACGACCACCTCTGTGGCCCTTCATCTAAGGGCCTGGCTGGCCATCGGAGCGTCGACGTGCTCGGAGGGCGTGGGTGCCGAACCATAGGACTCAAAAAGGAGTTTATTTATGACTGAGTTCTATCCTGTTACACACTAGCCATACAGCTCATACGAGGTAGCCAGCCCACAGTAACCACACTGGAAACTCGACTACACCCCAAGCCCAATCCTATCAAGTGATGCCAAATAGCTAAAAAAAAAAAAAAAAAATAAACGTGTGGGGCGGTATATGGGAGATGGAAATCCTCTCCTCCTGTGTCACTTTCCAAACAGAGGAACATAGGAAAGCAGCAAACGAAGAGTTTCTTATTCTATACGTATTTCAAAATCAAAAATATACAAATTAACTTCTCTGACTCAGTCATCTGAGAGGGAAACAGAATATACATTATATATATATATATATATATATATATATATATATATATATATATATATATATATATATATATATATATATATATATATTCTTTTTTTTTTTCAAACTATTCGCCATTTCCCGCATTAGCGAGGTAGCGTTAAGAACAGAGAACTGGGCCACTGAGGGAATATCCTCACCTGGCCCCCTTCTCTGTTCCTTCTTTTGGAAAATTAAAAAAAAAAAATTGAGAGGTGAGGATTTCCAGCCCCCCGCTCCCTCCCCTTTTAGTCGCCTTCTACGACACGCAGGGAATACGTGGGAAGTATTCTTTCTCCCCTATCCCCAGGGATAATATATATATATATATATATATATATATATATATATATATATATATATATATATATATATATGTGTGTGTGTGTGTGTGAGACCAACAGCTTGCACTTACACACCACCATCTGCCCTACAGCTTAAGACGCTGGAGGGAGGAACGTGGCATTTCACCTCAGTGGGTAATGTCCTGCTTATTCATATCCCTCAGTAATTATCGGTAATTACATATCCTAGGATTGGATCTTCCCCCCACCCACCCCCAACTGGCCATTCGAGTATGACAATTTGAGATAATGGTAATGAGAAAGACGGCTGGAAGACCACAGAAAATGGAGCAGCGTCAACGGAGAGGAGAGACCTCAATACATTATTAAGGGGGACGGGATGTACACGTGTGTTTCCCTCCCTTCTGATGACAGAGCGCAAGGAAGAGGACGAGGCAAGAGGATCAAGAACATATAGAGGGATCTAACCTCGATAAGGAGTGGAAGGAGTGCAGAGGGAGGAGAGTGACCTATTAGTCTATACAGTTACATAGACACAAAGACAACATAGACCAAACCCCCACACCCCACCCCAACCACCCCCTAGCTCCAAGCAAGGTTATATGTGACCTTAACACTACTGAAGAAAATAACGTCGTCTCCCTTATAAACACTGGAAGAAAAGGACAGCAAAGAAAACGCTACATATCAAAGATATGGGGGAGCCGAAGCAGCATTACAGGCTATATTATTGGAAGACCCTAATTCTCGAACGGGTAGAGGGAAGTCCTTAATAAAGAATAGTGAGCTATAATACAGGGAAGGAGCTGTGTGTGTGTGTGTATGTGTGTGTGTGTGTGTGTGTGTGTCACAAGGGAAAATAAGGGGGCGTACTTGGGAATATGGATAAAACACGTAAATGTTTACAGTGGGGGGGAAAAAATAACCATTTACATTCGTGTAACACGAGAGTATCTTTCAAAATAAAAAAGGGGAGGGACAGGGGAGAAGGGGGGAGATTGATTTTCACGTCAGAGTGGGTGGAGGAAGATTTCCCTACGCGGGGGCAAAGGAGATGGAGCTGTCAAGTGTAAAAGGCGAGTAGATGTGTCTCACGAAGGCGGGGTCGCGACCGAACTTTTGGGGGGAAATGAATGAATTAAACTTCTGAGAGAGGAGGAGTGTCCTTGTGGGAGAAGGAGAAAGAGCAAATATAATCCAAGAGCGTAAGGGGCAAACAATCTAAAAGCGTAAAGAGCAAATATAATCCAAGAGCGTAAGGAGCAAACAATCTAAAAGCGTTAGGAGCAAATATAATCGAAAAGCGTAAGGGACAAATATAATCTAAGAGCGTAAGGGACAAATATAATCTAAGAATGCTAGAAGCAAATAAAATCTAAGATTGTTAGAAGCAAATATAATCTAAGGGCGTAAGGGACATATACAATCTAATAGTGTTAGAAGCAAATATAATCTAAGGGACAAATATAATCTAAGAGCGTAAGGGACAAATATAATCTAAGAATGTTAGAAGCAAATATCTAAAAGCGTAGGAGACAAATACAATCTAATAGCGTTAGAAGCAAATATAATCTAAGAGCGTAAGGGACAAATACAATCTAATAGCGTTAGAAGCAAATATAATCTAAGAGCGTAAGGGACAAATACAATCTAACAGCGTCAGAAGCAAATATAACCTAAAAGCATAAGGGACAAATACAATCTAACAGCGTTGAAGCAAATATAATCTAAGAGCGTAAGGGACAAATACAATCTAATAGCGTTAGAAGCAAATATAATCTAAGAGCGTAAGGGGTAAATACAATCTAACAGCGTTAGAAGCAAATATAATCTAAGAGCGTAAGGGACAAATACAATCTAATAGCGTTAGAAGCAAATATAATCTAAGAGCGTAAGGGGTAAATACAATCTAACAGCGTTAGAAGCAAATATAATCTAAGAGCGTAAGGGACAAATACAATTTAGAGCAGAGGAAGTAGCAGTGCACTTATGGGGGACATGAACATTAGGAAGGATGATGACATATTTAGGAAGGAAGTGTACATAGAGGAGGAATGAGGCGTTGTACGTACATCACGAGGTAAATACGTAACTTCACGATGTAACAGTCTTACATGGGAGAAGGTAAGATGGATAGCATATCTGTGATGATGAAACAAGCTGGTAAATTCAGAGGTTTATGGTGTGTTTTCTTAAGATGTAAATACAAGCATGTGTCGATCCAGAGGAACAACTGTGTCAAACCACATAAAACAGGTGTTTTGACCCATCTGACTTCATCCAAACACAGTGACTCAAAAAGTTTAACCCATCACTGAAAGTAGATGTATTTCATCGAAGTGTTTTCAAGTGACAGATTTGTGTGTGTGTGTGTGTGTGTGTGTGTGTGTGTGTGTGTGTGTGTGTGTGTGTGATCACTACATCTCAAAAGATGAATATGTAATTACCCAAGGAAGCCGCTGCCCCTCTTGAGGGAGACGAGGTTATGAATGGACACTAACGACGGAGTGGAGGAGGGAGATAAGAACGGGAGACTAAGACATGGAAGGACCCTGGGGAAAACATGAAGGGAGGAGGAGGGACCAGACGCATGATTATCATAAACGAACAAAGGGAGTCAGACGAAGACATCATTAAGGGATGGACACCAGCCCTCACCTTTCCTCAGGTGCTGTTCTGACTACACGCGTAATCTTGCTCCTTATTCAAGTTTAGTCTCAACTTCCTCCTTTCACACACATAAGTCCAAACTCAGACGCCAACTTCTGCAGTTTCTCACTCGAATCTGCCGCCAATGTAGGGCAGTGTCTTTTTTTTTTTTTTTCCAAAAAGAAGGAACAGAGAAGGGGGTCAGGTGAGGATATTCCCTCTAAGGCTCAGTCCTCTGTTCTTGGCGCTACCTCGCTAATGCGGGAAATGGCGAATAGTATGAAAGAAAGATATATATATATATCCACTATGAGTATATCATCGCCGCTGCTGTCGACTGTATGGAAGATGTCTATCATCTAGAGGATAACAAATGTCACCAAATAGTCACTGCAGTGGTTGACACGTTCTCCACCCTGGCCCACATTTCCTTCTATTGTTTCCGACTCACGCACACGTCGGAGTTGCCGATACTGAAATCTATTAACACACGCACAGTCTCCATCTCCCACTAATTACCATGTGACACCACGCAACTCACACGAGTCTGTAATCAATAACTACAGAGTTTCCCAATTTACGGAGTTTGCCCTGTCCATTTTGGCTACTGTAGAAAACGAGAATTAAATACGTCTATTTTTTTTTTTTTACAGTGGTAACTGACTGTTGTGTCGTTAACTGAACATTATGTACAGTGACAGTACAATCACGTTGTTTTTCTGCAGTGGGCGCTACGCTCTATCCTACGTACTTTTTGGCAAACTTGCGTCGTAAGAAGCAGTTAAGTACCTATTCCCATTTCCAACTTATTTGCCCATTTCTCTCTTCAAGACCGGTCACCATGACTTCCATCCATAACTACTTCATTTGACACTGAAAAAAAAAATTAACAATACGTCAGACATGACTCATTACCGCAAGTAACGTACACACTTACAAAGTAACATCACCATGCCAGACGCAAAGTAATCAGGTCACAGATCACCTCGAGGATTTGCAAAGTACCTGCACCAAAGTATGAAGTTCAGAAATTCAATTTCAAGAACAAACGTATCGAACATGAAGAGATACACCCTGGGCATTATTTTCCGCATCCTACTCCTGCAAGATATTTTTTTTTCTCCCTACTCCTGCAAGATATTTTTTTTTTCTCCCTACTCCTGCAAGATATTTTTTTTTCTCCCTACTCTTGCAAGATATTTTTTTTCTCCCTACTCCTGCAAGATATCTTTTTTTTTCTCCCTACTCCTGCAAGATATTTTTTCTCTCTACCCGTTCGTTTCCCGTCCGGCGTGATACAGGAGGGGAGTGGTGGATGGGGGGAGAGAGAGAGAGAGAGAGAGAGAGAGAGAGAGAGAGAGAGAGAGAGAGAGAGAGAGAGAGAGAGAGAGAGAGCCTTTGATGTGCCACCCTATTCTTCGAATGCTTTTGAGAGGACTGTAATCTATTTTCCTTAAGCACTATCAAGGCCAGACCACCTCGCTCGGACTGTGAGTCAGAATGATCTGTGTAATCTATATGTAACACCAGCAGAACGTCTGTGAAAAGTCGGGACACAAGAGACACACCAGACATACGCAACACACACACACACACACACACACTCCAGCGAGAGAGGAATGGAAGCATCGCATCGCGAACGGGAGCGCCGACCTTTTGTACGACACGGGAATAAAGCTGGGGCCCATTAATGCGTCCCAGAGGCCACTCAGAACAGGGTCAGGCTAAAGCTGCCAAAAAAGGGAGGGTTGGGGCGAGAGAGACACCGAGACAAGAATGAACACACAGAAAAAAAAGTAGAAGAGGTTCAAGCATGATCTGTCACACAGAGAAATGAGATTACTACTCTTCATATGTAACCACAAGGGTGACTGGCAACAGTAGAGGACGAAGACACACACACACACACACAGACACACACACACACACACACATACATACACACTCACACACACACATGGGTGACTGGCAACAGTAGAGGACGAAGACACACACACACACTCTCTAAACCAGGTGATGATGAAAGGTACACACACACACACACTACACTAGGTGATGATCACTGCAGAACACTTTGCCATATCCATATATATATACCACCATCACAGGAACATCCCCTCCTCCTCACCATCACCAACGAAAAAGCCATCCAAGTGAGATTCAGGTGCGGTATGACATCCACCATCACCATCATTTAATTTCAACTACACTCAATACGGAATCAATACACGGCTGAATCTCTTCAACTGACTCACTACTCACCATACTACACATTTTACGTGAATGTGAGTTTGGTTACACCGCGGAGAGAGAGAGAGAGAGAGAGAGAGAGAGAGAGAGAGAGAGAGAGAGAGAGAGAGAGAAAACCCTTCATGAAAATATTGCGAACAGATTCAAACGAATCCGGGAGAGAATTTACAACGACGTTAATCCTAAAATACGCAAATTCTGCCGACGTTATGAGCGTTATTTAGGGTTATCTAGGAGGCAGGTAACTAGTCAACAGGTATAAATGGTCATCCATGGGCATTTTTTCTTTTTTTTTTTATACGTCGGAGGCTCCAGTCACGGATATAAGTCCACATCAAGGCCAGGCCTTAATTGAACAATATATAGAGGTTAATGGCTGGGAAAAAAGAAGAATTGAAGGGAAACTGTTTAACAACATTGGAGTGAAAAGTCTACCTTTTGCAAAGGTACCAGGTTCATATTCATACAAAAAGACACGAGAGGGTAGCGAGTTCCAAAGCTTCGAAATGTAGGGAAAGAAACAGTTATCAAAACGGCCCAATCTTGAGTAGCCAACGACCACACAATTATCATACGCGACGTAGCAGCTTGTCGAGTATTGCGTGGTCCAGCGAGTGGTTGGGAGGGCACACAAGCAGCCAGCTCTCGGGAGCTAAAAATCAAAAGTGATACATAAAGAAGAGTGAAAATAAGCAAATGTTGCAGAGAAGGGCAAGTCGGTCAAGTTTTGAATTTAGCCTCGGAGAACTGGTAAGCCGGACTGCTTTCGTCTCAACTTTGTCGAATGAGGATGTAGAACTAGAACCACCCCAGATGTGAGAGCAGCTCTCCATACAAGAACGGATCACTCCTTTGTATAAAAACAGAGCAAGTGTTCCGGAAGGGGAAAAACTTCATTTAAACAGGACTCCCAGTTTCTTAGGAGGCAGACTTGGCTATTTCTATAATGTGGGGCTTTATGTTACAGTAAATCTAAATGTGTTCAGAGTCAAGAGGTGGAATTACAGAACTGTCGAAGGAGAGAGGAAACTTCTGAGGATCTCTCGATAGAGAGATGGGTCTTCAAGAGGCATTAAACTTAACCAGATTTCGTCTATCCTACTGAAATCCTGTCCAAGTCGGAATCTATTGAGAAAGTTCAGTCGAAGACGAGATGCAGATCGAGTGAGGAAGGAGGAGCAGCAGAACTGATGGGTGTGGAGGAATGCTGTGTTTAGTCGTCGTCAGCGTAGAGCGCATTTGGTATATTTTTGGAAGAGAGGAAATCGTTGATAAAAAGGGAGAAAAACTGTAGGAGACAGAACAGAGAACCTTGGGGGACACCGCTGTTGATGGAGAAAGGCGGGGAGGAGGAGAGGGAGAGGAGGCTGATGATCCATCGACAACCATGGAGATAGCTCGGCCAGAAAGGAAGCTATGTATGAGGAAGTCAAGTCAGGGAGGGAAACCACGTAAAGGGATCTTAAGAGACAAGACCCCAGTGCCACAACTTGTCAAAAGCTTTGGATATATCAAGGGCAATCAGAGAGCATTATTCCCCCCCTTCAAAAATCTTTCAGGTATGAGGACCAGATAGTAGTAAGACAGGATAGAGCATCGCCAGTGGATCTCGCTCGCCTTACGGAAGCCCTACTGATGATCAGAGAGGAGACTGCGAGTCTTAAGACGTCTGAAGATATGGGAGTTGAAGGAAGGATTCCAAGACTTGGGCAACGGTAGATGCCAAAGCAACAGGATTGACAGAGCGGTCACCCCTCTTAGGGATGGGATGTATCATCGCATGCTTCCAAGAAGGAGGCAAAGTTTTTTTTTCCTTTTAACAGAAACGGAGCAGACGAGCAAGCACACGTGCAATTTCAAAGGCACAGGATCAAAAGATCTCAAAATGTTTCAATTTTCTTCTTAAAATTAATTCTGTTCCAGGTTCTCCATCTTGTTCAGTTCCACCCTTCCCATATCTTTTTTCTTTTCCATTCAAGGAATTCTTCGTTCGTTTTCCCCCTTTTTACTTTTCCTGTGGGAAACGCAGGCCGTATATTCACGGTGAAGACGGTGGGAGAAAAAGTGGGAAGGGTGGAGGTGCTGGAGAGAGAGAGAGAGAGAGAGAGAGAGAGAGAGAGAGAGAGAGAGAGAGAGAGAGAGAGAGAGAGAGAGAGGAGGTTGGGGACGAAGATGATGAGGGAGGCAGTGGGTGGTGGAGAAAAGATGGTGTGTGCGGTGGGGGAAGGTAGTGAGTACGGAGGGGGACGGTGCTGGGTATGGGAGACGCCGAAGGAGCTGACGGGACCATGGGGAGAGAGAGAGGAGTCGCGAGACCGGAAAATATATATAGAGGAGGAGGGCATGATGCGTCGTGGAGAGAGGCGACGAGCAGACGAGGGGCAGTGGAGGATGGAGAGAGAGAGAGAGAGAGAGAGAGAGAGAGAGAGAGAGAGAGAGAGAGAGAGAGAGAGAGAGAGAGAGAGGTGAGGAAGATGGGCATCAGGTATAAGGGGAGGGACGAAGGACGGAGGAGGAGGCGGCGGCGTCGGAGGAGCAGCAGGCAGGCCACTGGTGAAAGGGGGAGGAGGAGACAGAGACACACACCCACCCACACGGTGAGGATAGATCATCTGGTGCTGTCAATACCATACCATGTGGGACGGCGGTGCTTACTGGATCGCCGGGGTGGGTGGAAGTGTGGTACTGCGGGGTACTGAGGGGATGAGGATGATGATGATGGCAAAATGAGGTCATGTGCCACTGTGGTGCTGAGGCGAGATGTGGTACAAGGGGCAGAAGGGGGAGGTTAGGGTTGCTACTGGAGTGCCACAGGTGATGGCAGGGTCGTGGAAACGAGGGAGGGGAAAGTGTCTTGGCTGGGTGAGGGCCAGGGAGACAATATCCTTAGACTTGCTCTACCAGGAGATGTGGTGTGTGTGTGTGTGTGTGTGTGTGTGTGTGTGTGTGTGTGTGTGGGAAAGGTACACCCCGGAGGGAGAGAGGAAAAACTGTGGAGGAGGGAAGACTCGATCTCAGAGGAGGGAAATGCTGGTGAAGGACATACCGCATGGAGACAGAAAGAGGTTAGGGAAAGACGTCTTGAGGTGAGGCTAGATCGATAAGCTTAAATCTTGGAAAAAAAAGGAAAAAAAGAATATTCATATATACATATATCCAAGTTACCCTGGGGGGGAAAATAGATGTCTGGAATTGTCGGAGGGAAAAACAAGATGTCTGATAGAGAAATGCTGAAGAAAAAACATTACGTCTGGGAGAGAAATGTTAAGAGGAAAAAAAAACCGGGAAAAATCTTAAAAATCTGGGGGAAAAAAAAGGGTAATGGTGCATGGAAGAGAAATGTGAAGAAAAAAATTTCTGGAAGAGAAATCGTCATTCGTTAAGTGTTTACGAGAGATGTGTTATGAGACACACGGGTCTGTGTGAGAACACTGGCAAAGTACACCACGCCCTATAAAAGAAAGTAATAGGGAATGGGGAAGTCATGAGAAATGGGGAAAACATACATTTAGTAAAAAATGGGGTATCTTAAAAAGGTATATATATATATATATATATATATATATATATATATATATATATATATATATATATATATATATATATATATATATAAACGCTATAACAGGTAATGGTAGACACATAGCACAGGACGGAGGAAGCCATGACGAAGTGTTCAACGTGACGTGTGAAATGATCAAATATCTAGAATATGGTCGTCTCCATGGCAGACCAGGGAGGGAGGGAGGGAGAAAAACGTTAAATAGACGAAGTGCTGGCCTCCTGCTGGGAAGAGGGGTGTGTGTGTGTGTGTGTGTGTGTGTGTGTGTGTGTGTGTGTGTGTGTGTTCAGCGCTGAATGACGTCACACTAGACAATGGCGCTCTGGGGGTGGGTGTGGGGGGGGGGGGGGGTTGTTGAAAAGGTACTTCATGACATGATGCTCGAGAACCTGTGTTGGAGGGAGGAGGACGACGACGACGTCAGAGGAGCCTGCACCGGAGGCGAAAGGCTCTGGAGGACGTCATGGTGGACGGCGGAGGCCAGGGAAAGTTGCGATCCTTTCTTGCATTTTTTTTTTTTTTTCTTTGGAGGAATCTGTGCAGGATGGTTTGGAGACTGGAGGCATTTTGTTTCTCAAGGAAGGGTGCTGGATCAGTCACTGCAGTAGTCACCAGCAAGTGTGGTCGCCAGCTAGTGTAGACGCCAGTGTGTGTTGACGCCAGCAATTGTAGTCGTCAACAATCATGGTCGATAGCCAGTGTAGACGCCAACAAGTGTGGTCGCCAAGTAGCGCAAACGCCAGCAAGCATAGGCGTCAGCTAGTGTGGTCGCCAGGTAGCGCTGACGCCAGCAACTGTCGACACCCGGCATGTGTTGACCCCAAAAGGGAAGGCGGGGCGGGGTGGGGAAGGCAAATTCTGGCAGCGACCTGGGAGAAGTGAGCCGCAAACCCGGGCAATCTCGGCAGCTCTTGAGCTTAGGGTAGCAAGCAATGCGACTGGTATGGCCACAGGTATTAATAGAACTGGGCTGGACGGAAATATAAATATGCGACGGGGATGGGCGGGGAAATATGCATAGGGCAAAAATGGAATCCCCGAGTTGGCGGGGCAGAAACCCCAGATGTGTCTGGCTGCGCCAAAGTTCTGTCCTCTGGCGCATGGCATCAAAAAATTATATATATATAGCCGTTTCAGTAATCAAATCTTCCAGCCTCATGGCGTCATCGCTGAAGCAAAAGCAAGATGAAGAAGAAGAGGCCACAGTAACATCTGTTAAGACGGGAAAATGCCGCTCTTAAAGCGCGCACACACACACACACACACACACACACACACACGGAAAAAATAACGCCTCGGCGAAAAACTGATACCACAAACCATAAAAACACCTAGGCGAAAAACTGTCTTGATACCACAAACCATAAAAACACCCCTGGAAGACATTGAAGAACAACGCCTGACGAATGTGTTCATCATATTCCAGCGCGGCGCTTGTTGTGAACTCACCGAGTCACTGAAGGCTAGCCTTCTGTGTACACCCACTGAGTGTGCCTTCACCAGCTTTCCAGACCAAGCTCTTACAGCCGGACACAAAGGCCATGCTTAAAACCCCACCACCGCTCTGGGTAGGAGGGAGAGGAGAGAGAGAAAAAAAAGACTTTGATAATGCCATCCATCTCGTGAGGGGTGAGGTAGTGGAAGACTAAGGTTGCTTTTAGCTTTGCTTGAGCCATCCCACTCATCACTGACAACCTATTTAACAATCTCTTGTACTACTGCAGCACCAGAGGCATAATACCGTCTCAGATGACGACCATTAGTTACCACTTGCCCCACAACCAAGCAATTAAGAGTAACATTACAAGGGTGAATGTTGTCTTCAGTGGCAGTTAAAACTGTCTAAGTTTTACTCTGTGGTTGTTGAAGTGGTTTCACTGTGTGGTTGTTGAAGATGTTTCACTGTGTGGTTGTTGAAGTTGTTTCAATGTATGGTTGTTGAAGTTGTTTCACTGTATGGCTGTTGAAGTTGTTTCACTGTATGGTTGTTGAAGTTGTTTCACTGTGTGATTGTTGAAGTTGTTTCAATGTATGGTTGTTGAAGGTGTTTCACTGTATGGTTCTTGAAGTTGTTTCACGGTGTGGTTGCTAAAGTGTTTCACTTCGTGCTTTCTGGGGTTGTTTTACTTGAAGCGTCTGCTGAAATGCTTCACTCATTGCTTGCCAAAATGTTTCATTGTGCCTGATGAAATGTGTCACCATAGGCTTGCTGAACGTTTCAATCAGTGCTCGGTAAAACGCTTCACTAAGACGAACTACAGCCACGGGATCAAAGACTCCCTCACTGAAAGTGTCCGATGATTTCTTGGTCCATACGTGCGCGATTACCAGAAATCCAGTTAAGCACTGAACGCACAGACTGAACCAACTGGGACTGAGGAGGAGTATTGGAGTGGTGGGGAACTGGACAGGCTACGCCAGGTCTTGAGGCGAGAGATTAGCCCTTTGAACCATGACGGTATACGGCCCTTGAACATGGTGCGGCCCTTGAGCATGGTGGTGGTACGACCCTTGAGCAAGTGGGGAGTGACCCTTTGGTAGGAAGGCCTAGGCTCTGACCTGACCTTCCGAGGGTTACGTCAAAGGCTAAACTCGCACGCAAGGGTCGCACCGTCGTGTTCAAGGACTTAGGCAAAGACTGTGGGAGAGTTGGGCGATGGAGGGAGTGTAGGAGGTTCCAGGACGTGTGGGGTGAAGTAGGGAGGGAGGCCCGAGTATGTCAGATGTAGGGGACAAGGGCAGTGACTGAGGTTCTAAGGAGGATGGGAACCTGAGGCTGGGAAAGTGGGGTTGGGAACCTAAGGTTTTACGGGATGTGAAAGATGGCGAACGTAAAGCTCCATGAGGTTGTGAGGTGATCATTTAGTCCTAGGGAGTGTAGGACATGAGGAAGGTAAGGTTGTCAGAGAGTAAGATACGAGGGACCTGAGGTTTTCTATGAGGGACGTGAGGTTCAGTGGGGTATAAGAGTTGCCAGATGATGTTCTCTGGGGTGCAGAGCGTGGAAAACGTCGGTTTTTACTAGGGTGCAGGGAGTGGAAAACGTGTCTAGGGTTAGGGAAATGCTCTCCGTGATGAAGGGTGTGGAAAACGTGGGGTTCTATGAAGCGTAAGGGTGGAGAGATGAGGTTCCATGAACTGTGAAGGTTGGAGGGGTTGGGAGATACTGAGGTGACGTATTAATCTACGTAGGATTTGACATGTCAGCCTAGCTATGTGAAGTGTAAGGGAGGGAGAAGCTTAGGCTATGCTGGGCTAAGGAATGGAGAAGATCAGGCTAAGTAATCCTAACCATGTGGAAGCAGTGTGGGAGTTAACCTACGTGGAGAGATGCAGAAGTGGAAGGCGACAGGTTATGTGGTGGATTGGAACGGATGGATGAAGTTATGCTATGTGGTGGACCGGAACGGATCGATGAAGTTATACTATGTGGTGGACCGGAACGGATCGATGCACTTTGGCTATGTGGTGGACTGGAACGGATCGATGAAGTTAGGCTATGTGG
The DNA here is from genome assembly GCF_036320965.1 of Panulirus ornatus. Taxonomy (NCBI): domain Eukaryota; kingdom Metazoa; phylum Arthropoda; class Malacostraca; order Decapoda; family Palinuridae; genus Panulirus; species Panulirus ornatus. Next base: position 10,228,311 of record NC_092229.1, read on the forward strand.
TGGACTGCAACGGTTTTCGGAGCAAGTTAGGCTATGTGGTGGATTATGAAGGGTAGACGAAGATAAGGCCATGAGGTAGATTGGAATGGAATTCGTAGGGTGTTCCTACATGGACATAAGCTTCGTACCTTCTACAAATCAGTGTGGAAAGAACGCGAACACCATACCATGTGTACTGTGCATAGATCTACTCTTAATAAAGGAGTGAGTACACTCGCTACTTGTGTACTTTTTTTTGCACAGAAAGAAATAAGTGTGTGACTAAATACGAACACTGACAACACAGTGGACACATGATAGAGAGACGAGATTTTGGATAAAGAAAATCTTTACGTCTGCAGAGAGGACGATGGAAATATGATGGACCTGCTGGAAGCGGATGCCAACAGTTTGCTCGGCCAACGAGAGCCAACTCAGCAGTCTGGACTCTGCCCAGAGTTGTGGAGGAAATGAGTGTGTGTGTGTGTGTGTGTGTGTGTGTGTGTTAGAGAACACCCCTACGAAACCGTACACTCCAGCTACCATTTGAGTATATATCATGCTTCATACTTCACTAAATCAGATATATATATATATATATATATATATATATATATATATATATATATATATATATATATATATATATATATATATATATTTATATATATATACACACACACAACCTTATAATTCTTACTTAAGTAATACTCTCATACAAGTAATTAAGTTCCACTTCACATTACTAGATCTAAAATTAGGGAGTTATATATATATATATATATATATATATATATATATATATATATATATATATATATATATATATATATATGCGGACGGCATCGACACTTTGTATTCCGGATATCTCCCGAGAGGCCGCTAATACCCAGCGTTATCCGTACGATCAGCCTTACTAACAACCCACTTTAACCTCGGTGGGATCCGCGGCGTCCCTGTTAAAAGAAAACAACACTCCGGCAGCTGCATGGAGCCACCAGGGGTCGAGTAGTTCAACAGTCCATAAAGCACACTAGCTTGAACGCCCTCCCGCCTCCTCCTTCGTCTCCCAACGAGACGAGCAAGACCCTCTCTGCCCCCACAATCACAGCATGACAAGCCATGGGGACAGAACGACTCAAGTCCTCAGGGAACGGTTATCTGCTTGCCACTCGCCAGCAAAAATTGGGGCGATGCCTCGCGTGCTTCACACCGCCACAGGAACATTACAGGGTTAGGTTATCCACTGTAGAGATAAAGGGAAGGGAAGGGAAAGGGGTGGGGCCTAGACTCTTAAGAGCGAGGAGGTGGTAAGCTGGGTTGAAATTGTGGTTGATGCTTGGGGAGGGAGGAGGAGGAGGAGACTGGTGTCGTGCAGGAGGTGTTAAGCTGGGTTGAAATTGTGGTTGATGCTTGGGGAGGAGGAGGAGGAGGAGACTGGTGTCGTGCAGGAGGTGGTAAGCTGGGTTGAAATTGTGGTTGATGCTTGGGGAGGAGGAGGAGACTGGTGTCGTGCAGGAGGTGGTAAGCTGGGTTGAAATTGTGGTTGATGCTTGGGGTGGGAGGAGGAGGAGGAGGAGACTGGTGTCGTGCAGTGTTGGCGGTGGTAGGGGAAAGGTGGTGAAGGCACCGGGAGGGGGGGGGGGCTTGAGGGATGGAGGACTGTTGGAGGTGTGATGGAGAACTCGAGTTGTATGGGGGAGAGTGAGTGAGTGAGTGTTGGAGGTGCAGTTAGTGCGAGTGTGTTGGAGATCTGGTGTGTCATCAGCGTGCAGTGTGATCGGATTCTGGGGTTAGTGTTGTGCGAAGTGATGAATCTGGTACGGTGGGTCGAGGTGTAGGGCGCTAAAGGTGTGGAAATCGATGTTGGGGCGCGAGTACGCGCTAAAAGGTGCAAGGTATACTAGGTATGGTGTGTGTGTGTATGGGGTGGAGGGTGGGTTGGTGTAAGCAGGAGTGTTGGGGTGTGTGCGGTGGGGGAGGAGGAGGAGGAGGGAAGATTTGGGGGAGTATGTTAGGGGATGTTGGGGGAAGGTGTGGTGTGGCCTGGGGTGATGGAGTGGAGAGTGGGAGACAGCGTTGGGGGGCATGGTACAGCAGGTGGATGAGGTCTTAAGCAGAGGAACAGAAGGAAGAGGAGTGTGACAGGGAAGAGTTTCTGAATGAGAGAGAGAGAGAGAGAGAGAGAGAGAGAGAGAGAGAGAGAGAGAGAGAGAGAGAGAGAGAGAGAGAGAGAGAGAGAGAGAGCCGAGTGCAGGTTGAGGCTTCCGGGTAGTGAGGTATTGTGTACTTAGGGGTGGCGTTAGGGAGGTAAAAAGACGGCTGTGCGGTGGGAGGGGACGGTGGAAGGGAATGGGTGTTGGTGTGGTGATGGTGTTGGGGGGAGAGAGGACAATGGCAGCACCTGTAACAGGTGTGTGTGTGTGGGGGGGGGGGGGTCGAAACTCACGCATCAGTGTCACAAGAGGCCACGTAGGGTCATAACGGTCGGATTATGGGTCACACTGGTCATGAGGGAGGTCAAAAAAGGATTATTCATTGAGACCATATGGTTGGGGTGGGGGGTAACACAGGTCAAACTGGGGGCAAGGGAGGGGGTCACATTGGTTAAACGGCGTCACAAGGGATCAGTCAGTCACAGTGTCCACCTAGGGGTCACCCTAGTTACAAGGGAGGTCACAAGGATGATTCGTCCAGGCCACATACTGGTCACACAGGTCTGACAAGGGTGGTCAGAGAAGTTAAACGGGGTCAGAAGGATTAGTCCCAGAGGCCACATGGGGTCAAAATGGAGTCCTATCATCCCCCCCCCCCCAAAAAAAAGGGGGGCACTCAGGCCAGAGGAGGTCACACGGGTGGTGGCAGATGGGATGGGATGACCTTAAACTCACGGGTCAGACGAGCAGACGACATGATAAAGTCATGGACGGACCTAAAGGGGAAGAGCTGATAGAAGAAAAAAAAAATGGGGAAAGGATGTGTGGTCAGAAACACTTACTCGTCCCCCATAAAAAAAGGGGTCACTGAGGCTGAATGGGGTGGGGAAGAAGGGGGACTTGTAAACATGTTACGGTAGTTAGATTGATGAGGTAGTTAGGTGAGATGAGGTCTCACACACGCACACAAGACAGAACACAATACTGAAAATGTTAATCAAAATCTAAAAAAAAAAAAATAATTGGAATCGCTGGATTTTAAGTCTTGACGCTCGCCCGTTAGACGGGGATAGCCAAAGACGCCCTCCCCGGTCGGCGTTACAAGGGGGACAACGGCACTAAGACAACACATCCCACAGTGAGCCAGACGAACTGAGCAGAAGAGATCGAGTGTCACATCAATTGGAGGTCGGAGGGGTCAACCCTAATCACAAGGGAGGGAGTAACGGAGTACCTGAACGGGTCAAGACAGGCCAACCAAGGTACACAGGTCAGACGAGGTCGAACTGGCCAACGGAAGGTCATCAAGCTTAGTGGGATGGAGCACACAGGGCTGGATCGTGTGGACGGGGTCGACGAGGTCAGTCGCAGGGAGCAAGACGGAATCGTCAACTTCAAGGAGGAGCAGGAGCACTAGGAAGGGGAGGAGCAGGAGGAGCAGGAGCACGAGGATGGAGAGGAGGAGGCCACACAGGACAGATGGGTTTCACAACATACGTTCAACGGAAGCACTTTGGTCGACGAGGTCGCCCGCGTCAAACAGCTTCCCTTCCGAGCACTTAAAAGACGCTACGCACGAATCTCTTTATAAACTCACTCTTCGCCGAGATACCATCTAGCCGACTTTTCTACATCAAGACTACATATGACGGACACATAGAAACACTGGCGTCAAATCAAGACCACCTTCCCTCCACCTCCCACTTAGTGGAGATAAATCATCCAAGTTCCACTTCACAACAATGATCCCTAAATTTTGAGATCACTTCTCTTGTGCCAGGTCACAACACACACACACACACACACACACACACACACACACACACACATCTGTGACTGACACGCAACACCTCCGGCAACACAAGTACCCAGTCCAGAGGTAACACATGGAGGGCGACTTAATGTTAAGTATACCAGACAACACAATAACATGAGTCCTTTCTTTTCTATTTCTTTTTTTTTTTTCTTCTTTCACCTACTTATAACTTCGAGTGGCCGGTGGTCAAGTACATCATAATCACACGCGTACGCGGATCACGTACAGATAACACGGACTGGTGGGGGAGGGGAGGGCACTGGGGCGTACGTTGGGGGGACAGGAGGGGAAGAGAGTGTTAAGGTGGGGGGAGAGTGGGTGGGCGGATGGCACAGACACACACACACACGGCACTGCCGACCTGAACGGAGACGGTGCAACACACACACTAGCGAGCTGCCTGCCTGGCTGCCCCACACCACCACCACCACCGCCACCCAGGACACACGATGCGCACACACCCACCAGCCCACCCCAGGCGCCCGCCCATCCACCCGCCAGCACATACACACACACACGCCCATGGTACAGTAGCTACGGCCGTAGCCTACATGCAAGAATTACCAAACGTCAAGAAATTTTTACAAATCGACAAAAGCATTAGGAAGAAAAATAAGGTGTGAGAGAGAGAGAGAGAGAGAGAGAGAGAGAGAGAGAGAGAGAGAGAGAGAGAGAGAGAGAGAGAGAGAGAGAGAGAGTTTTAGTATGCTAATTGAAAACTCTACACCTATAAGACTGAAAATTCGGAGAAAATACACGTAATACAGACAATGGGACTGAAAAAAGGTGAAGAAGAAGTGTAGTGACAGACAATCTCTACACAAATACTGGTAAACAGTCGATCAATGAGTAGTGACAATGCTCAAAGAGGCTTGGGTGAGGCTGTTTCTTGTAGCCGCCCATGAAAGCTCGGAGGATGGGTTCGATCCGAGATTGTCGTGGCGAACTGCAACCCAGGGGACGAGGGATCATGATCCCAGTGGCAAAGAACGGTGGCGAGGTGGGCACAGCAATGTCTTCCGCAAGAGCTAGGGGGACCGGTGTGTTTACAAGGCTCTTGACAGGCGAGGCATAAGAGAGCATGGATGATGATGATTCATGCCCTTTCTTAACACCTTTTTTTTTTTTTTAGTACTTCCTGGTTTGTGTGGCTGATAAGGAGGAGGATTAAGGGCCGAGGAGGCACAGGTGGATTTGGGAGAGAGAGAGAGAGAGAGAGAGAGAGAGAGAGAGAGAGAGAGAGAGAGAGAGAGAGAGAGAGAGAGAGAGAGAGAGAGAGAGAGAGAGAGAGAGAGAGAATGCGTGTTCTAAGAGTTAAAAAAAAATCAAAAAAGCATCGAGTGTAAGTTGTCTCGAGTCTACGAAGAACGGGGAAGTGACATATCTCGAGATCCTTTTCGCGACACTAATGTGTTTCCCCCACCAGCTTCATATCTTACCGTCCAGGGTGATAATCGTGAAGCCTGAAGGAGTGAGCTACCTGCAGATGGCTAGGGGCTTCAATGAGTCCAGGGTGGGAGGCGACGTGGCTGGAAGCTTGGGCTGATGATGAACATGGCTACAACAGTATCGGTGGGTCGACAGGGACGGGTTTTTTTTGGGGGGGGCTGTGGTCATATCGGCTGGATGATAAACGCTTTTTTTTTTTTTTTTGACGGTGGTTCATTTCTGGTGGTTTTGATAGATTTCGTGTGAAGCGATATGTCAACAAAAAGACCTTGAAGTTAACTCTTGACACCCGTGGCGGGTGGCCACCGTGGTAGTGGAGAGGAGGAGGTTGGTTCCTCCTCGTCTCTCTTCCATCGAGCAGTAGCATCCATCGGGGTATCATTCTAAGAGCAAGGGAACACAAGGCTCCCACCACGAGTGAGGGACTGGAAGGTGGGGGATGGTTCCGCCTGGCGGAGGCGACGGTGTCCCACTGATCAGGGGAAGTCCGTGAGCCACATGGTATGAGGGAGGGGGGGACTTCGTGGTGTCGCCCCCAGGGCTGTTATTGATGATCGTGTCGACGACTCTTGTTATGGTTCAAGGGATCGAGAGCTTTGGTCTAAGTCAACAAAGGGGAGATCCTTGGGAGGTTGTTGCGTCTTGGGAGCGATTGACAAAGCCTGGAAATCTGACGAGACGTTACGTGGAAGAACGGACTCAGTGCTCTGTTGCTTTTCTGATCTCCTTTTGTATCCTATTACCACACCTTGTGTGTGTGTGTGTGTGTGTGTGTGTGTGTGTGTGTGTGTGTGTGTGTGCGTGCGTCTGCCGCCGTCTGACCCCCTCCCCTTCAGGACTATTTCATGTATGACTCCAACCACAACGTTTGTGCCACTGGACATGTTTCATCCCTTCATAAAATAAATCTATGTAAAGCGTAATATATATATATATATATATATATATATATATATATATATATATATATATATATATATATATATATATACATATATATATCACTATAAATTAATTCTTTAAATAAAAAAAAATCGTCTTTTTTTTTACCAACACAAGCTCCCCTCTGTAACTGCCTCCACCACTCACCCTCCCCCCAACAGAAAAAACCGAAAACTCTCCAATAATGTCAAAAGGTTAGGACCATGTTTCCGGCCAGCCCTGCGGGCCACCCACACTAAACCATTTATGATGCTGGCCGCTCCTGACCCGCATACCTGACCACCTCCCATCCTGATGCTACTACCACAGTCTGCATCAGACGCCTGGGTGTAGGGAGGTGGGTGGTGTACCAGACGCTTGGGTGTAGGGAGGTGGGTGGTGTACCAGACGCCTGGGTGTAGGGAGGTGGGGTGGTGTACCAGACGCTTGGGTGTAGGGAGGTGGGGTGGTGTACCACAAGCTTGAGTGTAGGGAGGTGGGGTGGTGTACCAGACGCTTGGGTGTAGGGAGGTGGGGTGGTGTACCAGACGCCTGGGTGTAGGGAGGTGGGGTGGTGTACCACATGCTTGGGTGTAGGGAGGTGGGGTGGTGTACCAGACGCTTGGGTGTAGGGAGGTGGGTGGTGTACCAGACGCTTGGGTGTAGGGAGGCGGGGTGGTGTACCACATGCTTGGGTGTAGGGAGGTGACTGGTGTACCAGACGCTTGGGTGTAGGGAGGTGGGGTGGTGTACCAGACGCCAGGGTGTAGGGAGGTGGGGTGGTGTACCAGAAGCTTGGGTGTAGGGAGGTGGGGTGGTGTACCAGACGCCAGGGTGTAGGGAGGTGGGTGGTGTACCAGACGCCAGGGTGTAGGAAGGCGGGTGGTGTACCAGACGCTTGGGTGTAGGGAGGTGACTGGTGTACCAGACGCCAGGGTGTAGGGAGGTGGGGTGGTGTACCAGACGCCAGGGTGTAGGGAGGTGGGTGGTGTACCAGAAGCTTGGGTGTAGGGAGGTGGGGTGGTGTACCAGACGCCAGGGTGTAGGGAGGTGGGGTGGTGTACCAGACGCTTGGGTGTAGGGAGGCGGGGTGGTGTACCACATGCTTGGGTGTAGGGAGGTGGGGTGGTGTACCAGACGCTTGGGTGTAGGGAGGTGGGTGGTGTACCACATGCTTGGGTGTAGGGAGGTGGGGTGGTGTACCAGACGCTTGGGTGTAGGGAGGTGGGTGGTGTACCAGACGCTTGGGTGTAGGGAGGTGGGTGGTGTACCACATGCTTGGGTGTAGCGAGGCGGGTGGTGTACCAGACGCCAGGGTGTAGGGAGGTGATTGGTGTACCAGACGCTTGGGTGTAGGGAGGCGGGGTGGTGTACCACATGCTTGGGTGTAGCGAGGCGGGTGGTGTACCAGACGCTTGGGTGTAGGGAGGTGATTGGTGTACCAGACGCCTGGGTGTTGGCAGTTGGTGTTCTGGAAACCTGGGTGTTGGCAGGTGGCGTACATGAAACCAGGGGTGTTGGCAGGTGCATACGGTGGCAGCTGTTGGAAAAGAGACAACAGTCACAACGGTTCGCGAAACACAACAGATGCTCGATGCTGAGAACCACACACACACACCACACACACACACACACACACACACACACACACGGTAACACAGTCGCTTAACGAATTCAATGCCACACTTCGGTTATGATAACGAGGCGACGTTTATTTTCTGGTCTTTCCGACGGGCGTGTTTCCTGTGTGTGCGTCATGGAAGACGTACGACAATATCTTGTATCTGCTTAGCCTACGATTTTATCCAGGATCTACTAACACTGCCAGGGTCTACTAACAACACTGCCAGGGTCTACTCACAACACTGCCAGGATGTACTAACAACACTGCCAGGGTCTACTAACAACACGGCCAGGGTCAATTAACAACACTGCCAGGGTTTAACAACACTGCCAGGATGTACTAACAACACGGCCAGGGTCAATTAACAACACTGCCAGGGTCTACTCACACCACTGCCAGGGTTTAACAACACTGCCAGGATGTACTAACAACACTGCCAGGGTCTACTAACAACACTGCCAGGGTCTACTCACACCACTGCCAGGGTCTACTCACAACACTGCCAGGGTTTAACAACACTGCCAGGATGTACTAACAACACTGCCATGGTCTACTAACAACACTGCCAGGGTCTACTCACACCACTGCCAGGATCTACTCACACCACTGCCAGGATCTACTCACAACACTGCCAGGGTCTACTAACAACACTGCCAGGGTCTACTCACACCACTGCCAGGGTCTACACACAACACTGCCAGGGTCTACTCACAACACGGCCAGGGTCTACTCACACCACTGCCAGGGTCTACTCACACCACTGCCAGGGTCTACTAACAACACGGCCAGGGTCAATTAACAACACGGCCAGGGTCTACTCACAACACTGCCGGGGTCTACTCACACCACTGCCAGGGTTTAACAACACTGCCAGGATGTACTAACAACACTGCCAGGGTCTACTAACGACACTGCCAGGGTCTACTCACAACACTGCCAGGATGTACTAACAACACTGCCAGGGTCTACTAACAACACTGCCAGGGTCTACTCACACCACTGCCAGGGTCTACTCACAACACTGCCAGGGTTTAACAACACTGCCAGGATGTACTAACAACACTGCCAGGGTCTACTAACAACACTGCCAGGGTCTACTCACACCACTGCCAGGATCTACTCACAACACTGCCAGGGTCTACTCACACCACTGCCAGGGTCTACACACAACACTGCCAGGGTCTACTCACAACACGGCCAGGGTCTACCCACAACAAGGCCAGGGTCTACTCACACCACTGCCAGGGTCTAACAACACTGCCAGGGCCTAACAACACGGCCAGGGTCTACTAACAACACTGCTCCTCCTCCTCCTCCTCCTTAAGATAGAGAGAGAAAAAAAAGGGTATGGAAATGGGTGATGCGTATTAGTTTTTTTGCGTAACCCTTTATCACCCGTATGAGCGTATATGGATTGTTGTCCACAATGAATAAACATCATTTCCGATTGTTACTGGTCGGTCAGGGGGGAGGGAGGTAGAAGGCAGCGGTGCACCACATGTGTACTGTTAGCCAGGAAGACCAGCATCATGTCAGTAACGGGGTAACAGGTTACCCTGGAAAACTGTTCACGGATTATATTACGGTGGATTATGAAACGGGGTGTTCGCTCCCCCAGACGACCTGTGCTTATCCTTTCACGATTTGCCTGAATACAAAAAAAAAATTAAAAAAAATATGAATAAGAGAAATTGATGTATCTTTTTTATCTATTTTGGTGTGTGTGTGTGTGTGTGTGTGTGTGTGTGTGTGTTGTGGAGGGGTGGGAGGGAAGGGGTATGGAGGGGCTTCAGAGCAAGGTATGATAACTGATGTCGTAAAAAAGAAAAAGAAAGACAAAAGACTCACGCCATAATCCAAGACCACAACATTACAGTCTTGTCCCAAAAGACTTAAAAACAAGAGAAGCATTTCTCTTTTTTTTTTTAAAAGTCACAATCAACACTTGTCACCAAAAAAACCACATCCATAAAACCTAACAATGATAGATCTTACGAGGCTAAAAATGCTTGAACCAACCATACAGAATTTTACGGTCGAACCCGTCACGGTGGCCATCCCTTTTATTTTCATCGTTATGATATACCCGGTCAACACAGGAGGAGCGGGACTTTCAACCTGGCTATGATAAAGGAGAATCGTGTTCTAATTGACACACAGGTCAGACACGCTTGTCAACAAAGGCATCACCGTTTGACTGGCAATGCCGCGCTAATGACAACGCCTCCCCTTGTTTACTTTCCCGATACAATAAACCCATACCCTAGTGTGGGGCAGTGAGGGGGGAAATAAACCCATATCCTCCCTCTCCCCCACAGATGTTCAACAACCCCCCACCCCCACTTCAAGGCAGGAATAGTTCAGGTTTACGTATGGTGGTACCACCGTGCCAACAGTGCTCGTGGGAGGCGAAGAGGGGTTGGTTGACAACATAGTGCCAGCACTGCTGGACAAAACAGTGCCACTTCTGCTGGACGACACAGTGCCATCACTGCTGGACGACACCGTGCCACCACTGCTGGACGACACATGGCCACCACTGCTGGACAAAACTGTGCCACTACTGTTGGACGACACCGTGCCATCACTGCTGGACGACACAGTGCCACCACTGCTGGACGACACCGTGCCATCACTGCTGGACGCCATCGTGCCATCACTGCTGGACGCCATCGTGCCATCACTGCTGGACAACACCGTGCCATCACTGCTGGACGACACCGTGCCATCACTGCCGGACGACACCGTGCCATCACTGCTGGACGACACCGTGCAACTTGCGCTAATGACTTCATCCTTAAACCCTCATTAAGACATGTATGTCCATATTACCAATCAGATGACGCGAGGACGACCCTGTGTGTCGCGAAACTGCAAAAATCTGCATGGCACACACACACACACACACACACACACACACACAAGCGCACACACACACACACACACACACACACAGACACAAGCGCACACACACACACACACACACACTCACACACGTACATAAACATGGTAACAATCGCCAATGGGGGAGGGGGGACCACGGGAATCGAACCTACGCCATCGAAACGATAAGACAAATGAGCTGGGCCTTGCGCTTGGCCCACGAGATACCCACAATGGATAGAGCGAGCCCGCCCACACACGGCTATGGAATGCTCGAGATCATCCACCAGCACCACGCGTGTCCATGGCCCAGGTTCGAGTCCCGCGAGCCCAGTTGGAGGTGCTGCCATCTATCAAATGTGAGCGGGACGCATCAAAATGATGATCTATCTATCTATCTTCCTTCCGAGTCCCGTGCGCCCAATGGAGATGGTGCCATCTACCAAATGTGAGCTGGACGCGTTGAAATGATTATCTATCTATCTATCTATCTGTCTATCTATCTATCTGCCTATCTACAGGAGCACAGACCCTCGTCGGAACACCAGGTCTCAGGTCAGACGTCGGGACAAACTCCTTCGGGAAGTGATGTCAAACTGGCATGAAGAATGATGGCCAGTGAGAACATGGCGAGGTCACGTGACGTCCGTCCACACTCCCTTCAGTAAATATATGTAAATCGTTCCCCCTCAATAAACATATGTAAATCGTTTACAATACTCAACATGAAATGGTTCTATAATCCGGCTTAAGAGTGAAAATCTAGAGCTAATACCATTCTATTTTTGTGGCGCGGAAAACTAAAAATTTCGGGGGGAATTTTTGGATTTTATACGAGACGTGTGAGTCGTAAACACATGGCCGCAAGCACAGAGAGGGCGCACGTCGTCTTGGCCGCAAGCAGAGAGAGAGAGAGGGAGAGTGCACGTGGTCTTGGCCGCAAGCACAGCGAGAGCGCACGTGGTCTTGGCCGCAAGCACAGTGACAGCGCACGTGGTCTTGGCCGCAAGCAGAGAGAGTGCACGTGGTCTTGACCGCAAGCACAGAGAAAGCGCACGTCGTCTTGGCCGCAAGCAGAGAGAGAGAGAGAGAGAGAGAGAGAGAGAGAGAGAGAGAGAGAGAGAGAGAGAGAGTGCACGTGGTCTTGGCCGCAAGCACAGCGAGAGCGCACGTGGTCTTGGCCGCAAGCACAGTGAGAGCGCACGTAGTCTTGGCCGCAAGCAGAGAGAGCGCACGTGGTCTTGGCCGCAAGCACAGTGAGAGCGCACGTGGTCTTGGCCGCAAGCAGAGAGAGCGCACGTGGTCTTGCCAGCAAGCACAGTGAGATCGCACGTGGTCTTGGAAACCATCAAGTCCCGCAGGTGTGTGAAGGATTTTTCAGCTGTTGGAGGACGTACACGTAGCATGAAGGCGACAGCGCTTAGTTTGAAATCACTGTGCAACGCGTCGGGAACTTTTTAATAACTCACCAGCTCCTCCTCACCATATACTGAAGACAGTCCTGCGTGTATTGTGCGTGAAGACACTCATGTGCGTCTCGTACGTGAAGACAATCATGAGCTTCTCATACGTGAAGACACTCATGTGCGTCTCATACGTGAAGACAATCATGTGCGTCTCATACGTGAAGACAATCTTGTGCGTCTCGTACGTGAAGACAATCATGTGCGCCTCATGCGTGAAGCCAAGCGTGGGGGGAGAGAGAGAGAGAGAGAGAGAGAGAGAGAGAGAGAGAGAGAGAGAGAGAGAGAGAGAGAGAGAGAGAGAGAGAGTTCAGACGAGTGGAAGTTCTTGGGGTATCAGGGCGAGATTCAGGTGTCAGGGACTACGAGGGAGATGGGTTGACAGAATTCTGTACAGATGCAGCCTTACAAATTCTGATAAGAGTGGGTACTGGCGCGTGTCTGTCGCTCGATTAGCCTCAGCGGTGCTGCTAAGTCATCTGGATAGGAGCTGACCTTCGCAATGAAGTGGGTTGGAGAAAGGACTGCTTCCTGGGGAACTACAGTGTAGTGCTTAAGGATCTTTTGGAGAGGAAGGCTTTGTGAACGACTAATGGCTCAGCGGCCATGTATGAAATAGGGCAAACAATCTTTTTTTGCTATTTGTGTCTGTCATATTTCTAGAAGGAAATGTTACATATATCACTTCGTTTTAGGAGGTGTCCAACGCTTTGCTGATATCTGCTGTCATAAGTGCGGCTTAGACTGCAGTGTCGTGTGTGGATGAAGACATCCACAATGTGCCGTGCGAGACATCAGTTGAGAGCGACTGGGTCTAGAGCCACAGTGTGTGTTTCAGATGGGGTCGGATATAAACTGGTTGCCTCTGCTGTGAATCAATTTTCCCCCAGGATGATGATGATGATGACGATGACGACAACGGCTGTGATAAAAAAAAGATAAGAAGAAGAACGAGGGAGTAGTGATACCTGCCATTGATCAAAAGCTCAGTGAAGCATTAAGTCTATTCCAGTCCATTATGGGAGAAGAGAGAGAGAGAGAGAGAGAGAGAGAGAGAGAGAGAGAGAGAGAGAGAGAGAGAGAGAGAGACACGGGGACCCCTCTTCATCAAATGGCCCAAGACAAGCAAAGACTCGCTCGCCGTAACTCAAAAGATTAAAAAAAAAAAAAAAAGAAAAGAAAAATAACCTTCCCTAATACTGCTTTTATTTTCCCCCCCAATAGCCGACGTTCCTGACCGCAAAACAAATGCTACAAATCGCGCGACTCCCAAAGAGGATTGAATCGCCCGCAGGAGCGGCAATCCTTCCTCAAAGGAGAATCAAAAAGATTCGACAGCAAATGGCGAGTGTCTCGATTCCCTACACTCATGCCCTGTGATGATAACCACAGCCCATCACAGGGAATTTACTCCTGGACTGAACATACGTGAACAAGTGGGTCAAAAAGAAAAAACAAAACAAAAATAGAACACACATAAAGACGGGAATACATGCCAGGTAATGCATTACTTACCCTTCGCTGGCATATGTGTGGAGCAATACGAGATAATGATGGAAGGTCTGGAAGATTTATATACCGTCTGAGAAGGAAGGAAGGGAAGGAAGGAAAAAGGGAGAGATACTGCCATCTTGAGGGACTATATAATGGACAGGACTGAGCACAGGGGAGTATGGGTTAACACAACACCACATGGGAAGTCTTATAAAAAAAAAAAACATGCTAAGATAACAATATAAAGGTATAAAAGATAAGGCTACAGAGATAAAGATAAGGATACAGAGGTAATGATAATGATAAAGATAGTTAATACATACTCCACGACATATTTCGAAAAGGTACACAACATAGAAAACGAAACGCGTAGAAAACAACAATAATAATAACAATAATAATAATAATAATAATAATAATAATAATAATAATGAAAATAAATAATGTGGTTAATATCCAGGACTGCGAAAAGGAAAACGGGGGGAGACGACGGATAAGGCACATGGGAAGCAATGTTGAAGGGATAACTCAAGTATAAAACATATAGAAAACGAACTGAAAAAACTTTCCCTGTGGAAGAAGATGGGAAGAACATAAAAAAAAAAACCCGCAAAAGCCATATGAAATAATATAAAAAAAATGACAAATGGCAGAAATACTTAAAACGAGGCTGTGCAAACAAAAAATATCCAGTGGCGAGAGAGAGAGAGAGAGAGAGAGAGAGAGAGAGAGAGAGAGAGAGAGAGAGAGAGAGAGAGAGAGAGAGAGAGAGATTTCAAGGGGAGGTAATTGTTCAATAGTAATTACAGATGTACGTGTGTTTTAAGCCTCCTCCTATGGATCCAGTGGGGACGTAACGCGAAGGGGTGGTAGGAGGAGGAGGAGGAGGAGGAGGAGGAGGATAGAGGGGATGAGGAGGCTGGAAGGGGGAGGAGGAGGAAGAGGAGGGGGAGATGGATAGGCTTGCGATGGTGAGTGAGGTGGAACTTCTGAGAGAGAGAGAGAGAGAGAGAGAGAGAGAGAGAGAGAGAGAGAGAGAGAGAGAGAGAGAGAGAGAGAGAGAGAGGTTGAGATGATAAGGGTTTGAGGCTGTCTGGAGGTTTAGTCTAGGGCTGAAGTTTGGGGTTAGGGTGTACTTGGGGTAGTGAGGTTTGGGTGATAGGGTTAGTGAGGTTAGGGCTTTCAGAGGTTGGAGGAACCTCCCTAACCATCGCAAGACAGACGCTATGGCCAGGTCCCCAAGACGGAACTCTCTTAGAGGAGTCTGGGATCTAAAAGAAATCATCGTGTCATGGAAAGAAAATGGGGGTCAGAAGGCCTCCGTGTGTAATATTTTCCCCTTTCCTCTTTTTCTGGTCCGTAAATTTTCCTGCTCGTGGGGCAGGTCGCCCTTCAAGCCCTAACTAATTCAGTCTGGTACATCGTGAGGTTTAATTCGACGTAATACCCTTTTTGGTGGGGCGCTTTATCGTACGATCATTTATTTTTTTTTCATAGTCTGAAGACTCAAAGTCTGAGGGCGTTTCAGAAAGCCCAGCTATAAATAAAAATTCGATGAACATTTTCATCATCACCCAAAAAAAAAATCTTAAAATTTCCCCTACTTAACACCTAACCAAGCCTAGGTGGTCGATAATCTAAAAGGTCGCGATTTTTGTCTCCTTTTATATATATATATATATATATATATATATATATATATATATATATATATATATATATATATATATAGAGAGAGAGAGAGAGAGAGAGAGAGAGAGATAGATATATATATATATATTCCTATGAATCCACGGGGAAAATGAAACACGAAAAGTTCCCAAGTGCACTTTCGTGTAATAATCACATCATCAGGGGAGACACAAGAGAGAAATATAACAGTCAGTTGATATACATCGAAGAGACGAAGCTAGGACGCCATTTGGTAAACATGTATATATATATATATATATATATATATATATATATATATATACCAGCTAGTGTTGCTCTCAGGTTCCTCCCGTCCTTCGACACTCTCCCATTTGGTAGGGACCTGCCATGTATTCTAAGACATTGGCAATGCCATCTGTCACCATAGGATTTTTCAATGTCCTACGTAACAAGCCATCAGGACCAGATGGCCTATTCTGTTCCCATTGAGTCAAACGTCTTCCATGTATCTCACGGGTCGAAATGGCATGTACGTCATCCCTGAAATACGTTTGGTGACTCGTGATACATCCTAAATATCACCATTTTCAAACGTTGATGTAATCCATGTCCGTCCGTATGTCTGACCTCATTCGGACCCTCAATTGGGGTCAGGTTGATCACGCCGAAGCCGACCTCCCCCCTCTCCGCTCAACACCTTGAGTGACCTTTTTATGTTCTAATCTCATCCTCGTCAGGCATAGCAACCTTGCCTGACCTGACCTGGCCAGACTGACTGACAGCGACTTTTTTTTTGGAGTGTATATAACCAATTCCAAACTTACTTATGATAAGACACGTGTTCGATTCTCTCGTCCAGTACCTAAACTGGACCGCGGCATCCCAACCGAAGAGGAACCTCTCTCTCTCTCTACCACAGCTCTTAACACAAAATCTAAGCCACCTCCTCAGATCCCTTAAATACCCTCGACTCGCTCCCCTCCCCCTCTCTCTCTCTCTCTCTCTCTCTCTCTCTATATATATATATATATATATATATATATATATATATATATATATACACCGATCACTCAAAAGCTAAAGATCGTGTATCACACCTGTGAAGTAGTCCCATTACCACAACCTTTCTATATGACCGTCTTTGACCATCGCGATAAGTGCCGTATACTTGACTATGATTGCCTCCGAGCTATCTGGAGCCACTTACCTTATTCCTGTCTCACAAAAACAGCTACTCCCTCCTCTGTAGTGTCCCCTAACCACGTCCCTCAAGGTTACAGTAGTACCTCTGGCTGTTAACATAAGTTCATCCTGACGACCATCCTATTTGCGCTGCAGTCACAGAGATCTGTCCAAGTGACTGAATCATGTCTCTATAGGTGAGGCTCATCCTTCATTGTATCTACTATGACCCACAATCTGTTTCTCGTCACCATCTCTGCGTCTTTCCTCCCCACCCTGGTATTATCTATAAAGTACTAACCACTGAAGAAGTAGTTGCTTGTTTCTAAACCACGGTGTTACCTATTCTCTTCTCTAATCTCCGAACTTGTGGTCACAAACCTCAGCTTCCTTTTCTTTGAAATATGCACAGAGCCTCTCCTACTACAGGAGCACTTGTCTCACCTTCATTCAGCCTGACGCTAACCCTTGCTACACCTTCCCTTGTGCTTCTTTCTCTCGCTTTTTTTTTTTCTTCTCTCAGTAACCTCTACTGACAACCTGTTACATACACCAGGAAAAATAACCTCTCAACCAAACGGGTTTCACGTCTCCTAAAATATGACTATACAAGGATTCACGAGTCTCTCTCGAGTGTATAACAGAGAGGGAGGGAGGGAAAGGCAGCCCTCCTTCGCTCTGCCAATAATTAACGGGGAGAGAGAGAGAGAGAGAGAGAGAGAGAGAGAGAGAGTGAGAGAGAGAGAGAGAGAGAGAGAGAGAGAGAGAGAGAGAGAGAGAGAGAGAGAGAGAGAGAGAGAGAGAGCATTACAGATAAATATAATGTGTTTGTGAGGGTAGGAAGGGTTGACGAAGAGCGTACGTGGCTTTACACCAAGTATCGTCCAGTCGGGATAACAACGAGGCGAGGGCGCCACACATCTCGCTCACGTAGGAAGAGGAATCAATGGGCTGGGAATCAGGGGGGTTCTAGCAAGCCAGCGAGCGAGCGACCAAGCTCGGAGGAGGAGAGATAGAGAAAGGAAAAACGGGAATGAAAGGAGAGGATTTTTTTTCCCCCCTGTAGCATCTCTGTCGTGTTCAAGAAGTTGGTAGGAAGTTCCCAATGGGAGAGAAGTGATCTAAGGACAGTGATGTACATAATTACAGCAGCAGTGAGGTGTCCCCCCCCCCAAAAAAAAAAAACCTGAATGGGTCGTGGTCTGCGTTTTGGAAGAACCGTCAGCAACCATGGGGTTATTTACACTGTCTGCGACGCGAGAAGTGACATTAGACGCGACATGTAGACGGGTGAGAGGCAGATAGGTGAAGGAATACCATCGTCATGATAAGTGTATACGTATATGGCTCCCTCGTCACTGTAGAATCACCAGTGGATGTAACATACGAAAGATCTAGAACAGAATCTCAAGTGTGTCCCACTACTAATACGACAACTGCGAAAGAAAGAAAGGCGAGAGTGACCCAATCCACCACTGGACAAAGAAAGGCGAGAGTGACCCAATCCACCACTGCACAAAGAAAGGCGAGAGTGACCCAATCCACCACTGCACAAAGAATACCGTCAGCTGGATTGAGAAGGAGAGGGGGGAAGGAAATATCCACCACGAGATAAAGGACGTGGATATGAAGGAGGGCACAGCGAAGAAGACCCTCGTGCTAAACTTCGTCCAGACTTTCACAGATGTCGAGGGAGAACTAAGAAGAAGAGGAAGAAGAAAAGATTTGTCAAAGTTGTTGGGAAGAAATGCTGTGTCTCGAGACAAGAGGAGGAGGAGGAGGAGGAGGAGGAGGAGGAGCAGGAGGAGGAGGAGGAAAGGATTTGCAGAAGAATATGTAAGACTGTGGCTATATACCGTATATTTGTCATTAAGGAATGGGTCGAGATGTGACTTGAAGAACAATGGTTGGTTTACCCCGCTTCCAAGCGATGGTTTGACCCTTGAACATGGTAATACAACGATCCCTATCACTAACCAGGCTGAGGACACTAGTAGCCTATCACTAACAGGCTGAGGACACTAGTAGCCTATCACTAACAGGCTGAGGACACTAGTAGCCTATCACTAACCAGGCTGAGTACACCAGTAGCCTATCACTAACAGGCTGAGGACACTAGTAGCCTATCACTAACCAGGCTGAGGACACCAGTAGCCTATCACTAACAGGCTGAGGACACTAGCAGCCTTATCACTAACCAGGCTGAGTACACCAGTAGCCTATCACTAACAGGCTGAGGACACTAGTAGCCTATCACTAACAGGCTGAGGACACTAGCAGCCTTATCACTAACCAGGCTGAGGACACTAGCAGCCTATCACTAACCAGGCTGAGGACACTAGTAGCCTATCACTAACCAGGCTGAGTACACCAGTAGCCTATCACTAACCAGGCTGAGTACACCAGTAGCCTATCACTAACAGGCTGAGGACACCAGTAGCCTATCACTAACAGGCTGAGGACACTAGTAGCCTATCACTAACCAGGCTGAGTACACCAGTAGCCTATCACTAACAGGCTGAGGACACTAGTAGCCTATCACTAACCAGGCTGAGTACACCAGTAGCCTATCACTAACCAGGCTGAGTACACCAGTAGCCTATCACTAACCAGGCTGAGGACACTAGTAGCCTATCACTAACCAGGCTGAGGACACCAGTAGCCTATCACTAACCAGGCTGAGGACACTAGCAGCCTTATCACTAACCAGGCTGAGGACACTAGCAGCCTTATCACTAACCAGGCTGAGTACACCAGTAGCCTATCACTAACAGGCTGAGGACACTAGCAGCCTATCACTAACCAGGCTGAGTACACCAGTAGCCTATCACTAACAGGCTGAGGACACTAGTAGCCTATCACTAACCAGGCTGAGTACACCAGTAGCCTATCACTAACCAGGCTGAGTACACCAGTAGCCTATCACTAACCAGGCTGAGTACACCAGTAGCCTATCACTAACAGGCTGAGGACACTAGTAGCCTATCACTAACAGGCTGAGGACACTAGCAGCCTATCACTAACCAGGCTGAGGACACTAGCAGCCTATCACTAACCAGGCTGAGGACACCAGTAGCCTATCACTAACCAGGCTGAGGACACCAGTAGCCTATCACTAACAGGCTGAGGACACTAGTAGCCTATCACTAACAGGCTGAGGACACTAGCAGCCTATCACTAACAGGCTGAGGACACTAGTAGCCTATCACTAACAGGCTGAGGACACTAGTAGCCTATCACTAACAGGCTGAGGACACTAGCAGCCTTATCACTAACCAGGCTGAGGACACTAGTAGCCTATCACTAACCAGGCTGAGTACACCAGTAGCCTATCACTAACCAGGCTGAGTACACCAGTAGCCTATCACTAACAGGCTGAGGACACCAGTAGCCTATCACTAACAGGCTGAGGACACTAGTAGCCTATCACTAACCAGGCTGAGTACACCAGTAGCCTATCACTAACCAGGCTGAGGACACTAGTAGCCTATCACTAACAGGCTGAGGACACTAGTAGCCTATCACTAACAGGCTGAGGACACTAGCAGCCTTATCACTAACCAGGCTGAGGACACTAGCAGCCTATCACTAACAGGCTGAGGACACTAGTAGCCTATCACTAACCAGGCTGAGGACACTAGTAGCCTATCACTAACCAGGCTGAGTACACCAGTAGCCTATCACTAACCAGGCTGAGTACACCAGTAGCCTATCACTAACAGGCTGAGGACACTAGTAGCCTATCACTAACCAGGCTGAGGACACTAGCAGCCTTATCACTAACCAGGCTGAGTACACCAGTAGCCTATCACTAACCAGGCTGAGTACACCAGTAGCCTATCACTAACAGGCTGAGGACACTAGCAGCCTATCACTAACCAGGCTGAGGACACTAGCAGCCTATCACTAACCAGGCTGAGTACACCAGTAGCCTATCACTAACCAGGCTGAGGACACCAGTAGCCTATCACTAACAGGCTGAGGACACTAGCAGCCTATCACTAACCAGGCTGAGTACACCAGTAGCCTATCACTAACCAGGCTGAGGACACCAGTAGCCTATCACTAACCAGGCTGAGTACACCAGTAGCCTATCACTAACAGGCTGAGGACACTAGCAGCCTATCACTAACCAGGCTGAGGACACTAGTAGCCTATCACTAACCAGGCTGAGGACACTAGTAGCCTATCACTAACAGGCTGAGGACACTAGTAGCCTATCACTAACAGGCTGAGGACACTAGTAGCCTATCACTAACAGGCTGAGGACACTAGCAGCCTATCACTAACAGGCTGAGGACACTAGTAGCCTATCACTAACCAGGCTGGAGGACACTGGTAGCTTATTACTAGCCAGGATAAGCATAGTGGCAGCTTATCGCTAGCAAGGCTGAGGACACTGGCAGCTTACCACTAGCCAGGATGAACAGAGTGGCAGCTTATTACTAGCAAGGCTGAGGACACTGGTAGCTTATTACTAGCCAGGATGAACAGAGTGGCAGCTTATTACTAGCAAGGCTGAGGACACTGGTAGCTTATTACTAGCCAGGATAAGCATAGTGGCAGCTTATCGCTAGCAAGGCTGAGGACACTGGTAGCTTATTACTAGCCAGGATAAGCATAGTGGCAGCTTATCGCTAGCAAGGCTGAGGACACTAGCAGCCTATCACTAACCAGGCTGAGTACACCAGTAGCCTATCACTAACCAGGCTGAGGACACTAGCAGCCTAACACTAACCAGGCTGAGGACACTAGCAGCCTATCACTAACCAGGCTGAGGACACCAGTAGCCTATCACTAACAAGGCTGAGGACACTAGTAGCCTATCACTAACCAGGCTGAGGACACTAGTAGCCTATCACTAACCAGGCTGAGGACACTAGCAGCCTATCACTAACCAGGCTGAGGACACTAGCAGCCTATCACTAACCAGGCTGAGGACACTAGTAGCCTATCACTAACCAGGCTGAGGACACTAGCAGCCTATCACTAACCAGGCTGAGGACACTAGCAGCCTATCACTAACCAGGCTGAGGACACTAGCAGCCTATCACTAACCAGGCTGAGGACACTAGCAGCCTATCACTAACCAGGCTGAGGACACTAGCAGCCTATCACTAACCAGGCTGAGGACACTGGTGGAAAATGCTACAGGATCATCACCACCAATTTCAAAACATTCTATTACATTTCCTCAGGCAAATCTACACAGTTTGATTCCATCTTCGCCCCCCTCGCTAATGACCCCAGCACCAGACGACCCAGGTATTTCTTACAACCCAATTCCACACAATCGTCCACCATTTACGATATTGGGGGTAATGTTCGAATGGGGCCTTTTGTATAGAGGGAGACAATAAACCCCTACAACCCATTCTGAAGACCCATGGCGTCTCATAGGATCAACCATAGAGAAAAACAAATGAAATCTATTTACAAAAGGGTGGTAGAATCATATGTTTTTTTTTCTCTCTTCACAATCGCGAGATAACAGCCTAACACAGGCCATTACCACTGTGAAGGCCTGATCGTCAGGGTAGTTCAGTTTACAGAACTCTGTGTGTTGTAATCATCTCCTTAGCCGAGGAGGAGGAGGAGGAGGAGGAGAGTGGACTGGCTAACGCTGGGAAAGGGAACACCTGATGGTGCCAGGTAACCATTCCAGCTGGTCTTTGTGGCATACCTTTAAAAACGTTCGCAGCGACAATGGAACCATCTCTGACCACCCTCCTCCTCTTCCTCCAGACCCGCTACACTACGGGTATAGCGTCTCTTAATGCTCCAGAGTGTCGCTATGCACTCCCAGGGTATAATGCAACGAGGAGAAGGTGTTGGTTGGTCCACAGTGAGTAAAATTACATGGAGACCTTGCGTTCCGGAATTATATGTACGTCTCTCTCTCTCTCTCTCTCTCTCTCTCTCTCTCTCTCTCTCTCTCTCTCTCTCTCTCTCTCACAGACACACACACACACAGACACAGACACACACACCATTAACCTTCAAAAGAACGTGGTGTAATGAATGGTGTCTGTATCTAAATAACATTCTACAGTGCACAGACATATGACAAAGTCGATTAGAAGTTAACTCATACAGCCAGCCAGCAAGCCACTCAGCCAGCCAGCCAGAAACTGCCCACAGCCATTACAGCCATTAACAAGACGGTACGAGCCTTTAAGCACAGAGGCGGGACTCTTGGGTATACTGACCTTGCCCTTAAGACTTAGGTCCTATAGTCCAGGCCATTTTAACCCAAAGGGTCCAGTCATCGTCGTGATCAAGGTCTTCACAAGAGAACTGAACTGACAGCTTTATCAATCTACAGGAGAGGATTATACCACGGTGGTCGAGGCGCTACACACACACACAGAGAGAGAGAGAGAGAGAGAGAGAGAGAGAGAGAGAGAGAGAGAGAGAGAGAGAGAGAGAGAGAGAGAGAGAGAGAGAGAGAGAGAGGGAGAGAGAGTGGTTCGGTAGGCGACGTCTGTGATCATACCAAACTTTGGTACCAAGGGATCAGGATGCTGCCCCCTCTGTGTTAAAAAAAAAAACAAACAAAAGAAGATCGTGGTGTAGCCAGACTCGCCGTCCGTCACGCATCAGAAGATCCCGTTACCAATTTTACACAGAGGGGGGAGAGAGAGAGAGAGAGAGAGAGAGAGAGAGAGAGAGAGAGAGAGAGGATCACATCACCACTCGCAGGGGGTGGCCCTTGATACCATCTCGAGTCACAGGGAGGCTATAACAGAGCCACTTGCTCTACACTAAGGGGTGGTGTGTCCCTGTGTCACCTCAAGTCACTTTGGGGGAGGAGGGAGATAACCGGTGCCACTCGTCGCCAACGGATCAATACACCACCTCCACCACCTCAAGAACAGAAGGGGATAAAGGTGTCGCAAGCTGCTGACACTGAGGTGACCCCCCCGTGTCTCAAAACACTTCACAAAAGTTGTTGGAGGTTAAAGTCCTAATTATGGTGCACATACCAGAAGTTAGAATGAGGTACCTGGCTTATACAAGGTCTTTAACAGATTACTACGCACTAGCATTTAGTCTTACATAACAAAAAAGTTCGTAACAGACTTGAAGAAAATGCAAAACGAAGCCTTGAAGATCATACTTGGCTGCTCCAAGACCACGAAAGTACTTAACATGCAGTAAAAACTTGGTATAGCCAGAACTGAGGACACAATATACTTGAAAGCAATCTCAAAATTTGATAAACTTCCGTCTGGTGATTCAGATAACTGTCTCTACAGAACTGTTAAGGCATTTATACCATAGCACAAGTGACTCAAAAAGGGATCCAAACAAAAGCCAATAGCATAACAAAAACGTTTGTAGGACGTCGATTCTATAACACTGAGGGAGCAACAGCATTCCAGCCTTCGTGACAGACGATTCCCTCTCACATCACCATACTCACTGATACCCCGATGAAACGAATTGCTTACAATCTTCACCTTCAACGCTCTGTGACAACCACTGCTCATAAACACATACACAAACGTAGCCCAGTGTATCTATACTGACGGCTCTCTCAACTCTGTCTCGAGGAGGGCTGGAAGCGATGCCACTGTGATCCAGTCCAATGGTAATACATTAGAGAAAAAATGTATGAATAAACCAGTGGGCGTCTGTCTTACTAAACGAATTGTCTACCATACTAATCGCTCTCTAGCACATACTGATAATATAAAGATACATATCAACAGATAACAACTGATAACAAGATACATGATATTCTATGACCGTTTCCACTTTTGGCTTATATATTGCTGGTCAACTTATTACATGAGGGACTGTAAGCCTATGTGACGATCATCTGTCCACTGGGGTCTGACCAATGACCCTTCATGAACTCTGTAATCCTTTGGCGCTACCGCTCACACCATGAACATGGACAATACATCCGTCGCTGAAGGCAGCGCAAACCAAAACTGCCATACACGAGAAGACAACAGACGGCATCCCACCTAGACACAGGGTTATCGTGCCACCACTGTCAGCCACGCAGGGTTAACAATGATCATGGTCGCATCGTATAAACAAAGGGTTAAGAGCAGCAATACTCCCAACTGGAGAGCGAACACGTTGGTACTTCTCTCATCACAAACACTGAGGGTGCACACTACCACTCACAGGGACCACCCCCTCACAGATGTGTAGTACCATCTCCACGGACTCAGGTACCACAGGACCATTCCATTAACACAGCAGCGGATCGTCTCAACGCCGTGCGTGTCACAAAGCTACCGCAGTAGCTCTCCCGTGCTCAAGGAGCCATCACAGTTATCATTCATACACGACCAGGGACTTGCAGATCTCTCTCTCTCTCTCTCTCTCTCTCTCTCTCTCTCTCTCTCTCTCTCTCTCTCTCACGACCGACAGTGTGGCTTACAGCGTATCCTCCACACGCTCGGGGTCCACAATATATCTCGGCCAGACCACAAGGAAATGACGGTAATATCTCCAGCTAACAGGAGGGGCCGGTGACCTACACACGCCAGGGAATAACAGCGTGGCTCGCCAAGACACCTAGAGATCGTCATGTGCCTGTCAGACACACACACACACACAGGAGCATCTCCGTGCCATCATTAGACACAAGGGGGATTACATACCACTCCAGGAGGCCAAGACTCCTTCGGAACACCCGTGTATCGTAACAGCAGTGACGCTGAGTTACCTCCCCGTACGCGTGAGTGACGGGAGCTAATGCTAGACACGAAGAACCACTTCCTTGAGGAAGGGGAGGGAGAGAGTTATTCGCAGAGCCGCTCACAAGATCGAAACGCCCGGGTGTCGCAAGGCTCGAGCGCTCCCAGACGCTGAGGAAGTAACACTTGATCACATTAAGGATTCATAGCGCCGCTCCACGATGTAAACTGGGGGTCGCAGCGCCAGCCGCTGACGCAAGCAGTAGAATTACTCAATAGATCCCAAACAAAGGTACGAATACTAAACAGATTTCTGAACAAAGGGAGTTAAAAGCTCCATTCCAACACCAAAAGGGATCAAGTAGAGAGAGAGCGGGAAACAAGTTCCAATTCCTGCATAACGCCCAAAGGTATCCAGTGCAAAACACAACATCAAAGTAGACCACAAACCTGAGAATTTCCGTAAAATGTGATACAGATGAAAATGTTATATAATGGATGTATATATGTATATATATCATGACAGAAAACGGGAAAGGAGTACAGGGTTGGGAGGTTCGGGGAGATGCTACAAAATAAATCATCTCGTCCAGGAAAAACGATGACGAGTTCCCCGCTGGCGTGAAATTACCTTCAGCGGCTCCAGGCTCCGGAGACTACCTGATCTTCCAGGCTCCGGAGACTACCTGACCTCGTTTCACTTACGGAGAGAGAGAGAGAGAGAGAGAGAGAGAGAGAGAGAGAGAGAGAGAGAGAGAGAGAGAGAGGAGACCCGAAGGCGAGAGGGGGTGTGGAGCCGGTCTGACGACGCCCCTGACGAAGGGGCTAGACAAAGGCCTCGAGATCTGGAGAGGAGCGGACGCAGGAGGGAAGACCTTACAATCCGCTGACCACACGGCTACTGCGGAAGCCGTCTAGCAACCTGGTCAATCGTAAGAGCACGAAATCTGGCTATGCCTCTGCACAAGTCAAGGAAACAATGGCAGGACCCAAAAGGTTCTTACTTTTCAGCGAAAGAATCAGGACGATCCAGTCTGTACTGGTAATTTCGAAACACCCAGGAAAATATGTAAAGCCTATTTGAACACGCTAAGTGTTACGAGGAACCCAGGGAAGTATATAAAGCCTATATGATCATAATAAGTGTTAAGAGGAACCCAGGGAAGTATATAAAGCTAATATGATAACACTAAGGGTTTAAGAGGAACCCAGAGAAATATATAAGGCTTATAACACTAAGAGTTTAAGAGGAACCCAGGGAGATATATATATATATATATATATATATATATATATATATATATATATATATATATATATATATATAGCCTATATGACCACACTAAGGATTAAGGGGAACTATAAATGTTAGCCAAGTTTGAGTTCTTAAAAAAATAAATAAATATATATATATATATATATATATATATATATATATATATATATATATATATATATATATATATATATATATAACGATCTTCGGTATGGGATTTTCTAGGGAGCCACGAAGTCGCAAGTCTCACGCCACCATATGCAGAGAATGAGTGAGCCTTTGACGTTAAAAAAGGTCTCAGGAGCACAGCCACCCTCACATTCTCCAGCTGCTGAACGGCAGAGGGAGCAGCAGTATACCAAATGTGCAGACGCTCGTTGACACGGGGCACCACCAACCTCCGGCTGCTGTATGGTCCGATTGTGGACGTCTGGTTCCTGCAAGACCCCAAGAGTTACTGACGTCCTACTACTACTGCATGACCGAGTGTCGGACTTCTAGCTCCTGCATGAACGTAGTTTCGAGGGTCCAGCTCCTGCATGACCTAGTTTCGAGGGTCTAGCTCCTGCATGACCTAGTTTCGAGGGTCCAGTTCCTGCATGACCTAGTTTCGAGGGTCCAGCTCCTGCATGACCTAGTTTCGAGGGTCCAGCTCCTGCATGACCTAGTTTCGAGGGTCTAGCTCCTGCATGACCTAGTTTCGAGGGTCCAGCTCCTGCATGACCTAGTTTCGGGAGTCCAGCTCCTGCATGACCGAGTCCTGGACGTCCACCTTCTGCATGACGAACTTTTAGCACACAGCCACAGGAAAATATCAAATCCAGTTTCTAGACATCTCCAACAGACGTCAAGCTGCTGAAAGAAAGCTTTACCGATTAAAAGCTTTGCACGTCCAGCTGGTACGTCAAAGCGAAGTGTGTGTCCACCTTACGAATGAAAGTTTACAAATATACAGTTATGTGAATGAAAGCTTTTACACATCTAGCGGCAGTGAAAGTTTACAAATACACAGTTTATGAATGAAAGCTTTTACACATCTAGCGGCAGTGAAAGCGTCATACATTTACAGCTGATGAATGGAAAGTGTACACATGTCCAACAGCATAATGAAAGCTTCACATAGCCAGGTGCTGACTGAAGGTTTTATAAGTCTAAGTAGTACATAATTCAGTCACTATGAAGAATATGGTGTTAAGAAAGAGAGTCCCTATGGCCAAACAAGGTCGTGAGAACTGAACTCGTAAGGATGCCTACGAGACATTAAGAGTCTGCGAGACTTTTAAGTCAATAATCCAGCCCGACTTGGGGGTAAGAAGGTGATAAGACGTGATGCTCTTCCCTTGTCCTTTAAGCACAGAGGTCCCGAGGATCATTACACTCCGGGACAACACGGAAGGTTCGTACCGAGTTCTGACCTACACCAGGTTCTAGTACACGCTCCCCTAAATCTAATCATAAGCCTCACCAAAACCTCATCACGCTCCAGTATGCTTCCCATGAGCCTTACTCCCTCTCCTCTCCTCACCTCGCTCATGCACGACCAGACGCCCCACATAAGGCCCTGGTCTGGTCTGGTCCCACTGAACCTTCTCCCTTTATATTAAACCCCAGACCATCATCAGCCTATGGTACGCTCCACCGAATCTTCCATCCACCTCCCTTGGGGGCCCACTGACCTACAGCACGCTACGGTATGCTCCACTAAGCCCTACTTCCCTCCCTCTCTCAATCCTCACTATGCTCCTATGGCCCTTTCTGTCTCCCAACCATGTGGCTCCAGTATGCCCCACTAACCCCCTCTTCTCCCTCTCCAACCTGGGAACTCCACACCCCGACCATGCACCAACACTGCAGCTGGCGAACCCGGTTATCTGACTACTGCAGTCTGGGCCCCACAGGGCCCCGGGTGATTGTCGTCGCTACAATCTGCACGAATTGCAGGTTTTACTCGCTCCTCCGCCGCCCTCGCTCTTACCCCCTCCCCCCCCAGCAGGAGTATCAGCAGAAGACGCAGGAATGCTTAAAAACCTCACAGTGGTACAACAAAAGCTGCAAACTCCTACAAACATTCACAACTACATATAAACTCCAACAAACATTCACAACTACCTACAAACATTCACAATTACATATAAACTCCTACAAACATTCATAACTACCTACAAACTCCTACAAGCATTCACAACTACCTACAAACTCCTACAAACATTCACAACTATCTACAAACTCCTACAAACATTCACAACTACCTGCAAACTCCTACAAACATTCACAACTACCTACAAACTCCTACAAGCATTCACAACTACCTACAAACTCCAAGCATCCACAACTACATATAAACTCCAACAAACATTCCCAACTACCTACAAACATTCACAACTACATATAAACGCCTACAAACATTCAAAAATACCTACAAACTCCTTCAGATATTCACAACTCCCTACAAACATTGACAACTACCTGCAAACATTGATAACTACCTACAAACTCTTGCAAACCTTCACTACTAACTACCTCCAAAACAAGTCAAACGATCTGGAAGATGTTGGAAGCTTTTGATGATAAAACTGCCTTCACCTCCGTGGCAGTTTAAAGATCAGCCTCTGACGACAACAACGGCAGGGAACAGTTTAAAGGACTCCCAAGCGCAGAGGGGTAGACGAATGATCCCAGGACGAGTCGACAAATGTTCATACCGAACACGACTGAACCGTGATGGTCGACTTTAACATACCGGTGCCGGAGTCGGAAGGCCTCCTATTAATACATACATATATATATATATATATATATATATATATATATATATATATATATATGGAGGAGCTCCGGGCTTGGAATTAAGGTGACCTTTTTCGACCGCAGAGAGACCCCCACTCGTTGTCGTCTGAGCCACAGATGGATGGCTGGTCTTGGCTTGGGATGCTGCAGCGGGGGTGGAAAGGTGTCGAGCGAGTGACGAACGACATAATCATTCTGTTTGGGTTGATGCCAACACAGCTGGTAATACCGGTTCACACTTGTGAAGCAAACAAAGAGATATTTCACATCTTCAAATTCTAAGGGTCTTCGTGCTAGTATTCTTCTCGATGGGATAAGCTGGGGATCGCCTCGTCTATGAAAGCGATATGGACGTAGCATTAAAGAAAAAAGAAAGAAAAAACGCCTCACTAAAACACTGAGGGAAGTAGAGGGGACGTATGTGCCAGCATGGAGTAGAAGGCCATTTTTCCTGAACAAACTCCCAAATGGCAGAACGGAAATATAACAAAAAAAAACAAACTACTTGTTCATTAAAGTAAATACGATTCAGCAATTGGGGGAAAAGCTTCCGAGAACCAGCATATCCGACTTGAGCTTATTTACCATAGAAACTAGACGGCGGAGATGGGGGATCTGATACGCCTATTCAAGATTATCAAAGGCTCTTTTAATCTCCATCCAAGCTGATGCTGAAGGCTAAAATCTCTCTCATTTCAGCCACAGTATTGGATACAACACTCAAAGAGAGGGAACACCTTATTACGAAACGAGGCAGAGTGTATCATCTTCATCAGGACTATTAACCTATAAGATGAGGTGCCAATCAGAGTCGCTGCTTTACTTCAAGTTCACGAATGATAATGTCTGTCCCTCCCTTCGTTTGAATTGAGCTTACGGGTATTTCTCCTCAAGTCATAGTCTTGCTATTCTACTCTAAACTAAATTAGTCTCTGTTCCTTGATCCCCCTCCACCATCACAAACAGCCTCCACACAAACCCAGCAGTCCGACGCTCCTGCTCCCCCACACTTCATGTCGTAGACACAGATTTAAGAGTAAACCTCATCAAAGTGCACGTAAGAGGCAAGCACGGGGCGGCCTCCCACCACCTCGTAAACAACCGTGTGCAATCATTAAGGGGGCATGAAGTCATTCGTCCGAGACAATTATACTTCCTTCACAAAAAAAAAAAAACACAAAGAAATACGAACTTCGCCTCGTCATCAAACACCGAAGTTTACACAAGATATCAAATACATGTATCGCTATTTGCGAGCGACAAGTTTGATTTCTTTTTTGTCTTTTTTTGTAACAGGAAAATCAGCTGTCAAAGGGAAGGCTAATGTTTCATCTTTACAACTTTATCAACTTTGAGGGAGACTAAGACTTATGTGAGAGAGAGAGAGAGAGAGAGAGAGAGAGAGAGAGAGAGAGAGAGAGAGAGAGAGAGAGAGAGAGAACAGTGCCCCTCGGATAAAACCCTTAATCCAGACGACCTCACACCATTTTCTCGGCCCGTCTCCGTCTTTGCATCGAGACGCGTCGTAAAAAAAAAGTCAAAATCAGGCGAGGTTACTTCTCAAGTGACGTCATGCCACCCCTACACCCAGGCGGCCAATCCGGTGCACGCTTACCTGCTGACGTCAGCACCTGACCATACTAGATTACTAATGAGATGCACCTCACCTCACCTTACGTCACGGGTCCTTCACACGGCGCCAGCCAATGAATACACAAACTCACCTGATGACGTAAAAGGCCACTCCGCGCATCACACTTACCTGCAAGAACAAAAACAAAAATTATCAATCGAACAAGAAACAGAACAAAGATATACTTGCATTCATGATTCAAATAAACAAAACATATAATTAGACTATCACCAAAATGTAATCCCTCGAGATAAAGACTCAAAGCACAAAGCAGAGTACGTGCGCGAGCGCGTGTGTGTGTGTGTGTGATATAGACTACACACACACACGTATCCAGAACACACCCCACACCCCAACAGATGCTGTGCCACAGCCTCTGTGGCCGGGGAGACCCCTGGTGACTGCGACAGACGAGTCCCACGACCGCCTTCAAACCCCACCTTGAGGACTGGACCATTTCCGAAGTCGCTACGTTGTTTTCTTCCAATTTCTCTCACTGGCAGATCTTGTTGGTCACACACAAACACACACACACACACACACACACACACACACGCACGCAGGTCTGTACGTGAAAACAAATAATCCTTATCTGTATAATCCTTCTCGGTATACTGATATGAAGACGTGCGTCGAAGATTTCACTGAAGTTACAGGGAGATAAGGAGGGCCATGTGACACCCTCCCCTGCGACAGGGAAGGCCCAGAGACGCGAGAAGGTGTGAACTCGCCATTCACTACACCACGCCATTCACTACGTACGTACTCGTCTTCTCCTCCTTCGTCGCCAAAAAAAAGGATTCGAAATTCAGGGCGGCACGTCTGTGCCACGGTCGCAGCTGGGTAATCCAACGCGCTCTGCGGAGAAGCAATAATGCTCGCAAGCCATCGGTTTTCATTTTGCGTCAGACCTTCATAAAAATGCAGGGAGCAACGAAAACGGGAATTAACCCCCTCCACCACCACCGCGAGTGGGGATAAATATCGACCGAAGGAACTTACAACGTAGAGGGACCGAAGGCGGGGTAAACATAAGTACAACGCTTGGTCACTACGGTTAAAGTGTTCAAGATACTTTACAGGCGATTGGAAACTGTGGTTGTAGGTTTTAACATGATGGTTATCAACCTATGTTGGGTCTAATCTCATTACGTATACAAGTCCCCCCAACATCCTAGGTTAGGTCTAACCTTATTACATATACAATACCCATTAACCTATGCGAGTCCAACCTTGTTATATATACAGCGCTCATTAGCCTCTGTGTTGGTCCAACCTCATTAACATATGCAGTTCATATGGGGTGAAATTTCTAGGTTTTACGGGAAAATGATATCTTAAAAAGGGGCTGATTTTAACACTGTGAGGCAAAAAGGTATCCCCGATGGGGGTTTTTCTTTCCTTAACTGCGCTTTAAACGAATGCTTTCGGTTTTTGAGTGTTCAATCACAAGATAGACAGAGCAACAATCTACGGCAGCTCTCTCTCTCTCTCTCTCTCTCTCTCTCTCTCTCTCTCTCTCTCTCACAAACCTGGAAATAAAAAACCTTAAAATAAGTGAGAAGAAAGAAGGAAGAAAGCAAGCAAGCAAGCAAGTTCTACCGCTTCTGTTAATCTTGTGAGAACGCCGGACGGAAGTGTTTCCACCTTCCTCACATTTCACCGCAGCCAAAAGTTGACCCCCCCGCCCGCGGCGGAAGCCTCCCTCCCCCCAGACAGCGACTCACGTATCTGCGGGGACGACCCAACTTTAGCCGCACATCGTCCCTGGATGGTTTCTCCTGAAGAGCCAGGGGAGGGAGGATTCTGGTCCTGCCTTGGGAGGCCCATCATCTCCAGGCCATATTCTACAATCCTCTGGTAAGTATGAGCTGCTGCGAAGATCGTAAGATTTCAAGTCTTATATATATACACGAAGCGTCTGGAGGTAAACCATGGAAAGGTCTGTGGGGGCCCTGGTTGTGGATAGGAGGCTGTGGTTTCGGGGCATTATACACGATAGATAGAGAACGGATATGAGCGAATGTGGCCCTTTTTTCTCTCTCTCTCTCTCGTCTGTTCCTGGCGGTACATCACTAACGCGGGACACGACGATCAAGTATAATAAGAGATAAATGTATATATTTAATTACAATTAACCTGCAGTTTACTATGACTTTGACTCTGGGATTGGAACCCCTTCGCTACTGTCGTTAAAGGGATGCGAAATCTCTGCTGTACGAGGATGCCAACAACAGATGCCGAATACTTTTACTTTACGTATACCTCAAGATGGTTCGGGAGGTCTATGACCCCCGCCCCCCCAATCAGGTCAGAGACCAAGCTGCCGTCCTGCTGCACCTGCTCATTCAGGCTGGCTTGGGGTTACGGTCGGCCCCACCACCCCCTATACTGATCCTCTGCCACGTAGGTCATCCAGCAAAGAACTACACAGACTTGCCCCCCATTCTAGCGGGTTCGGAGCTGGTATCTTGCCTGCAGAAGAAGAAGAAGAAGAAGAAGGAGAAGGAGAAGGAGAAGAAGACCAAGAAGGAAGGAGGAGGAAATGAAGAGGTACAAGGAAACAGAAGGAAGAAAAGCAGCAACAAAGAGGGGGAAAAAAAGAGAAAAGGTAAAAGGAAGGATGGAGGAGGAGGAGGAGGAGGAGCAGAACTTTCTATTAACTTTATCCTTCCACAAATACAGACAACATCTTGATCTCCCAGAGGTCCTGGGCGACCACGACCTCTCTATGGAACATTCGACCTTAAAAACTCCCGACAAAACCCCAGACTTGGGGCTTTCTTATTGGCACTAACGACTTCAACTGGCTATCTTCCTAATTGGACGGGACGGCTTAGTGCCAGGTGAATGAGGCGGCTGGTGCCGTGGCTAACTACCTCGGGAGGGTTGGCTGACTACCTGCTGGTTTGCCCGGTAGTCTGGATGCCTGGCTGACGACCTGGTAGAATTGGCTTTTTTTTTTGTCTTGCTCCCTGGCAGACTGGCTGCTTGGCTGGCGAGCTATCTGGCTGTTTAGCTGGTTTAACTAGCGAATTGGCCGTTTGGCTCAGTACCTGGCGGGATGGTTGGCTGGTTTATTGGCAATTGGCTTATTTGGTGAGCCAGCTACATAGCGCCCGGGCCGACTCTTTTGCTTCCTACCTGCCTTGTGAGCAACTACACCTCCATCCAGGCAGGCAGGCTGGGTACAGGGCTAAGTGGAGTCAGGAGGCTGGTTGGGTATGGGGCTATGTGGAGGTCGGCTGGGTATGGGGCTATGTGGAGGCTGGCTAGGTATGAGGCTATGTGGAGGCTCGCTGGGTATGGGGCTATGTGGAGGCTGGCTGGGTATAAGGTTATGTGGAGGTTGGCTGGGTATGGGGCTATGTGGAGGCTGGCTGGGTATGGGGCTATGTGGAGGCTAGCTGGGTATGAGGCTATGTGGAGGCTGGCTGGGTATGAGGCTATGTGGAGGCTGGCTGGGTATGGGGCTATGTAGGGGCTATGTGGAGAGACAAAGTACTTATACAAGTGTCATCACTTACAATGTGTCTATCATACAACAACATTATTCTCGAGTGATGAAGTGAAGTACTTATATAAAAGTGTGCCACCCTCCATACTGTCTCAAGTCTTAATGAGCTCGAACAATAACATAGTCTCTTACAACTGACACCATTGCTACCGACAGAGTCCATACACCACATCTTGTTTTCCTTTTAATCCACTAATCACTTTCTAATCCGGACTCCCCCATGTGGATATCCGACGCCGATTCCGTGACCAACCATTCTCGACACACCTCGGGCACTCGGCCTCCTGGGCGTCATATCCCCTCCGACTGTTAACACAGGCCCCGTCGTCCCTCCCTCCCAACAACACATCTTCACTACTTCAGTAAGACCTGCTTCATTACCGCGTTCCTACGTCCGTATGGTACCACACGAATGGGGGGGGGAGAAAAGGTAGCGAGGAAAACTGACTGAAAGCAGGAGTGTTGAGTGTATTCTTATTCAACTCAATTTCGACAGAGTTCTCTTGACGGCGACGTTGTCGAAGCTAGACGAGACGGATAAGTTCCCTGGGCCTCCTCCGCATCTAATTCTCCTTGGCCTGACGTCTTAAACCAATTTGTCTCTGTGGGTAACACACGCGTCATGCGATTGGTTCCATACATCCGTGCCTGTTTGAATGTCTTATCAAGCCGTGCCTGAGGGAGTACTTGATAGGTTGGTATTACATCATGCGAATCTAAGATCATCAGGTTAGTCAGTTGATGAGGAAGGACATTTCTTGCTGCGGTGGAATGAGTTCCCTCCCGTGCATCTGTCTGTTCGTAAACTCCATTCACCGGAGGCGTTGATCCAGACAGCGTCCTAGGGTGTCCTAGGGTGACAGCCTACGAGAGTAGGATCGTACGAGACCAAAGACTAGCAAGACCAAAACAGGGTCTACGTTCCCTTAATGTTCCGCAAAAATCATCATGACCTCGCGTCTCCTAGATCACCACAAGCCTTTTACGATAACGTAAATAAATCTAAAAAAAAAAACAATCTTAATTAAAATCCCACCATCTGAGGACTTACACAGTGCTCTTCTGTACATGTGACAAATCAGAAATCCATATACGCCACCTTCTATGTTATCTTTTAGCTTGGCTGGATGGTTCAGTGGGTATAGATTACGACACTTGGCTGCCGAGATGGTCTGGCATCGAAGGTTTAAGGTACTGGCATGGCATTAGTTTGGATGACCATCTGGCTGATTAGATACTTGGGAGTAACTGGGAGGCTGCTTAGCTGGCAGGCTGGCTAATTGGATGGCTGCTTGTTAGCAGGCCACTTGGCTAATTGGGAGGGGGGGGGGGGGGGGGCAGATTAACTAGGAACCTCTTCACGGGCCCAGAGTATTGGGAAAGGTTGGGTGGTGGTGGTGGTGGGGCGTTCGGGCCGTCTAACCAGCTGTGTTTCGAGACATATGGACACTCCTCAAGATCAGTGAACAGATGGGAACATACCTGTGTGTGTGTGTGTGTGTGTGTGTGTGTGTGTGTGTTAGAAGACGGCTATGTGGAAAACATGCGCGTATTCGTCCGAGAGTTCGAATCTGTGTTACTCGTAACAAGGGGAACAGACTTACTAGGGGTTCGCTACCGAATATAATTCACATTACGAGTTTATTTCATTCTGATGGCTTAAATGGATATACATATATTAACTTAAAAATGTTAATGTAATCTAACGTGCTGTAGAATCGTTTTTAGCGTACACAGTCGTATAACGAATTAATTTCGACTGTTCCAAATGCTCACAGAACATAGTGGGCATCCCTGTGGAAAT
>NC_092229.1:10267107-10292107 GCF_036320965.1 Panulirus ornatus
GGACTCGACGAGACGCAGAACAACATTGAGCTCTTGTGATAAATGACGAGAAAAAGTGCGAGGGACTTTTCGGCGGGTGACGCCGGCCAATATAAATTTAAATGGCATGATTTGTGACGTGGCTCCAGCGGTGGGAGCCTTGACGTGGGTTGGGGGGGGGGTATGGTTGCGCCAGGGGGGAGTAATGGGAGGGAGGGAGGGGGAAGGGACTGAGACAGTGAAGAGGGGAAGGAGGGGTGACTGAGAAGACGAGGTCGACCGATGTAGCCGTGTTATGAACACGATGGAATGGGTGGAATGGGTGGAGTGTGAGTGAGAGGGGATGATGGAACAGACGACGGGTTGGGGTGAGGTGGGGGGAGGGGGGAGGCTAGTGAGGTGGTGGGGGAGGGGATAATGTGAGGGGAGAGGCGATAACGGAAGCCCGTGAAGATGGGGAGAGGGAGATGGTGAGTGGAGACGAGAGAAGGATAAAAAAGAAGAGGAAGAGGTGAGAGGGGAAGTGAGGCGTGGATATATGGGGAGAGAGAGAGGTGGAGGGGAGTAGTGATGGCCGGAGTAGGGGAGGACGGCTGAGGAGAGAGAGAGAGAGAGAGAGAGAGAGAGAGAGAGAGAGAGAGAGAGAGAGAGAGAGAGAGAGAGAGAGAGAGAGAGGAGCCACAGGTTGCTCCCGGCTAAGCCAAGGATCGATATTGGACAGGTTGCAGCCTTTCGCCGGTTCGTACACGACCGCCAGTCCAACCCACCCCAGAGTCACTGTTGCAGGACACTGTGACAAAACCCAGTGCCACTCACAGTTGCAGTGACCCCCTCCCAGTGACAGCGCCCATCGCTGTTTGAATCGGGGTCACAGGAGACACTGTCACTCACTGTTACAGTGATCCTGCAGGTGATAATGACAAGTCACTGTTTTAAACAGGTTAACCAGCGACAGTGCCACTCACTGTTGTCACAGTGACCTACCCAGCGATACTGCCAGTCACTGTTTCAAACACGCGGCTGCTGACAGTGCCAGTCACTGTTACACAAGCTACCTACTGACATACTCTCACTCACAGACTCTAACAGTGAAGCAAGTCACACTTTTCAGAAAAGTAATCAGTAGTAACACACTTTGCACTGCCAACCTGCAACATACCGTGAGCCACTAATGCATATTGTTTGTCACTGTCACACAGTCGTAACCATTTATGTACGGTGGCAAATCACTGTTAAACTGTCCACAGTCCCCACTACCTTCACAGTTCCCACTTCCTATACAGTTCCCACTACCATTACAGTCCCCACTATATTTACAGTGCCCAGTATTAGACCTGAGGAACAGTGTAAATCACTGTTACACAATTTCACTGTTTTCATGTATGGACACAAAAAAATGCTGATCACTGTGAAGATACACACTCGCCATTAATGAACAGTGACTCAAAGGGTACATCACACTTGTCACTGCTATACACGGTAATTCACCATTACACAGTACGAGAAACTGTTACATGATAGCAGTGATTTTCATACATTTCACAGTACGAGAAACTGTTACATGATAGCAGTGATTTTCATACATTTCACAGTACGAGAAACTGTTACATGATAGCAGTGATTTTCATACATTTCACAGTGCGAGAAACTGTTACATGATAGCAGTGATTTTCATACGGAGTTAACCCCACTGTTACATGATACTAGTGCATGGTGTCAAGCCACTGTTACAAGGCTGTCCCAGTAGCTCCGCCGGTGCACAGCGTCACAAACTCGCCGTCACCACCAGCGTGACCCAGCCATTCCCCTCGGGGCTGGGCTGGGCTGGGCTGGGCTGGGGAGGGCTGGGCTGGGGATGGCTGGGCTGGGCTGGGCTGGGCTGGGCTGGGGAGGGCTGGGCTGGGCTGGGCTGGGCTGGGCTGGGCTGGGCTGGGGATGGCTGGGCTGGGGATGGCTGGGCTGGGCTGGGGATGGCTGGGCTGGGCTGAGCTGGGCTGGGCTGGGCTGGGCTGGGGATGGCTGGGCTGGGCTGGGGATGGCTGGGCTGGGCTGGGCTGGGCTGGGCTGGGCTGGGGATGGCTGGGCTGGGCTGGGGATGGCTGGGCTGGGGATGGCTGGGCTGGGCTGGGGATGGCTGGGCTGGGCTGGGGATGGCTGGGCTGGGGAGGGCTGGGCTGGGCTGGGCTGGGGAGGGCTGGGCTGGGCTGGGCTGGGCTGGGCTGGGCTGGGCTGGGTTGGGTTGGGTTCCGTCTCCGCTGCATGGAATATTAAGGACCCCATTATACCGTACGCTATTGTTTCCCCCTCGTTATTGTGGTCGCCCTCTCCCAAATACTGGCGGCGGCGATATTCCCCCCAAGGAGCCAAGCGTCCGCGATATTGCCCAAAGGAGTCAAGTGGCGATATTCTCCAAAGGAGCCAAGCGTCGATATTCCCAAAGGAACCAAGTGGCGATATTCCCCAAGGAGCCCAGCGGCCGCGATATTCCCCAAAGGAGCCAAGCGGCGATATTCCCCATGATAATCTTAGCTGCACTTCTCCACCAGAGTGTTGCACCTGGGCAAGGCAAGAGACGTCTATGGCACACACACACACACACACACACACACAACTACCATAGTAGCGAAGGCCGAAGGAAGGAAGGAAGGAAGGAAGGAAGGGAAGGAAGGAAGGGAAGGAAGGAAGGAAGGAAGGAAGGGAAGGAAGGAAGGAAGGAAGATGCAGTACTCAGTTCCCAACAATGGTGAGGTGTTCCCATACTCTTTCCCAAAAGAAATATATATATATATATATATATATATATATATATATATATATATATATATATATATATATATATATATATAAAGAAAATGGGCCACAGAAGCCCTGCTTTCTTTTTCACAAAACGGTCACTCTACACGGAACCAAACCTCTTGCTAATAATATCACAAAAAAATGGAGATATTGATCCAAGTCTGACGAAAATGAGGAAAAACATGAGCCACACCAAACTAACTGTGTCGCGCGTCAGACATGAAGATCACAAGGCGAACACATCGGCCACGTTGACGACGTCTGACCAGCAAAGCATGAATGATTCTGGGATGTCATCCACCCGTGAGGGGGATGACGCATACTCTCCTCCTCCTACTCCTCCTCCTCCTCCTCCTCATATCATCATCAGTCGGTCGTCTATGAGACCAGACAATACTCATTAACGGAATGGAACGCTTTACCTCATTAATGTATTGACGTAATTACCTCATTAACGTATAGACGTAATTACCTCGAAACCCATCTAAATGCAAAATTATGCCTGGAAACCTCTTCGTATGCACGCGTCATAGCTGGATGCCTCTTTCAAATGGACGCGTAATATCTGGAAACCTCTTCAAATGGAAGCGTAGTATCTAGAAACCTTTCCAATGCACATATATGTATCTGGAAACCTCTTCAGATGCACTTGTCATATCTGGAAACCTCTTCACATGCACGTAGCATATCTGGAAGCCTCTTCAAATGTATATAACAATCAATGTAAACCTCTATAAAGCGTAGAGCAATACCTGGAAACCACTTAATGGGCACCATAATACCTGGAAACCCCCTTTTGAAAGCAAAACAACATCCAGAAACCTCTTCATATGCACACTTCCTGGAAACCTCTACCAATTAAGAGGCAAGACAAAAATGTAGGAAAATCCTAACACGGGCGTATGTATATGGTAATCAAGTCTGTGAGAAAGATTGCATTGGATATCGGATGGGCAATAGCTACAATTCAGCAGCTCAACTTGACCAAAACAAATGTGTGATTTCACAGTTTCTTAGGTTCCACATGCAACGCTGGTGGGTACCAGCTGCAGAGGAGGGGTCTTCAAGTCAGCTGTATAGCTCATGAGAACCACCAGCTGTCTGCCTACTGGCCAAACACTGGGCCTCACCACTACAAGGCGCTACAGATGGAACCGTTCCAGGAAGCCAGCTGGGCATGGACAGAAGCCCTGACCATCGTCGCCTGCTGGAGTAAGGAAGTCTTCGTGACCATCTTCAGAGATCACCATCTTTCCTCCTCCTCGTCGTTGTTACTGTTTTCACTCTCATCGTCACCGTCTTTCATCGTCAGCGTCACGTCACCATCTTTCATCGTCAGCGCCACCATCTTTCATCGTCAGCGGTCACCCTCTTTCATCGTGGCATGAAATGCCACACAAATCCTCAGTCGCTGAGCTCCACTAAGGGGATCGGAACACCCGATATGGACGACGGTCCCCGGAGTCTCAGTTCGATTATTCCCTCCCCCTAAGACAATGGAGTCCAATCCCCCGGTAGCCAGCTGCTCCGACACATCTGTGCCAAAGGATCGAACCCCAATACGCCAGCTGCTCAGACACATCTGTGCCAAAGAATCGAACCCCAATACGCCAGCTGCTCAGACACATCTGTGCCAAAGGATCGAACCCCAATACGCCAGCTGCTCAGACACATCTGTGCCAAAGGATCGAACCCCCGGAAGCCAGCTGCTCCGGCAAACAGCTGCTCAGGCCATGGGATGACAATGCTCCCACGCACCAGCTGCAACAATGCAACCTTCTGGAAGCCAGCTGCAGGGCATCAGGCTGCAACCTATGAATGCCATCTGCACATCTCTGAAAGTAAGCTTCGTCAGCCAGAATCAATTCATCAAGTGATGTCTACAGCTTGGAATGGGAGACGTCAGTACGAACCACTCATTTCGTAACGCACGAATCATTTCGTAACCCACGAATCATTTCGTAACGCACGAATCATTTCAGTAAGTAGTACGAATCACTCATTTTGTAACGCACGAATCGTTTCAAAAAGTAGTACAAATCACTCATTTCGTAACGCACGAATCATTTCGTAACCCACGAATCATTTCAATAAGTAGTACGAATCACTCATTTCGTAACGCACGAATCATTAATAAGCAGTACGAATCACTGTAACCCACGAATCATCTCAATAAGCAGTACGAATCACTCACTTCGTAACGAACGAAATCATTTCAATAAGCAGGGAAGGATCTGGACGTACGAAAGATACTGAACGTAGGGATTACCACACAGTGTGCCCGCCAGGTGCCACTAGGCGCCGAAATGAACCAACGTAACTTGGCCGCCGTTATCAGACGGCTTCAGCCAATTACCTGGTATGGAGGCCACTGCTGAGTTTCAGTTTGGGGAAGCATTACTCACCCGAGCCTTGGCTGGGGTGGGGAGGGTGGAGGCCCATACACAGGTCATGTGGTGAATATTACTCCTCCATTCTTCAAACTTTTTAGAATATTCCTCATTCCTTTACCGATTCTTCAAACTTTTTAGAATATTCCTCATTCCTTTTACCGATCTACATCATTCGATTTTAACGTATCATTTACGAGTTTTGCTACACTCTCCCTTAGCTCATCAGCGGACTATTATACCATACGCTCCAACAGCCTTAAAAGCCAAAACGACAGTTAACTACCACACAACTCATTAGCGCTCGTCAAGAACCGATGCTGTAACTAGAAGACGTTATGCGGGAGGATTCAAATCACATTATAATTACGAAATGTATGAGAGTGGAATTTACATGTAACCTATGCTCGATTTAAGATTAAAGATGATGTATTTGATGGCGAACATTAAGAGATGTAAAGTTACATACGTGTTGAACTACAGTCACACTTCGACATACGTTATACACTGAATGG
Organism: Panulirus ornatus; assembly: GCF_036320965.1. Classification (NCBI taxonomy): domain Eukaryota; kingdom Metazoa; phylum Arthropoda; class Malacostraca; order Decapoda; family Palinuridae; genus Panulirus; species Panulirus ornatus. Next base: position 10,272,788 of record NC_092229.1, read on the forward strand.
TGAATGTTGTGATGAACATGTTCACGTTGGATCCGTTACGGTCACACAGAGACATACATGCAAGTATGGGTAAACTAAGCCATCTGTTTGCTTAGATGTGCACCTGTTCATGGATTGCGTTTCACATACTCACAGTAGTGTGGATTTAAGCCAGCTCGTTCATCTGTAGGAGGGGCCAGCTCGTTCACCTGTACGACCACTGGTTGGTAACGTGGTATTGCGGTGACGAACGTCGGACAGTGGAGGTGATATAGTCTTGGCGATACGGTACTGGTACCTGTCTGGTGTCATGGAGCGTACGCGAGGTCATCGCTGAGAGAGAGAGAGAGAGAGAGAGAGAGAGAGAGAGAGAGAGAGAGAGAGAGAGAGGAGGTCGGGTCACAGCTTCAACTGCCAGAGGGACTGAGGAAGATATGTCAGTGTCACTTTGTTTTACACTGAGGCGACCGCAGCTCTGACATGGTTAGGCCTCGAGAGAGAGAGAGAGAGAGAGAGAGAGAGAGAGAGAGAGAGAGAGAGAGAGAGAGAGAGAGAGAGAGAGAGAGAGAGAGAGAGAGAGAGCCTTTACAGAGCTACTGGTGCACCACCTCACAGGTAAAGGTGATATGTAAAGATAATACGTTTTACGTATCACATTCATTGGATGTAGACGCTCTTGTACGAAGATGGTGGTACGTAGATGCATCCAATCAGGCGTAACCCAAGGGTCAGGCTGGAGAGAGAGAGAGAGAGAGAGAGAGAGAGAGAGAGAGAGAGAGAGAGAGAGAGATTCAGGTCGACATGATGACCCGTAGGCGGCTCAAGAGCGCCACTGACATACGTCCTACACCATCGAGGGATGGACGAGGGCGCGCGCGCGCGTGCATGTGTGTGTGTGTGTGTGTCAGGTTGTCATGAGCAAATAATAATGCTCGTGGAAGCTTTCCTGGTTTTATTACGAGGCCTTTACTTTTACATCTGAAAAAAAAAACAAACTAACTTATACATATGCAAACTGTGAGCTGCTTTCAGACAAAGAAGCAGAAAAGTAAAGGCAACAATGGCTATGAAGGATATATGTATATATCTTTTTTTACCCCCCTTACGTTGGTGGCTCCAGTCACGTACAAAGGTCCAAGTCCTCGAGTCTTAACTGAAATACAGTGAGGTTAATGAAAGGGAAAAAGAACAGAGAAGGGTAAGTCTCTACGGAGTTTGGACGAAATGAAAAACCGTGTCTTTTGAAATGTTCCAAGTCACAGTCGTTGGAGAGACATCGAAAGGGTAGTGTGTTCCAAAGCTTGGAGGTGTAGGGAAAGAAACAATTATCAAAACGGCCCACCCTTGAGTTGCCAACGGCCATATAGTAATCACGTGCCGCGAAAGCTTGCCGAGTATTGTGTGGTCTTGCTAGTGGCGAGGGCACACAAGAATCATGTATCTTACCTTCCGACCCCATAAGTCCCTTTTATCTTTATGAGGCTCCTGCAGCACTCAGGAAGCTGGCCACGTCCACAGGTCGTAAAGTGTTGTGATGTGTGTGTGTGTGTGCGTCTATGTGCAAAGAGCGTTGGGCTACTGAGTGTTAAGTGCTCGGTGTGTTCTTTACGGTCGTTGCCGGTGTTTGTAGTGATGTGTGTGTGTGTGTGTGTGTGTGTGTGTGTGTGTGTGTGTTTCGTTGAACAGCCTGGATGTAACTTTTCTTATTAACTGTTTTCGTGTTGTTTTCTATAACCATTATCTTTCTGCGAGTGTTTATATGGAGGCTATAAAAGATCTCCGTAGGAAGTGTTGAGGATTCACATTTTCGTCATAAGTTGACCTTCAAGAATACTAAGAGATCCAGACCCTTCTCAGATCCCCCTTGTTTGCCTGCTCAGGGCCACAAGTTACATCGCCCGTTCAGCAAAGATTTATGATAACAAAGATACCGACCAGCTGGCCACTGACGTCTGGATTCTGACTTACAATGAGAAGACGCACACTCAAAAACGGAGAACTGCGAAATGACATTCTTCAGTGGCATAACCACTCATCCCTCCCATTTTCCTCTTCATACCTCCCATATTACGGAACACACAAAAAAAACCCTCTCCACTCACGAATAACACATTTACCCTTAAATACATATCACCCAACTGGCCTGCAATTTCTATTCTGCCCGAGAAAATGATGAATTATTGGGAACTGTACATGGGGGGGTTAGTCACCGTGCGTCTGGTGTGTCATCCGACATAACCACTCACTCCGTCATTTCCCCTCTTCGTTAACTCCCTCACTTCCGGTCGGTATAACCTTCCCGGAAGCACACCACAAACAATTTTTTTCTCTCTTTTTCTCCCCGGAAAACGTTTCATTCACCCCAGCAGCCAGCAATTTGTATTCTGCCAAGAAATTTGGGTTGAAGGATTGTCAACGGTGTTTAGGGGGAAAGGGATGGTGTTAGTCGTGACATGTCAGGCAACTTCCTCGGGTTTAAACACAGGACCACCTCTAAAAAGTCAGGTTATGGGGATAAAAAAAAAAAAGAAAGAATTATGGGAAGGAGGCGGACGCCCATGTGGCAGTAGGGAAACGTGTATGGTGAAAAAAAAAATATATATATATATTCCCGTCAGTTCGGTGACGATCTCGTTCCTCCTTTCCTCCTCGTTGATCATTCCTGTAGCGTAACCATCTCGTTCGGGGAGAGAGAGAGAGAGAGAGAGAGAGAGAGAGAGAGAGAGAGAGAGAGAGAGAGAGAGAGAGAGAGAGAGAGGAATGGTTGGCTCCCTCATCCTTCATGTTAGTACGAATCTTCCAACATACCTCCTCATCCTCCTCCTCCTCCTCTTCCCTTGACATGTGAATTCATGATTAAACTTGGGAGTCCGGGATCGGATTATGCATCTCTGGCTGATGAAGTCATGATGAGTATAATCATTCTTCTTCGTCGTCTTGTCGTGCATTACCTTTCAGGTGATGGATGGATGGGGGGGTCATGTCCTCCTGGTGCTGTGTGGAGGAAGGGGGATGCGAACGAGTACCTTTTCGTCAGTTTGATGAAAAGGCTTCATCTCCTCCCCCCCCGTCTTCCCTCAACATCTAATGACGCTTTCACGTATCATGTGCTTCTTTGAGTTCAACTTCATCAAAAAAAAAAAAAAATCTTTAGGATTGAATCCGTCTTTCTTGGCATCAAGATCGATTCTCAGCTCAACCGGATATGCACAGACTCCCCAGCAAGGAAATGACGTGAATGGTTTTTCGCCGGCGAATCAAGCTGTGAAGTCGAAATTACTGACGAACCATTTTTCGCCAGCCAGTCACATCTGGGCCCTGAACGCCATTTCAAAACCTCAGAGCTCAGCCGGGTTTATTTTTGCCATTTGTATCACGAGCATTTGCATAAACATGAATATGTAAAGTACAGTACACAGACCAGACCCCGAGGTAAACGAAGAAAAAAAAATAATCTAACGACTTAGCGTGTGAGTGTGATGAAGTGGCAGATAGAGCGAGGAGGTGCAGGGAATGTGAATGCTGTAAATACAGTACTGTAACACTGTAACGCGATGCGGGGATAGTGAGAACAGCAGGAACTGTGATAGTATAAGGTAGAGTATATTAGGGCAGTAAGGATAGTGAGGTGAGGTGAGAGATTGTGACAGGAGATATAGTGAGGGATCAGAGACCATTGCGATGGTCAAAAAGGTTTGATAAAGAGAAGCCCCAAGTTGTGAATGCATCACCTAACCATAATATGCGAAGGCTGCAACAACGGGCAGTGCCATAACATGTGAAGGCAGCATCAGAGGAAAAGGCATTAGTCAGCATGAAGAAAGTGGGGAGCAGGGGTTGTGAGGAGAGCATGGAGCGTGACATAATAACCCAGATCATGAGGGAGGTGAAGGACAAGGGATGATCAAAAAATACATATAAATATATTTCTCACAAGGTATACTTCATACGCAGTCTGAAAATGATAAGACTGCGTGTCTATACCGTCCAGGGAAAAATAGTTATATACCACGAACCATCACTGGAGTAATGTAACTTTGCAATGAAGAGGATGACCCGTGGATTTTCGCTCCTCCCGAGTGATGACGTTTCGAATAATCCTTAAATGAAACATGATGGCTCGTGGTCACCCTATTTCCCCGAGCCCGTGGAAGTTCCACTCGGCTCCTGGGAGAGAAGAGCTCATGGAGACTTCACATTACCAGCCCTGGGACGCAAAAAAGACGAGGAACTTTGAAACGCCGTCCCAACTGGAGTGGTACGAGGCCTTAGGTTGTGGAGTCATTTGGCTTGCGATCTACTTTATCCTTTGAGCACAACGGCACGACCCTTGAGCACGACCCTCGAGTACGACCCTAGGAGGAGCTTGCCTCCCACCTGACCCTTCGTGCTCAAGGGTCGAACCGTCGAGGTGAAGAGGTGAAGTAAATACGTACACGAAGGGAGGAGGGAAAAACCAGTCAAATGACGAGATGAAAGAGGAGAAAAGGGGCAAAAGGGGTGGATAATCAGAGAAAGACGAGAGAAAAAGGAAAGACTAATTAAAAACCAAACCCTAGCTATAACCCTCTTTTTTCCACTTTATTCATTTACCTACAATTTACCTTCGCCATAAAAGTCAAAATTGACGAAACGCGATCACTGTTCAATCTCTAAGACTTATATATATATATATATATATATATATATATATATATATATATATATATATATATATATAACACCATCATAATAACACTCTTACAACAGACGGGAGCAACCACAACGCCTTCCGGAACTGTCTAAACTACCTTCCGAAATGACATACTCTCTGTATTAACGATCACACTAACTGCCGCTGGTGACCCGGTTATCCCTCCACAGTAATCAGGAAGCCGTCCAGGGCTGAACTGCCTTACCCTACCGAGGGACCCAGAGCTGCCACAACACACACACACACACACACACACACACACACACACACACACACACACACGCCTGGAATGAGAGCATTTCCACCTTCACTCTGGAATGGCGGCGAGGCTGCGTCTATGATCGGGTGACGCACAAGATAGACCGAAATACATGATTTTGTGGTCCTCCTCAAAGATAAGGCCTGAAAAATAATGAAAAAAATTGCTTATGGAAAAAAAAAACGACCAAAGCACAGCCCTAATTGATTAATCTACGCTTTCAATAATCCAAGTAAATTTTGGGATGATCGAATTCCCCTCTGAAATGATTCAATTACTTTCCGGAATGAGGAACTATGGCGGTAGCGGGGACTGTGGACGTAGTGGGAACCAGGGAAGGTAGTGGGGACTGGGATAGTAGCGGGGAGTGTGGACGTAGTGGGGACTGGGATGGTAGTGGGGACTGTGGAGGGATGGAGCGAGGGGTGTAGTGGGGAGAATGAAGACAGAAAAGAAGGGAGGAGGACACAAGGTCTGGGAAGTTAAAGTCATCAGGGACCCCGCGAAGATAACAGGAACTGTCAAGTTAGCCACGGTCTGAGAGGTGAGGAGGTGAGGCGCGAGGTGATCAAGACACTGATGCACCGTCAGTGGAACGCAGACACTCCTCCCTTGAACTGACCGAACTCGACCAATAACTACAACCTCGAATGGCTCTACAAGCAAGAAAGTTTTAAAATAAAAAGACATATATATACATTAATTCCAGATATCCAGTCAGCAATGACTTCAGTCTCTACATGCTGGGACAAATTCATAGATCCAATATAAACTGGCTACAAACCAAATCATCTCAAGGGATTATTGGAAAGGTTCCGATCGTATAGGCAGGGTATCCAACTCCTCCCATTCATCGTCACTACGAAGGAAATATCTACCATCAAAGGTAAATGCAAATTTCCAGTCCACCTCCTCCTTTGGCACATCACACGGTGGACAGGTGTTACAAGGATATCACACAGCAAGAGACGTCTCCTGCCGGGGCCACTGCTCTCCCACGAGTCTTTTGTGGCTGAAGAGCCATCACCGACACCACCACTACTACCACACCACCACCGCTTCAGGAGAGGAGGAGTACCACCTCCTCTACCACAACTGGTCTCACCCAACCACGATTACTACCACCTCCTCTACCACAGCTGGTCTCCTCCAACCACGACTACTACCACCTCCTCTACCACAGCTGGTCTCCTCCAACCACGACTACTACCACCTCCTCTACCACAGCTGGTCTCCTCCAACCACTACTAGTACCAATTCCACTACCACACCTGGTCTCCTCCAACCACCACAGCTGGTTCTGCTCTAACTACCGCGACCAGCATTATAGCTGGTCTCCCTCAACCATAAACAGGTGGTCTCCTCCAGCCACCACCGCTATCACGAGCTGGTCTCCTGCACGCACCACCACCTTATCTCCTGCAATCACCACCACCACCACTACCTGATCTCCTGCAATCACCACCACCAGCTGGTCCCCTGCAATCACCACCACCACCTGGTCTCCTGCAAGCACCACCGGGGAATGAGCCAGCCAGATCAATAATCACCATCAGTTCTCCTGGCCGCACCTTCCACCCGCTCCTCCTCCTCCTCCTCCGCCAATATAACCCCGACATTGGCAGCTCTAAACCCGCCCCGCTCCATACTGCCTCACTCACGCCCCCTCCAGGATCATGTCCCCGAGGCTCAGGTCTCCCTTACACCATGTTCCTAGTGCTCAGGTAACCCCTTACACCATGTCCCTAGTGCTCAGGTAACCCCTTACACCATGTCCCTAGTGCTCAGGTAACCCCTTACATCATGTTCCTAGTGCTCAGGTAACCCCTTACATCATGTCCCTAGTGCTCAGGTAACCCCTTCCATCATGTCCCTAGTGCTCAGGTAACCCCTTCCATCATGTCCCTAGTGCTCAGGTAACCCCTTACATCATGTTCATTGTGGTCCCCTTTAGATCATGTTCCTGGTACTCAAATCCTTCTAAGTTCATGTTCCCGTTGTTAAGTTCTCCCCAAATCATGTTCCCCATGATCACTTTCCTCCTCACATTATCATACACCTGGCATCAAGGTACCCTTGAGATGATAATACCATTTCTTGGATTACATTAAATCATGTTCGTGGTGCAAGGATTCCCTTGGATTACGTTGCTTGGTGCTCACGTCGCTCTTTATATCATGATCTCGGTGCTCAGGCCAAGATCAGACATGTCATGAATCCAGTGCTCAGGTCAACCCTCATATCACGTTCCTTGCCCTCAAAAATCGACCTTGAATAATCTCATTGGTCCTCCAGGTAGCCTACTCTCTCTCTCTCTCTCTCTCTCTCTCTCTCTCTCTCTCTCTCTCTGTCCTATCATTATCTGAGATGAAGTTGTCCCCCTAAAGTATGTGGTCACGTCACCTCACCACCTCATACTGACTATTCATACTCTCTTAACGTGCCTCATGGCCAAGCCTTCCTCATTCTGAGGTGATGGCGCCGCTCATGTCTTCACTGTGTCGTGTTAATAATGATCGTCATGAGTTTAAGTTGAACATAAACTTTTGTCAAGTCAATTGCATTCTTCTTTCTAACAAGTGTGCGGCGGGTGTGGTGCACGTGTCACAAACGAGCGAAGGTTTAACTAAAAAAAAAAAAAAAAACAAGGAATGTAAGAGTCACCCCATAACGCAAGATTTGGGGTTAAAAAAGAAAACGGTGAGCTTTCTCAGTCAAGACGAAATCGTATATTTTAAATAGAAATAACGGTCGAGAAGGATATACACGACTATCCAAAACATTATATATTACTGGTAATGTTTTAAAAGACAGAAATCTCTTCCACGTCTGTTAAGTGATTCGAGAATTCATTTTGCCCTCGTACCGCATTTCACACCCTTGCGTTCATCTCTCTCGACTAACAATGGTTTAACTCGCATGCCTCCAATACATTATATTTTCCTGGCGTTCTATGTCCCACTATGGCATTTTACTGCCCACGTTTCCTTAACAGCTGTTACTGGCGCTCTAAACCCCTTATCACTGATGCTCGGATACACCCCACATTACACAAGAAGTCTTACTCAATTCCATTAAGTAACACATGGAAAAATCACCCCCCCCCCTCACATCATGTGACTGGTGGAAACGCGTCCCCCTTACATTATGTTACAGCTGCTCATGTCCCGCCTACATCATGTTACGAGGGGTCATATTCCCTTACATCATGTTACTGGTGGTTATGCACCCCTTACACCATGTTACTGGTGGTCATGCAGCCCTTACATCATGTTACTGGTGGTCATGCACCCCTTACATCATGTTACGGGTGGTCATGGACCCCTTACATCATCATGTTACTGGTGGATATGCACCCCTTACATCATGTTACTGGTGGTCATGCAGCCCTTACATCATGTTACTGGTGGTCATGCACCTCTTACATCATGTTACTGGTGGTCATGCACCCCTTACATCATGTTACTGGTGGTCATGCACCCCTTACATCATCATGTTACAGGTGGTCATGCACCCCTTACATCATCATGTTACTGGTGGTCATGCACCCCTTACATCATGTTACTGGTGGTCATGCACCCCTTACATCATGTTACTGGTGGTCATGCATCCCTTACATCATGTTGCTGGTGGTCATGCACCCCTTACATCATGTTACTGGTGGTCATGCACCCCTTACATCATGTTACGGGTGGTCATGCACCCCTTACATCATGTTACTGGTGGTCATGCACCCCTTACATCATGTTACGGGTGGTCATGCACCCCTTACATCATGTTACAGGTGGTCATACACCCCTTACATCATGTTACAGGTGGTCATACACCCCCTTACACCACGCGAGTATAAAGAAATAAGACATGGAAATAGAGATAAGACACAAGTCTGTACAGAAATAAGACACAGGATGAAATACGAGGACCAAAAGACCACAGAAAAATAAAACGCGAAAATGAAGGTGAGAGATACTACCCGAAAATATAGAACACGGAAAAACAAAATATAAAGAAAATAGATTCCAAATAACATACAGGGCAAGAGAGAGAGAGAGAGAGAGAGAGAGAGAGAGAGAGAGAGAGAGAGAGAGAGAGAGAGACATTAAGCCTATGGGGAAATAAAGAGAGGTACTGAAAACGAAGATAATAAACTGACATTAAACAAAGGCAATCTAATAAATAACAACAAATACAAGTGGACAAGGACACGGACGAGCAAACAAAGCAGTAAGAGTAACTATGAGTGAACAAACAAAAACACAGAACAAGAACAAGCTGTCCATGACACGACCTTATGGAGCAAAGACACACAAGCTGATAAGCTGAGAGAAAATGGACAAATACAGACAAACAAGGACATAAACTGAGAAAAAAGAGAGACAAAAGTACAGACAAGAACATAGATAAGCGGACAAAGACACAGCCACAAGCAAGGACAAGTGGACAGAGACCTGAAGGCAAGGCAACGTCAAACTAACAAAGACATGGATACAAACAAAGACGTTAACAGACAAGGAAAAGACAACAAAAAAAACTGAATGACACAGACATAAGCCATGTGAGAAGCAGACAAGACACATAAACAAGAGGACGAGACAGACGTAAGCATTGAGGAGCAAACAGACTGACATAAACAAATAAACTAAGACAAGACATAAACAAGGACGAGTAGACAAAGTCAGAGCAAAGATATTTACAAAGACGAGAGACAGCAGAAAGACAAAGACACGGCCATAAACAAGGCGTAAACAAGGACACACCGAAAGACTCAGGCATCAACAAGGTAAACAAATACAGGGAGAAAGAGAGAGAAAAAAATAGACTGACAGACAAGCATAAACAAATTCATATCAAAGAAAAAATACAGAGAAAGACAAGGGGGGCATAAACACAGTCGCGCCGACAAAGACACAGTAACAAAAAAAAAGACATGCATGTGTGTGGACAAAGAAAACCACACACACAAGTACATGAGCAGGAACATAAACAAATAAAAAAAAACGAAGAGGCAGATAACAAGTACAAATAATCAGGGGAAAAAGAAGGTCGTGAACAAGGAAAACAAAAGACAACGTGAACAAGGAAAACAAAAGACAACGTAAACAAGGAAATACTGTCCAAGACGGAACACCAGATACATAAAGTAAAAAAAAATAATTCGATAAGGACACATGCCTAACCAAGGACAAGCTGAAAACGGACAGAGTCAAGACCTTACACGTACAGATACGACCTGTGGGTGTGTGTGATCTGACACCACACGGACGGACGGACGTATACGTACGTACGAAGGGCAGAGAGACACGGACATGAGCAGGACGGACGGATGGACGTACGTACGAAGGACAGAGAGACACGGACATGAGCAGGGGGTGGTGGTGGGTGAGCTGAACTACCATGGGTGAGCTGAACAACCATGGGTGAGCTGAACAACCAACCCTCCCTCACCCCACCTCGACTCAACCACTCACTCTCCTCCCACCTTAACCTCCCACTCCCTCACCCACCTCTGGTCGCCCAGAGCATCAATCTAAAGCCTCAATATCCAATTTGGTCCCCCACTCCCCCCCCCTTTCTACCCCTTTCACCCCATTCCACCCCCCCCTACCCCACCCCACCCCTACCCTCTCCGCAATAACCATGATATGAGATACGGCCAGACCAACAGAAGAACACACACACACACACAAAACCTCCCTACACGCATTATATATATATATATATATATATATATATATATATATATATATATATATATATTATCCCTGGGGATAGGGGAGAAAGAATACTTCCCACGTATTCCCTGCGTGTCGTAGAACGCGACTAAAAGGGAAGGGAGCGGGGGGCTGGAAATCCTCCCCTCTCTTTTTTTTTTATAATTTTCCTATAGAAGGAACAGAGAAGGGGGCCAGGTGAGGATATTCCCTCAAAGGTCCAGTCCTTTGTTCTTAACGCTACCTCGCTGACGCGGGAAATGGCGAATAGTATGAAAAAAAAAAAAAAAAAAATATATATATATATATATATATATATATATATATATATATATATATATATATATATATATGCAATTATACTCATTCGCTCTAATTAGCCTTTCTCCGACGGCATCATGATGCAGCAAATGATCGCTCACATCCCTCGTATGCAAATCACAGACACATACATAAATCAGTCCGGGCGCGTATCACACACACACACACACACACACACACACAGGGATCTCGGCTGACACCTTTCTTGTAGTATATCTAGCGATCGGTCAGCTGATCACACACTGCCAGAGCATACCTCACTCTGCCATGAGCGTGGACACACTTCAACGCACCTCCTCAAGCCCTCACACACCTCCTCAAGCCCTCATGCGGTGTGTGGGCGCACACCAACATAACTCCGTCAGCCATCTGTCGTGAGGTGCGCGGACGCACTCTTACCCCGACCCTGCCAACACCCATGAGGTATTATGCACGCACTTTGAATACCCTTCAACCACCCTGTACTGATGTGTGTCGACGCACCCTATCACACCTCTACTATCCATCATGAGGTATGTGGACGCACCCAACACCCTACCAACACCCATGAGGTATTATGCACGCACTTTGAATACCCTTCAACCACCCTGTACTGATGTGTGTCGACGCACCCTATCACACCTCTACTATCCATCATGAGGTATGTGGACGCACCCAACACCCTACCAACACCCATGAGGTATTATGCACGCACTTTGAATACCCTTCAACCACCCTGTACTGATGTGTGTCGACGCACCCTATCACACCTCTACTATCCATCATGAGGTATGTGGACGCACCCAACACCCTACCAACACCCATGAGGTATTATGCACGCACTTTGAATACCCTTCAACCACCCTGTACTGATGTGTGTCGACGCACCCTATCACACCTCTACTATCCATCATGAGGTATGTGGACGCACCCAACACCCTACCAACACCCATGAGGTATTATGCACGCACTTTGAATACCCTTCAACCACCCTGTACTGATGTGTGTCGACGCACCCTATCACACCTCTACTATCCATCATGAGGTATGTGGACGCACCCAACACCCTACCAACACCCATGAGGTATTATGCACGCACTTTGAATACCCTTCAACCACCCTGTACTGATGTGTGTCGACGCACCCTATCACACCTCTACTATCCATCATGAGGTATGTGGACGCACCCAACACCCTACCAACACCCATCAGGCAACGGGACGCACTTTAATACACCCCTCCATCACCCTTCACGAGGTGTGTGGACGCACCCAACACCCTACCAACACCCATGAGGTATTATGCACGCACTTTGAATACCCTTCAACCACCCTGTACTGATGTGTGTCGACGCACCCTATCACACCTCTACTATCCATCATGAGGTATGTGGACGCACCCAACACCCTACCAACACCCATCAGGCAACGGGACGCACTTTAATACACCCCTCCATCACCCTTCACGAGGTGTGTGGACGCACCCAACACCCTACCAACACCCATGAGGTATTATGCACGCACTTTGAATACCCTTCAACCACCCTGTACTGATGTGTGTCGACGCACCCTATCACACCTCTACTATCCATCATGAGGTATGTGGACGCACCCAACACCCTACCAACACCCATGAGGTATTATGCACGCACTTTGAATACCCTTCAACCACCCTGTACTGATGTGTGTCGACGCACCCTATCACACCTCTACTATCCATCATGAGGTATGTGGACGCACCCAACACCCTACCAACACCCATCAGGCAACGGGACGCACTTTAATACACCCCTCCATCACCCTTCACGAGGTGTGTGGACGCACCCAACACCCTACCAACACCCATGAGGTATTATGCACGCACTTTGAATACCCTTCAACCACCCTGTACTGATGTGTGTCGACGCACCCTATCACACCTCTACTATCCATCATGAGGTATGTGGACGCACCCAACACCCTACCAACACCCATGAGGTATTATGCACGCACTTTGAATACCCTTCAACCACCCTGTACTGATGTGTGTCGACGCACCCTATCACACCTCTACTATCCATCATGAGGTATGTGGACGCACCCAACACCCTACCAACACCCATGAGGTATTATGCACGCACTTTGAATACCCTTCAACCACCCTGTACTGATGTGTGTCGACGCACCCTATCACACCTCTACTATCCATCATGAGGTATGTGGACGCACCCAACACCCTACCAACACCCATGAGGTATTATGCACGCACTTTGAATACCCTTCAACCACCCTGTACTGATGTGTGTCGACGCACCCTATCACACCTCTACTATCCATCATGAGGTATGTGGACGCACCCAACACCCTACCAACACCCATGAGGTATTATGCACGCACTTTGAATACCCTTCAACCACCCTGTACTGATGTGTGTCGACGCACCCTATCACACCTCTACTATCCATCATGAGGTATGTGGACGCACCCAACACCCTACCAACACCCATGAGGTATTATGCACGCACTTTGAATACCCTTCAACCACCCTGTACTGATGTGTGTCGACGCACCCTATCACACCTCTACTATCCATCATGAGGTATGTGGACGCACCCAACACCCTACCAACACCCATGAGGTATTATGCACGCACTTTGAATACCCTTCAACCACCCTGTACTGATGTGTGTCGACGCACCCTATCACACCTCTACTATCCATCATGAGGTATGTGGACGCACCCAACACCCTACCAACACCCATGAGGTATTATGCACGCACTTTGAATACCCTTCAACCACCCTGTACTGATGTGTGTCGACGCACCCTATCACACCTCTACTATCCATCATGAGGTATGTGGACGCACCCAACACCCTACCAACACCCATGAGGTATTATGCACGCACTTTGAATACCCTTCAACCACCCTGTACTGATGTGTGTCGACGCACCCTATCACACCTCTACTATCCATCATGAGGTATGTGGACGCACCCAACACCCTACCAACACCCATGAGGTATTATGCACGCACTTTGAATACCCTTCAACCACCCTGTACTGATGTGTGTCGACGCACCCTATCACACCTCTACTATCCATCATGAGGTATGTGGACGCACCCAACACCCTACCAACACCCATGAGGTATTATGCACGCACTTTGAATACCCTTCAACCACCCTGTACTGATGTGTGTCGACGCACCCTATCACACCTCTACTATCCATCATGAGGTATGTGGACGCACCCAACACCCTACCAACACCCATGAGGTATTATGCACGCACTTTGAATACCCTTCAACCACCCTGTACTGATGTGTGTCGACGCACCCTATCACACCTCTACTATCCATCATGAGGTATGTGGACGCACCCAACACCCTACCAACACCCATGAGGTATTATGCACGCACTTTGAATACCCTTCAACCACCCTGTACTGATGTGTGTCGACGCACCCTATCACACCTCTACTATCCATCATGAGGTATGTGGACGCACCCAACACCCTACCAACACCCATGAGGTATTATGCACGCACTTTGAATACCCTTCAACCACCCTGTACTGATGTGTGTCGACGCACCCTATCACACCTCTACTATCCATCATGAGGTATGTGGACGCACCCAACACCCTACCAACACCCATGAGGTATTATGCACGCACTTTGAATACCCTTCAACCACCCTGTACTGATGTGTGTCGACGCACCCTATCACACCTCTACTATCCATCATGAGGTATGTGGACGCACCCAACACCCTACCAACACCCATCAGGCATCGGGACGCACTTTAATACACCCCTCCATCACCCTTCACGAGGTGTGTGGACGCACTCCCTCGACACAGACCCCAGCGCCTGCCAGGCAAGGCGCTGCTCTCCTTCTGACGTGAGCTGATGGACTCAAAAGGGAAGGAACGTACAGTGATGGAGGGGTTCACATGGGAAGTGGGTTATAGGTCCATAGGAAGAGTACAGAGGGGAGGAGATGATGATGGAGACTGGTCCAGATAATGGGGGAAGAGGGTAAGAAGGGGGGAAAGGGAGAGAAAGGGTAAAGGTTAACTAAAGGAAACAGAAAGGGGAGGGGTGGGGGGTAAATCAGGGAATACCCTGGTGAACAGAAGTGGCCCGCGTAGGATTTCGAAGGTCAAGACGTGAGGAGAGGAAGAGAGAGGAGGAAGACGAGGAGAAGAGGAGGAGGAAGGGAAGAAGACATACACAACACACCTGCGCCCTATATATAGTACACACCTGCGCCCTGTATATCGAACACACCTGCGCCCTACATGGAGTTACATACCCACTGATGACTGCCAACCTAGCGACACTGACCTTTATCTCTGTCCTGCCGATACTGACTTTTATAAGTATCATTTGTAAGTAAAGGTTTCGCCACTATCCATTCACCGGGACTTTCCACTGCGTACACAAGCATCTAGTCGCATTTAATCACACATAACTCGTTCATCAAGTCATCAGTCCAATGTACAACCCCGTATTCAAAATCAGTAATACACTTGTGGTGCACATCTATCGACCAAAGTCATCAGACACTGTGTGCTTAAGCATTTAGGAAGGCACTGTCGCACAGGTGACCTGATGACCTGGTGTCGAACCCAGACACCCAACACGCACATCCCAGGTCCCTCTCCAGTCCCTTGCGAAGGAAGAAAAGTGTGATCCAGGTCAATAAATATAAGTCTTTAAATAATCTGTACTCGACACATAAAGACCTCGAGACCTTGACCTTTGACCATGACCTTTCAAAAAAGTTAAGTTACTGAGGTGTGAAGGTCTGTATGCAGTAGTACGTGTGGCCAGCGTCTGATCTACATCCAATCCCCGTGTCCTGGTGCACCGTGCAGTGTACAGAGGGCGGGCAGGCACGCGAACACAGGGGGGAGAGAGAGAGAGAGAGAGAGAGAGAGAGAGAGAGAGAGAGAGAGAGAGAGAGAGAGAGAGAGAGAGAGAGAGAGAGAGAGAGAGAGAGAGAGAGAGAGAGAGAGAGAGCAACCTGTGTGTCTCTCCCGTGCAACAGGCGGCATGAAAACGGGGAGGAGGAGGAGGAGGAGGAGGAGGAGGAGGAGGAGGAGGAGGAGGAGGAGGTGGTGGATGATGATGATGATGATGATGATGATGATGAGGAGGAGGAGGAGGAGGTGGTGGTGGTGATGGTGATGGAGGAGGAAGAGGAAGAGGGGGTTGGTGGAGGTGGTGGAGAGGGAAGAGGAGACAAGGCATGCAAACAGGAAAAGAATGTAGTGAAATTACGGGACGGTTCTGATAAAAGAGATGGGGACAAAACAGAAGATCAGAGAATATAAAACGGGAAAGAGGGAAGGAAAAGACAAGGAGCAAAAAGAAGAGAGATGATAAAAAACGAAGAAAAGTATGAACAAAACTGGAATGATAAAAATAAGTGGGACAAAAAAACGAGATGAAGCAAAATCACACAAAAATATGTAAATAAGGAAAATAGAAGGAAGAGAAAATAGAAAAGGAGGAACAGAAAAAAAAGTGATACCTATTTAGTGTCCTTCTAACAGGTAGCCAACAGGCCCTCTCCCTGTGATGGTTGGGAAAGTGAGGGGAAAGTGTGTGTGTGTGTGTGTGTGTGTGTGTGTGTGTGTGTGTGTGTGTGTGTGTGTGTGTGTGGGGGGAGGGTTGCAGAGGGTCATCCAGGGATCAGGCTACAGACTGAGAATTATCCGTGGCTTCGTCGCAAAATGAAAATATATATATATATATATATATATATATATATATATATATATATATATATATATATATATATACACACCGCAACACTGAACTCACCGCAGACCAGCCAGCACGAACGATTATAAACCAAGAGTCGGCTCATACGTGGGGAGGAGCAGGCCACAAGGCACGGCAGAGACACTGAAGACGATTACCAACGATGAATGAGAAATCTCGACAACAGTACAGACATGGCTCAACCCATTGGCTCCCTCGAACCCTCGAAGCACTTCAAGAGAGAGAGCCTCTCACCAGTCATCCATCAACGTATACAGTGAACGGTGTTTTATCTCAGCGAAATTCCCTTTCCTAAACCAAAAGATACACCCTAATTACATCCACCCACCCTCCCGCCCTCCCTCAGTCTGCTGGGGTTATATTACAAAGGAACATAACACACGCTCCCATACAGTTACACACACACGCATCAGAAGCTTTGTACCACACACACCTGTACACTCTTTTATCCTTCTCTACCACAGAGACGTGCACCACACCACACTCAACCTCCTCGGCCATTTCAGTCTAATCCCTTATCCACTCCCATCTCATCTTCCATTATTTCTATCATCCTATCGACAATAAAGAAGGAGCAAGGGCCATAGGTGGAGGGTGGGTGGTGTATCAAGGACGGAGTGGGAAGGGGGGTATGGAAAAGAGGGGAAGAGGAGGTGGTTGAGGTGCTGGTGGTGGTGCGAGGAGAGAGAGAGAGAGAGAGAGAGGGACGAGAAAAGGGGTGCCACGAAATCGATTGAAGACCAGCTGGTGAAGGTGAGGTGGAGGTGAGGGGTAAGGGTTGGGGTGCAGGGGGTGGGTGAGGGGGGCGACCGGTAGAGAGGAGGAGGGGCTGTGAGAGGGAGGAGGAGGAGGAGGAGAGCCGTGGTTCCTAGAGACAACAGGTTGCGGTCCTCCCCCTCCTCTCACAACCCGGGAGAGTATCCTGGCTTCCTCTACAACAACACGAAGAAATAACAGGTCCATTACCAAGCCAGGAGGGAGGGAGCGGGTGGTGTCGACCCCCAGCCTCCCCTGCATATGTGGCGAGAAGTGCAGTGGCAGCGAGCACAACACGAGGAATGACGAGGGGGAAGTGGGAGGAGAAGCGGGCGGAAGCCCAGACGGAGGAAGCGGAAACAGGATGAGCGGAAGGATTGGAAGGAGGGAGGGAGGAAGGAAGGGCCGACATGAGTTTGGGAAGAGATGGGATAACGAATGAGGGAGGAGGAGGAGGAGGAGGAGGAAGGTAGAGGAGGAGGAGGCAAGATATGACCATCGTCACACACCCATCATGGTCTACAGTGCCTTCATCTGTGCCATCCAACATTTAACTTTTTTCCCCCACACTCACAAAACTAATCTGACCATCTCATGTATGTCATGAAATACACCATCCCTCCCCCATCTTCTATGCCACGACAATCTGTGCGACGACAATCATGGCTTATTATGGTGAGGTGCCTGAGGACTGGTGAAATGCCTGTAATAGCGTCAATGTATAAAGAGAAAAAGGAGACAAAAAGTAATATTCAAATCACAGATAGGTTTGTTCTGTGCATCTGGTGAGTTGCAGAGTGGTGACGTAACTGGTATGGTGTGTGTGTGTGTGTGTGTGTGTGTGTGTGTGTGTGTGGGGACAACATGCACAGATCATCATCAGGGCTGGGGGTGGAGGAGGAGGAAGAGGAGGAAAGAGGAGGAGGAGGAGGAGGAACCATATGGTTGAGCGGAGTGGTGGAGGATGTGTGGGTCAGGGAGGTGTGCATGCTTTTTGGAGAGTTCGTCAGCCAAACAACGAGGGAAGACGAGGGATTTGTATCGTGGCATTCAAGGAAACGGAGAAAGTGTGTGGTTGGGTTAAGAATTCCTTTTTTTTCCTAGGAGGTTTTACGACCATATGGTGCGGGAGGAGGCAAGCTGCTCCAAGCAGCGAAGAAGGAGGTGCCATGAGCACATGAAGTAAGACATGTTCGCCGCTAGATGCTATATTATGTACATCTCCACTGAAGCACTTTCTGAGCGTTAACCATACATTTCGACCCATGTACCATTAACAATACCTTCCCTCTATGAACCACCTATGAAAAAAAAAAGAGGAACATCTTAGCAATCGTGTTGTGCGCCCGTGTTTTCCTACCTTCGGACACACGGCGCAGGATTCAAGCTTGGCGACTCTTCTTCAAGCCACCCGGAGAACCACTGAATCGAAGCACATACTAGGAGACGACAGCAGCGCCGTCGTGGAGATATGCAACGCGACGTGTTTCATCCCTCGAAATCTGCTCTTGGCCAACGATCTCAACACACTTATTTGGAGGCGTTTATTGAGCCATCTAGTCCAGGCGTGTGTACCTTGCCTGGCGTGGGGAGTGGGAGGAAGAGGAGGAGGAGGGATGGAGAGAGGGAGGGAGGGAGGGTGGGAAGGTGGTGAGGAGGAGGAGGAGGGAGGGAGGGTGGGAAGGTGGTGAGGAGGAGGAGGGAGGGAGAGGGATGGTGAGAGGGAGGGAGCGAGGGAGCGAGGGAGGGAAGGTGGTGATGGTAGTTAGGGTGGTACGGGCGACGTGGTGAGGGGGAGGGAAGGAGGCATCATGCAAGGTCTCGTCCAGACTATTGACCCACAGTCAAC
>NC_092229.1:10297107-10329607 GCF_036320965.1 Panulirus ornatus
GCTGAAAGTCACCTCGGCACATCCTACCATCCTGAAGGACGTCTCCTACAGCACATCCTACCATCCTGAAGGACGTCTCCTACAGCACATCCTACCATCCTGAAGGACGCCTCCTACAGCACATCCTACCATCCTGAAGGACGTCTCCTACAGCACATCCTACCATCCTGAAGGACGCCTCCTACAGCACATCCTACCATCCTGAAGGACGTCTCCTACAGCACATTCTACCATCCTGAAGGACGTCTCCTACAGCACATCCTACCATCCTGAAGGACGCCTCCTACAGCACATCCTACCATCCTGAAGGACGTCTCCTACAACACATCCTACCATCCTGAAGGACGCCTCCTACAACACATCCTACCATCCTGAAGGACGTCTCCTACAGCACATCCTACCATCCTGAAGGACGTCTCCTACAGCACATCCTACCATCCTGAAGGACGTCTCCTACAGCACATCCTACCATCCTGAAGGACGCCTCCTACAGCACATCCTACCATCCTGAAGGACGTCTCCTACAGCACATCCTACCATCCTGAAGGACGTCTCCTACAGCACATCCTACCATCCTGAAGGACGTCTCCTACAGCACATCCTACCATCCTGAAGGACGTCTCCTACAACACATCCTACCATCCTGAAGGACGTCTCCTACAGCACATCCTACCATCCTGAAGGACGTGTCCTACAGCACATCCTACCATCCTGAAGGACGTCTCCTACAGCACATCCTACCATCCTGAAGGACGTCTCCTACAGCACATCCTACCATCCTGAAGGACGTCTCCTACAGCACATCCTACCAGCCTAAAGGACGTCTCCTACAGCACATCCTACCATCCTGAAGAGATTCTTGAAAAAAGTAGTTTAAACGCACTGAGTCTGTAAGATTGATAGATAAATAGATATAGATAGATAGATAGATAGATAGATAGATAGATAGAGAGAGAGAGAGAGAGAGAGAGAGAGAGAGAGAGAGAGAGAGAGAGAGAGAGAGAGAGAGAGGCGGGTGGGTCGTCAGGATGCCATGTGGCATGATCCTCTCCCTTCCCCAACCAGGTCGCCAGACCTCGCAAGTCCCCTCCCTCTATCATCCCAGCAACTCCCCGTACAACATCAAGGCGTCCCATGTCCACTGTAACGACCGTCCAGGCGAACTATTCCATCTACAACGAGGATGAAGAGCGTTCTTCCCTCTCTCTCTCTCTCTCTCTCTCTCTCTCTCTCTCTCTCTCTATATATATATATATATATATATATATATATATATATATATATATATTTTTTTTTTTTTTTCATTTTTTAATTCATTTATCATACTTTGTCGCTGTCTCCCGCGTTAGCGAGGTAGCGCAGGGAAACAGACGAAAGAATGGCCCAACCCACCTACATACACATTTCCCTGTCGTTATATATATATATATATATATATATATATATATATATATATATATATATATATATATATATATATATATATAAAGGTTTAATATCAATAGAAGCGTATTAGGTAAATGGCCACAGGCTTTCACTTAAAATGGTCTTGGTATTTCGGACTGAGTAATGAAAAAACCTATCAAGTTTGCCGTGATCTATTTCCAGCTTTACTCCCTCCCTTACGTCCCTCAGTCTCTGGGGTTCAACCTAACAAACATCAAGATGTGCAGATGGTCTGGCGGCCGACATACCCGGCAGGGGTAAGTTATAGTTCGTGTGACAACGCCGTGTATATTGGATCCAGGAGGAGAGAGAGAGGGAGAGAGAGAGAGAGGGAGGGACACAGAACAGGGCAAGGGTTCAACCGTTCCCCGAGGCATATTGAGTTGGAAACTGTCATCATGCATAGACGATCAGCGTGGCTGTGTGTGTGGGGAGAGAGAGAGAGAGAGAGAGAGAGAGAGAGAGAGAGAGAGAGAGAGAGAGAGAGAGAGAGAGAGAGAGAGAGAGCCAGCCTTGCCCGTGTCTCCCCTGATGATGTGATTATTACACGAAAGTGCACTTGGGAACTTTTCGTGTTTCATTTTCCCCGTGGACTCATAGGAATATATATATATATATATATATATATATATATATATATATATATATATATATATATATATATATATACACGGTCACTCTACTGGGGGACTACAGACAACGCAGCTCTGTCGTCCGATCCCCGGTTCAGTTTCAAGCCGGAGACCTGGTCGGGTGTTATATCTTCTCTCCTTATTTTTCACATATCGGCTTTGTTCTGGAAGAACTGAAAAAAAAAAATCCAGACCTATGTGGAAATCACATTCGTCGGACCCTCGGCCTTCGCGGCGAATTACCAGCCGGTAAAATTCCAAAGTAATGAGATGCGGCAGGAGAGGAGAGGAGATGGGGGGGATGTAAGCGAGACTGAATGGTTCGAGTGTGAATTTGAATGGCGGGGGAAGAAGTGTATTGCTTTAAGGTTCTCTAGGAGTGGACACAGGAGCGGCTGGAACGATGGGAACTTACGCGAGTCAAAAAGGGTATGATAAGGTCCTGGTTGTACCGGGGAGCGTGTGGAAGGAGACCTCATTTGCCTGTTAGGGCAAAGATGGGTGTGTTCGATGGTCTGGTAATCCCCATGGCGATGTTGTATGGGTATTTTGGCCTGGCCACACAAGAGGGTGAAAGACGTGGATGGGATAGAAGGAATTAGATCAGTGTGGTATATGGGGGACGACGTGCTGTCAGTGGGCTGAACTAGGGCATAGGAAGCCACGGAATAGTCCGTGGGGGCTCGACTGTGGATGGTGGGTTCTGGTTTTGATGTGAGCCAGAAGCCATTTCTTTGCACGTTCCTGGCGCTACCTCGCTAAGACGAGAAACGGTGAACAACCAACAAGTGTGTATCATATATATATATATATATATATATATATATATATATATATATATATATATATATATATATATATATATATATAAAGATTTACCGAAGTCGTTAGGGGGGATGGCCCTGGCCAGTGGCTTCGTGGTGCTAATTTCGCTTTCATTTTCTGTGGCCTAGGATCGATGCTGCTCCCCTTGCAGCCTTAGCAGTCGACACACTCACACTGCCCGGTGATGACGCCCTTTCAATGTAGAGGCGTACAACCCCAGTAGCCAGTGTAAATACATTAACAAATAGAACACATCTTGCATACAGGATCATCTACAATATGTGGCACCCGTGTCTACATCACTCATAGGGTCGGCCATTTTTGAGAATTGTGCATGTGTGTGTGTGTGTGTGTGTGTGTGTGTGTGTGTGTCACACTAAGCTGGACTCCGTGAATGACGCCTCTGTCAATGACAGTATGTTATGCCCTGAAGCGACGAGCCTGCCTGTTTTCACCCCACAGATACGCAATAATATTGTTCTCGAAATATCACGTCTTTAGGAAGGGGGCGCCACCACAGTAAACTGGGGACTGGTGACCTCTTTTTTATCTCCTTCCTTCCTTCAAATTTGTCTGAGCTAATCTACACGATTAGCAGGAAGTGCTGGAAAGCGTTCAGTCCCAAGATTGTATGTAAGTCTTTTGATGGCAGAGAGGAAAGAATCATGAAGTGGTACAGTGGCCCTATGAGTGACGAAGACAGGATTCATGAGACTGTGGAAATAACAATGGAGTGTCTGACTATGTGGTTCGTTAGGAGAGATGTATATGTGGCAGTAAGGCTATACAAACTCCTGTGGCGCGGAGGTTACCACAGCAGACTATATAAAATCTTGCAGGGTGCACCAGACTTCGAAACCTAGCCAATGGTAATCTGCCTAGATCAAGCCACCTCTTCATCCTATTCTCTTGGTGACAGATGGGTACCTGGAGTAGGTTTGGGTATATAACGGAGAGATGAGAGAACTTTCTCCTCACATCGTAGTCCCGTGGATAACCTACCGGGCCTACCGTGCAGTGAGTGGTCTTCGAGGTTCAAATCATCGGTGCCAAGTGGGGAACAGAGTCCAAATACGGACCTCGAGAGGGGGAGAAGGTATATAAATGGGGCCTTGATGGCAAGTCGTACAAGTAGACTTATAAATACTATAGCGGTCAGGAGGTCAGCCCACGAACGGAAGACTGTGGACTGGGATGGAGTGTCTGTGTGTGTGTGTGTGTGTGTGTGTGTGTGTGTGTGTCTGACTGTTAAGACACGGGGGGGGGTTAAAAGGGGAGGTATATGTTGATGAGGCATGTATGGGAGTTCTGTTAACTATTCGTTTCTTATTTGAATCAAGATATATTCTCTCTTCCTTTCACAACCTTCATCTAGCGTCCCAACCTCTTATCTTGTACTTGGTTTGGTGCAGAACGTATCTTACCTGTTTTTCTACAGTTCTTTGCCCTGCAGGGCCCTACACTTACAAACAACGCAAACTATATTCAAAACTAAAAGCTAACCTGATTTGGGGAAACGTTTTATACTTGTGTTAAGCTAAATTAGCTCGAGCTACCTTCGCTTCCTTCACGTCAGGCCAGAGAAGTGTCCTTCCGCTGCATCAGACATGTAAATTACCACGTCACGGAGGGCAGTGTAGGCTATTAAATGGCAACAGTGTAATCAATACATCACTTGTGATCCTGACAAGAGCAGCGCGCCTGGATTCTAGGAAAATCCGCCTCACTTTACGCGAACGTCGCGAAGAGTCAAGAAAAATCCGTAATCCGCTAAATATACGAACACACACACACAGGCGAAATGTGACTGAGAGCCTGGAGTGGCAAGACGACCAGTGTCGCTCACCCTGGAGAGCGATCGTTTAAAGATGGTTGGTTGGCTCGTCAGGGCCCTCTAGTAGTAAACCACCAGGCGGGGTCGTTAAGGCCGCTAACGTCCAGATATAAACCACCACCTGATATATCTTATAGCATATACTCTCGCTACGTATACATAGGGCCTTTGAAGGGGACAATATCTCTACAGGCGTAAGGGTAGGGAGACGCAAGGCGCGTCAGAGTGCGTTGGAAAGATCGCACGTCGCTGAGGCAACACGGTAGAGGGAGACCAAGATATAAGAGAGGGAGGGAATTAGAAAATGAGGGTAGATGAGGGAGGGAATTAGAAAATGAGGTTAGATGAGGGAGGGAATAGAAAATGAGGGTAGATGAGGGAGGTTATAGAAAACGAGGTTAGATGAGGGAGGGAATAGAAAATGAGGGCAGATGAGGGAGGGAACAGAAAATGAGGTTAGATGAGGGAGAGAATAGAAAATGAGGTTACATGAGGGACGGAATAGAACATGAGGTTAGATGAGGGAGGGAATAGAACATGAGGTTAGATGAGGGAGGGAATAGAAAATGAGGTTAGATGAGGGAGGGAATAGAACATGAGGTAGATAAGGGAGAATAGACATGAGGTTAGATGAGGGAGGGAATAGAACATGAGGTTAGATGAGGGAGGGAATAGAACATGAGGTTAGATGAAGGAGGGAATAGAACATGAGGTTAGATGAAGGAGGGAATAGAACATGAGGTTAGATGAGGGAGGTTATAGAAAATGAGGTTAGATGAGGGAGGTTATAGAAAATGAGGTTAGATGAGGGAGGGAATAGAAAATGAGGTTAGATGAGGGAGGGAATAGAAAATGAAGTTAGATGAGGGAGGGAATAGAAAATGAGGTTAGATGAGGGAGGGAATAGAAAATGAGGGCTAGATGAGGGAGGGAATAGAAAATGAGGCTAGATGAGGGAGGGAATAGAAAAATGAAGCTAGATGAGGGAGGGAATAGAAAATGAGGTTAGATGAAGGAGGGAATAGAAAATGAGGGTTAGATGAAGGAGGGAATAGAAAATGAGGGTTAGATGAGGGAGGGAGTATGACACATGCAACAAGCACAGGCCTAATTAACCTCATGTTTATTTCGCAATAAGACAACTTAAAAGGGCACGAGACGAGGATGGTATGAGATGTGGATTATGTGGTCCTGGGGTCAATTACACAGTTTTTTCATCTGTGGTCCTCCGGCATCAACAGACAAACCAAAATTCATCGTCTCACAAAAGAAAGAGACGGTGAATTATACGAGACGCAAGTCGAGAATTGTGTGTCGGTCGAGTTCACCTTTGAATACACATATAAGACAGACAGCATTTCATAATACGACGGGGTCAAATTGGGGAACAGGTTTTTGTTCGATGTCGAAGCATATATAACATGAGGTAAGTTGACCTATGTCCACTGTGTGTAAGCTCTCTCTCTCTCTCTCTCTCTCTCTCTCTCTCTCTCTCTCTCTCTCTCTCTCTCTCTCTCTCTCAACGAGACGAAGTCATCCAATCAACCAGAACGACGCTGATCGACTCTTTTTTTTTTTTTTTTTTTAAAACAGTCCCATGATTGATTTCTTTCATATACGTCTGTCATCATCTGTCCTCCAAGACGCCATGAAGGGACCAATGTTTAAAAGAGCTGGTGGCCACAGCTCTCTCTGCTGGGCCGCTGGGGCTCACAACTCCATGATCAGTCCAACGCCACCTCGTGCGTCGGTAAGTTAATCCACGAACTCCACCGTGAGAGAGAGAGAGAGAGAGAGAGAGAGAGAGAGAGAGAGAGAGAGAGAGAGAGAGAGAGAGAGAGATCCACCCGCGGCTTCTGGCGAAGCAAGCGTAGGCGATGGAGTTCCCCGGCTCCGACGTTCGCCTCGATCTTCACAGACGGTAATGTGGCGAATGTGTTAGCTGGAGTGGCCGTCAATGTACGGATGATAAGGAGGCCAGAAAGAATCCTTCACTTGAAATACAGCAAATTACCTCAGCGAGTCCAAAGGCCTTTGACCCAAACGCATTACCGCCTGAGAGAGAAAGTCGGCGCCGATCAAAAGAGCCTTTTCCAGCAACGTAACTCACGTTATGAAACAGCTGCTTCACAACCAGGTAGTGACGGAATCAGGGGGATGAAGGGTAAAGTGAGGCTCACCGGAGTAGCTATACGACGAAGGGCATGCCCAATCCAAGCTCCCCCGCCCCACACACACACACACACACACACACACACACACACCCAAAGGCTGATCTCAAAGTGTAGGACGTTCAACGAAAATGTTTGGAATTATCAATCTTTTTTCTTTATTTTTTCACGGGCTGCTTCATCCAGGTCCGGAAATGCAGTCCAAAAAGTAAGGGGAGAGATTGCTGTCGAAGCTAATTTTCGGAACTGCTTAGTGGCAGCGCTAGCTGGAAACGGTCGTTTAAACTGCGAAAAAAAAAGAAAAACAAGCATCCTCTTTACCCCTCAAGTCCCAGCCAGGTTAGAGAACGAGTCATCACCATCCCCTCAAGTCCCAGCCAGGTAAGAGAACGAGTCATCACCATCCCCTCAAGTCCCAGCCAGGTAAGAGAACGAGTCATCACCATCCCCTCAACTCAGGTTCGAGACATCATGGACCGTCTCAGTGTTTCAACCTGATGGTATTTAGCTGTAAGAGGTCATCCTTCCTCGGAGCCTTTCTCCCCTACTCTTGAGCGGCGGAACGGTAAAGCGTGTCAGATAATCACCCCTGAAGGAGAGGGAAAATGAACCATAAAACCTTAATACAGAGCGTCAATAACAGCTTCGGTGCCTCAAAAGAGAGAGATCTCTCGCAGGAATCCAATTTTCTTTTATAATTAGCAAAACACATCGATACCAAGCTCCTTTCTCACGGCAGGTCATTATAGGAACATACAAAGCAATCTAATTATATAAAACGAGTGGTGGTTTACGTTTCCCAATTACTGCTTAAAAGAGGAGTGGAATGTAACAGGATAATGACATGATATGGTTGAAGGCTGGTGAGTGTACGCGCTATCTAATAATGATAATTATCATTATCACTGTCATCATACAAAAAAACACCTTATGATTACATAATAATCAATTACGAGATAAATGACATCAGTGTTATCATATCAAAAAGTAATTATCTTCGATATCAAATTCAACAGACAAAGTTGCTTGCGAGCGCTTCATGATATCTACGTTTGGGGACAAACCCATGTGTGCTCCATCCAATACCTGGGCGTCAAAGGCAGTTGGGCACTGCCGATGGTGTGGTCGTGGATGGAGCGAGTGGCGGGAGACAACACAGGTAGTACTAAGCGTTGCGGCCGTGGTATGAGCGAGTGTTGGATGGCATACTAAGCGTTGCGACCGTGGTATGAGCGAGTGTTGGGTGGCAAACAAAACTAATATTGCGCCTATGGACGGAGTGGCGGAGGGAGGAGGGGGCTCATATCGCGGTTATGGGTGAGGAATGACAGTGTTCCCAGTTGGACGACAAACTTCATATTGCTCATGTTGGCTTATCTGGCCACCATTCCGCCTTCGTCGTGAAGGTGTTCCACTGTAAAACTAAGACTGGGGATAGTTCTTGATGGAAATCTTGCTTCTGATACGTACATTCTTGGAAAACCCTTCCATCAGAGCCACGAACGTAACTGGGCTAGAAGATTGAACACCTCTAGACACTCGACAGGTTGAACCTAGATACAGTCTTAACAGTAGATTCCAATATGAAAAACGTCCCATGACGCCAATTTGAGAGGACATTTTGAAATGAAAAGGAACATATGGTAGTTTTTTCCAGTACACGCAGCTCACGGACAGCAGATGTATGGCCTACTACGTATTGAAGTTACTTCTGAAGATCAATAGTCACAAACACTCCATCAAGACAGCTAGGCGTGTCATTTCTTCGCGAATCTGGTCCAGAGTACATGCAAGGCAATGTTGAGAGCTGATGTACAGAAAGATATCAAAATCTAATCTGGTATCATGTCTTACTCATTTAACTACAATACCCTCGCAACATTTTAGTCGAATGGGATTACAGACACTAGTCTGAGTTGACCCAAATTTGTAACCACAGTGTTTTGCAAGAGCGATACATAGATATTTCTCTCTTCTTTCGTAGGTTTGGGCGAACATATGAACTTGCCGAATAATCAAACACCCAAATCATGGGCTCAGTAACTTCGTGTACACAAACTCGGAGCCTCATCATCTTTTTTTTTTCCCCTTATTTCTTGGGGGAAGATCTTCAAGCGAGGCTATTCCACAACCTGACCAACTCCTGAGGTCGTGATGAACCCGCGTCGTCAACCCACCACTTCGTCAGGAGATTCCTCCCTGGTAACTGGTACTACTACAGACAGGGTTGTGTGTTGCCAGCCGTCTGTTCCACATCACAGCCAGTGTCATTACATGTAGATCAGAGCTTCGCGTCCGATTGATTAAAGTCTGTGTGTGTGTGTGTATCTCTCCAGTCCGTAAACCCTGGGGGATTTGTATCTCGCTGGAGAGTTGTTTACTGTCTCGTCGTGTGTCTCTTTGGCCGTGTCTCTATCTCGCTGCCTTCAGTCCGTTGCTGACCCTTCAGCCTCCTCCACTCCATCACTGTCTCGTCTCGAACATGTCAAGTACCTCCTTCACCCTTGTGCTTGTTTAATTTTCTTCGGCAATATTTGCCTCTCTCTCTCTCTCTCTCTCTCTCTCTCTCTCTCTCTCTCTCTCTCTCTCTCTCTCTCTCACACACACACACACAGGCTCTAGTGTGGAGGTTGTACATTTGCCCTCCTTATAAGAGAGAGGAGTGAGTGAGTGAGTGAGTGAGTGAGAGGCGGTTGGGTGACCTGATCACAACCTTTTTATCTACCTAGATCGGTGACGTGGTCAGTGAACAACAACAACAGACCCTCGAGCCAGGCAGGAACAGACCAACACCAGATGATATTGACGCGACATTAAGCACGAAACAAAAAAAAAAGAAAGGAAAGATGTAAAGTAGTACAATTATAGTATGTTACAAACGGTGGACGAATGGAGTAACGTGACTGAGGACATAAATTTGTGAATGTTGTGTAATAGAATAAAATAGAACTGTTCAAGAGAACGAGGCCTCACGAGTGTACAACTCCCTCCACCCCACAAAGTAAAAACATGTAGCAACACACACAACATACACACACACACACACACACACACATGTATATCATTTTCAATTCCTATTATGATCTACCTGCATTATAAAGATTTTGCACTACTCTGTATTGGATACTATGAACGAAAATGTTTAATTGGATGCCCTCCCCACAACATCCTACATAGGATCCCACACATTATCAAAGGCTGAAGGATGCCCTCCCCACAATATCCTACACAGGATCCTACTACACCCCAGAGGCTGTAGGATGCTCTCCCCACAATATCCTACACAGGATCCTACTACACACCAGAGGCTGAAGGATGCTCTCCCCACAATATCCTACACAGGATCCTACTACACCCCAGAGGCTGAAGGATGCCCTCCCCACAATATCCTACACAGGATCCTACTACACCCCAGAGGCTGAAGGATGCCCTCCCCACAATATCCTACACAGGATCCTACTACACCCCAGAGGCTGTAGGATGCCCTCCCCACAATATCCTACACAGGATCCTACTACACCCCAGAGGCTGTAGGATGCCCTCCCCACAATATCCTACTACACACCAGAGGCTGTAGGTTGCCCTCCCCACAATATCCTACACAAGATCCTACTACACACCAGAGGCTGAAGGATGCCCTCCCCACAATATCCTGCTCGTGGTCCCACACATCACCCCAGAGGCTGTAGGATGCCCTCCCCACAATATCCTACACAGGATCCCACTACACCCCAGAGGCTGTAGGATGCTCTCCCCACAATATCCTACACAGGATCCTACTACACCCCAGAGGCTGTAGGATGCCCTCCCCAAAATATCCTACACAGGATCCTACTACACCCCAGAGGCTGAAGGAAGCCCTCCCCACAATATCCTACTACACACCAGAGGCTGTAGGATGCCCTCCCCACAATATCCTGCGCGTGGTCCCACACATCACCCCAGAGGCTGTAGGATGCCCTCCCCACAATATCCTACACAGGATCCTACTACACCCCAGAGGTTGAAGGATGCCCTCCCCACAATATCCTGCGCGTGGTCCCACACATCACCAGGGGCTGTAATAATGTGCTCCCAGCACCAGGCTCGGGAATGGCTTGTTGCGAATTTTATAACAGAAATGGCGGGCACAGTGAGCGACCAAGCCCTGGGCAAAAAAACGTAGCAACCCTGCCCTTCTGTTTCATAAGCCATTTCTCTCCCAACAAAAGCCTACCATAATCTCTAATTCCTTTTAGATCGAAATTTCATAGATGATTTCATTTATCATTTACGGTATCAAATAGGCTAATCATTTTAGCTTCCATTCACAGGAAAACAGGGATTGAAAAAGGCTTAGAATATGAGGGGCTTCAATTAAAAACAAATAAAAAAAAGAAAACGGGATGACGGCCTGAAAAATGGAAGGGGTCACTGACCTCGAACGAAAAAAAACAAAAAATTCAAGAACAAAAAACGACGATTGGCGAACGTTAGAAAACGTACTCTGCGGTTGAGGGATAACAATTCTGCTTTACTTAATATACAGAATCACAGAAGACTAAAACGATACACTTGCATGTCTATATAAAGTACACTTACATGTCTATATAAAGTACCCTTACATGTCTATATAAAGTACACTTACATGTCTATATAAAGTACCCTTACATGTCTATATAAAGTACACTTACATGTCTATATAAAGTACCCTTACATGTCTATATAAAGTACACTTACATGTCTATATAAAGTACACTTACATGTCTATATAAAGTACCCTTACATGTCTATATAAAGTACCCTTACATGAGTATATAAAGTACACTTACATGTCTACATAAAGTACCCTTACATGTCTACATAAAGTACCCTTACATGTCTATATAAAGTACCCTTACATGTCTATATAAAGTACCCTTACATGAGTATATAAAGTACACTTACATGTCTATATAAAGTACCCATACATGTCTACATAAAGTACCCTTACATGTCTATATAAAGTACCCTTACATGAGTATATAAAGTACACTTACATGTCTATATAAAGTACCCTTACATGTCTATATTATATAAAGTACCCTTACATGTCTATATAAAGTACCCTTACATGTCTATATAAGGTACCCTTACATGACTATATAAAGTAATCACTAGAAATATATACCTGCTCCTACATACGCATCTGCTTACTTCGGCAGCACTTAATGGATATTAACGAAAACGGGTGGAATGAGATCGCGTCCTCTGATACTCCACAAGAGGTTTTCTTTAAACTCCCAACATATGAAATGTTACGTAGCACGCTCGGTAATTTCCGAGAGTGGAGATGGTTTGGGAGGGATGAGAGAGAGAGAGAGAGAGAGAGAGAGAGAGAGAGAGAGAGAGAGAGAGAGAGAGAGAGAGAGAGAGAGAGAGAGAGAGAGAGCGTTGTCTTCAGTAGGGCACAGTAAGTCCGGGAGGAATGCTTCTTCGGGAGGATTACTGCTTTCAGGAGGGAGTGATGGCTCGCAGGAGACACAGGTCCCCGTTATAGAGGCACTCTATAAATCCCGTAAGGGAGGAGGAGGAGGAGGAGGAGGAGGAGGAGTAAGAGGAGGAGGGTCCTTCTATTCGCCCTCCAGGGAGCCGGAGGCGGCAAGTAGGGAGTACTGGCACCATTTCATATTGGACGATTTTAATCTTATTTTAAAGGAACGTTCTTCAAGAGGAGAGGAGTTAAACTGTGTGCCAGGGTAGTACGGGAGTATTTCCTGAGAGAGAGAAAAGCTTTAGCCGGGGAGGAGAGCTTTCGCTGTGACGCTTGTGCTGGAAGAGGTAGGGTAGGGTGGGTGGCGGCGGGCGGCGGTGTTCCTAGTTTATGCTGTGGAGAGATATGCTGTCGCAAGGAGAAAGGGAAACGGATGGAGAAGGCAGGGGAGGAGCAGGTGTGGAGGAAAGCTATGTTGTAAGGGGACGAAGGGACGTCTAATGTACAGAGCTTTAATTAAGCTGGCACGGACGAGGGAAGCTGATTCAAGCATGCTCAAAGACGGTTAAGAAGCTGCAGTACAGCATCCACTGCTGCAAGGGGGTAGCTGTCACAGCGAAGGGAAGACGGTGTGGGGGATGGGCACCCTGTCGCTGAGTGAGGAATATGATCACTTGAGGAAGGAGGGAGGGAGAAAAGAGTTGGTCGAGTGCCTGAAGTCTTGGAAGTAAAATAGAGCCAAGAGCTGCTCCTCCAGGACAGGGAAACTGTCCCGAGGAAGGAGTGCCAACTGCAGTGGAGGGAAGCTGTACAGTGGGAGGGAAGCTGTAACAAGAAAGCGAAGCTGTACCACAGGAGGAGAGCTGTGGCAAGGAAGAGGAACCTACGACTTGGGAGGGAAGCTGTACCGCGAGAGATGGGCAAGTTCTCACAAGTGGAGAGGAAGGGGGGAAAAAAAAAGACATACTGCATGAGACAGATGTCTTATGAAAGGCAGACGACGACAGCTGTTACTGCAGTGAAGGCGAGGCGGTGCTGGGGAGAAGACGACACTGCACGAAGGATCTTAACGTTACCCGGGTGGAGGGAAAGGGATGAGGACAACGTTTTCGGGGAGAATGGGAGGAGGAGGAGGATGGAGATGAGGAGTATTGGTGGCCGTAGGGGAAATAATAACAGGGAGGGGGCGGAGACGAAGACATCCCTCTTTGTCTGCCAGGGACTGATGACTGGAGTGTGTGTGTGTGTGTGTGTGTGTGTGTGTGTGTGTGTGTGTGTGTGTGTGTGTGTGTGTGTGTGTGAGAGAGAGAGAGAGATAACCTGAAGGAGGAGAATGCCCCCCTGAAGGAGGAAGAGGAGGAGAAGGCCCCCCCTTGTACGGAGGCGGAGCAATACTGCAGGAGTGGCGAGCCGTTCAGCTTACGGGGAGGTGTGCAGCGGACCGCAACATAGGAGTGGGAGGAGAGTAATGGTGTCTGCAGGGGTAGAGAGAGAGAGACTCAATAATGGTGCGCAGCTACGTCTGCGTGGGAGGTAATGGGAGTGTGCGGGGGGGGAAGCAGGGAGGGAGCAATGGTATGTGCCAGGGAGGAGAGGGAGGAAGACGCAACGGTCCTTGATATGTATACGTGGGTGTAGGTGGATGGCTCTAATCGTTAAGTCGGTGTAGGTGGATGGTGCTGATAAGTAATGACACACAAGTGACCACTGGTATGGGCATGCGAGGCCACAATCCACTAGAGACGCCAAGGGACGCTCGTAAATGCCCGTAGATTACGCATAGGTTATGCTAAGTTGCGGGCGCGTTTCTGGGGCTTCTTCCGCTGGGGGTGTAGGAAGACGCGTGCAAGAAGGTGTGGGTGGATAGTAATTATAGAAAGAACAGTCTAGCTAAACGGTAATGAAAAGCACGAAGACGTAACTGGATAGCGTTCATGTGTACGAGAGTGTGTGGTGACACCATGTACACAGTATATGGACAATGTATACTTCGAAAAACAAAATCATCCAATTTCGACATATCTCTAAGTTTCTGTTAATCTTACCGTAAGTACGAAATGTACATACATGCAGACTCATAAAACATGCCAGATGATGATGATTGTGGCCCGCGTACCTATACACCTCTGGTCTGCTCGTCACGGCGCCTGACTGGCAAATGAGTGAGGTATTTGGGGTTAATGGTCTTTGCAGTTTCCGAGCGACGGTGGTCGCAAAGTGGCGGTAGTAGGGAACGTGTCGCAGTACAGCGGTGGCAACGACTCGACCCACTGGCAGGACAATAATATTCATCACCAGTTGACGCTGGTTCATATCACAGTACGAAAAAATCTGTGCCTAGTACACCACTTTGCGGTTTTCCTTGGATCAAGGTCTGACGTCTAACATAGCTTAGAAAACAGAACTCTTCCCCCGTTGCAATACATACCAAAAGAAAAAAAAACTACGATCAGACGTCATGGGAATGTCTAAGGAGGACGACCGTACAGACGCCCTTGGCCCGGGCTCCTTCCTGAATGCATTACCATAGATTTTCGCCAGTGTCACCTCTCTCTCTCTCTCTCTCCTCCACGCCCTACAACCTCATAGATTTAGCGGGGAAAAAAAACTTCACAAGTATATCTGAATCGCTCGTACAACATGGCCTAAATGTTAAAATATTCAGCTCAAATATTCAACGGAATAGTTTTAGTTACTCTCTGAACGGCCTTCTCTTTTTGAGGCATCTTCCAACGTCGTGGCAGAGGTAGCGCGGCTCAACAGCTCGCCAGACTTGGGGAAAAAACCATTAAAGAAAACGACAATTTAGGGAGAGTAGGTCTTCCTTCTCAATTTCTTTTTTTTAGGGCCCCCTTTTGGCAAACTTATCGGGCCTCCTTAACAGTCGGATCCTCTCATTTCAGGCCCCTTCCTACTTACTTAAGTCTCTCGAGCCCTGGAGTAATTCAAGGGGCCTGTCCTCCCTTAATCAATACACCACTGCCAACACTCACTTCCCCTTCCTACCCCCCCGCCGCGCAATCCCAGGTACAGCTGGACTTGTCACACACACGTTAAACCTCTCGTCTGAGAACATCCAACAGGTCTCATCATCGACATCTTTCTCATCATAAGAAACCCACGCTCTCGAAAACACTGCCTCCGTGTTCCTACCACTACCACCACCTCAACCCCCCCATAGGCACAAGATGTACCTCCCCTTAAACACACCATTTCCAATCACCCACGTCTCTCTCTCTCTCTCTCTCTCTCTCTCTCTCTCTCTCTCTCTCTCTCTCTCTCTCTCTCTCTCTCTCTCTCGCTCTCTCCACCGTTCCTCGTTACGGTAGATCCCACAGAAGACTCGCCAGTGTAATAACAAGAGAACCTCGCCTACCATTTCTCCTCCCTCTTTTTTGTTGTTTTGTCAAACCATCAGATGATCCCCCCCCCCCCCCCCCCCCCCGCGGATGTGAAAACTGACGAACTAGCGACCTGGATCTCTTGTTCCCGAAATAAAGAAAAAAAAAAAGAAAGAAAGAAAGCCGATGAAGCTAAGATTGTAATTCATTTCCTTGATTGGTTGGTGAGAAGTCAATCTTCCAGCCGACTGGCTGGGAGGATGTCAATCTTTTCGCTGATTGGTTCGGCAAAAAAAAAAAAAAGAAAAAAAACAAACAAGGGATTTCCCTGACGTCGCTTTCGCAAGACATCGTTTGAAGCGTCGTGGTCCAGAGACCTCAATTTAGTGAGCGGACGTCTTTTAACTCCTACCCTGGTCGAAAGTGAGGCACATACGTGTATGTATGTGTGTGTGTGTGTGTGTGTGTGTGTGGGTAATTACCTACTCGTACTGCACTGGGAGGGTGTTTTACATCCGTGGGGCCCCAGCTCAGGAACGTTATCATACAATGGGAGCTCCCATTGGGGGATATAGACAAGACGGAATATTTATGATATATTCTCATGTTTAGAAATGGCTTCATCTCAAGTGTTTTATATATCTGCAGATCGTGTCGCTGTTTGAGCAACATGCATAATGACACTGGGGACCTTAGCATGTGCAATATCTAACATACTAATGTGGATTTCATGTTCCTTTGTGCGTATCATGTTTCATGTAATGTAAACCACTTCTCTCCATCGTGAGTACAGGGACACACACGCACACACATGGGTTCTCGACATCCAATAACTGTACACTGTTTCCTGGATTTCCAGTCCCTCATGAAATCCCCCTTTCTTGTATTTCAATTTCTTTACGATGGAACAGAGGCGGGGAGTGCCCATCCTCCTCGAAGGCTCCGGCTGGGGTGTCTAAAAATGTGTGGATGTAACCGAGAAGAGGAGGAGAGATAAACAGTATGTTTGAGGAGAGAAACTTGGCTGTTCTGGCTATGAGTGAAACAAAGCAAGCTTAAGGGTACAAGGGAATGGTGTGGATATGTCTCAGAGGCAAAGTCTGGGGTTGGTGAGAAAGGAATGAGGAACATGAGAGGAAGGAATGAGTATAAGAGACGAGAACAAAAGCTTTCAAAAGAAGACCATCTAGGGACACCCTCAAAAAAACAAAATGCATTACCCCGTATAAGTACCTGGGAGTCGACATAGACGCAAAGCTGAGTGACCTAACAAAGCTATTCAACCCCACAGCTGGGGGAGGGACTTCATCCAAAACCCTCGAGAAATGCAGAGCACAACATCCGGAGGAGTTCCAAGTTTGATATCATCCAAAATGAAGCAACGAGTTCGATTCACCAAAAAATCTTTTGTGGTGCTGGACATCAACCACCAGTTCGAGAGCAAACTCCCAAGCTTTAATGCTAGAGAGAGAGAGAGAGAGAGAGAGAGAGAGAGAGAGAGAGAGAGAGAGAGAGAGATTCGAAGGGGTCATACGCACCGAGCTCTTTTGGTACACTCGACCTTCCCCGCCGGTACGTCCCACAACGGACGGCCAAACGAGCTATCTCTCATCATAAGACCAATGGAAGCCTGATTGCAGCTTGCAGTCAGTTCCAGTCACTTCATTTCCTTTTCCTCTCTCTCTCTCTCTCTCTCTCTCTCTCTCTCTCTCTCTCTCTCTCTCTCTCTCTCTCTCTCTCTCCCTTTGCGTTATGGCTGAGCAAGCCACGATAGATAATCGACAAAAAATAGAATATACATTAAATCTAAATACATGTGGATGAATACATGTTACAGTGGGGAGGCCGAGGGCCACATGTATTCAGAATACAGACACACATTACAGACTGAGTCAGGAGAACATTCCAATGATGTGCGAGGCGCGATTCAAGACGGGATGACCACACGACACGAGAACCTCATGTATTCAGCACACACACACACACACACACACACACACACACACACACACACACACACACACACACACAAACACACACACACACACACACATGATCAGTACACTTCCAAGTTTCTCTTTCTCTCCTCTCGTCACAACCTTGCCTGCTGCCTTCACTCTCCTTAGCTTCTCACGTCAGAAATACTGATAACCTGTAACCCTAAATATTCAGCTAGGCAAACACACACACACACACACACACACACACACACACACACACAAGAGAAATCTTCTCTCCCTTAAACATCTTCCACTTGACCCTTAAATATCTTTCGCATTTAGCACACCAGCCTTCCGCTCAATATCTCACACTATCATTTTGTCCCTTCTAGACTCGCCCTTCTCTACTGCCTTGGGCTTCATCTATCCTAATATTGCCATGAATTGATCTTCACCATCCTCATCCCATCCTAGCCTTCCCGCACATCCAACCTATTCTTATCTATTCCAATTTGACTGTAGCGTTATCCATGGAACATCACCTAAATCATCATATATTTTGTCTAAGGTCGTATCCTCTTATGACGTCCTTCCTCTATCCTTAACTATTCTTGTCTTACTATTGAACTGTCCTCCTTAATCCTTATTCATACTACTGCTACCTTTTATTCTCCACTCTATATTGGTTATTTAGTTATCCTATCCACAAACTGTACTCTCTAACCATATTCGTTATATTCTAACCATGAGCTGTCCCTTTCATCTCTCTCTCTCCATCTCAATTATCATGAATGGTTTCCTCACCCTTCTCCATCCTTTCATAATCTCCGATTCTCGCGTTCCTCCTTACTCCCTCTACATAATCAATAGACCACATCCATCTCTTCACTCCCTCGGAGGCCGAAAATCAGCCCCGACGTATCATTAACATCGGTCTCAAAATGTTTGGCCAATAAAGCCAGTGTCGATCATCATCACTCACCCATCATTTCCAGATACCTTTAAAGATAACATCTCTCTCACTCTCTCTCCGTATGATCTGTCCATCTTATTATGATCATATTCTTCCCATCCCCCACTTTATCGCCCGTCACGCACTGAATTTTCCTTTCCTTCAAGCACTTTGCCCGAAGGCAGCTGGACGATAAAGATAAAAACATCCAACTCGATGTGATCAGCTCCTGGACGAAAGGAGTTTCCAGCTGTCGAAGAATTTCCACCGTGTCTACTGGAAGAGTTCCCGAGAGTACAGAAAACGGGAGAAAGTCTGGAAACTGGAGGAAAACTAGCGAGTATCAGATTCTCGAGCTCGCGCGCGCGAGGCCCTCCGGTGTTCAGTATGCATCCAGGAAGGTCTGGTCTCGTCCAGTCACGCGTCCTGTCACACCTCCATGTAACACATGTCTCGCCCTGACCTCTGTGTGGGTGAGTGTCTGTGTTTATTAACCCAGACGTGTAACACATGTGGCTACACACCTGATATCACCTGGCGTGGTTCATTCCCCCACGTACTCATGTAACATTCATCCTTATGGTTTATTCCCCAGCGAGAGATGATAGCCTCGCGGGGTACGCTATGACCACCACCTCTCTCTCCCACACACACACACCAGGGTGATCTATTCGGCAACGTTACGACCCTCTCGTTGTAATCACCAGCTGATGGAATAATTCATCAGCTCGCGACACTCACGAATTGAAACACAAAAATGATCATCAGTTCTCATGTCGTATGACGGAGGGGGAAAAAAATATATATATATAATGACGGTGGATAAGACTTTTTCTTTCTTTCCCCTCTCCCTCCCTCCTGGACCGTCGGCGTTCCGACTGGAATAATCCCTCTCTTCCAGTCCAGAAAATTTCCTTCAGCGCAAATCCATGAGCCCAAATCTCTCTCTCTCTCTCTCTCTCTCTCTCTCTCTCTCTCTCTCTCTCTCTCTCTCTCTCTCTCTCTCTCCCTCCAACCCCCTTCCCCCGCGAATCATTAATCCTTGGACGAGTGTCCCTCAGAAAAAAAAAAAAGATATTAAAAAAATAATAATAGAATATTCCAGCTCAGGACATCAAATGTCGTCCGTCCTCCTCCTCCTTCACCAGAAGCTTCGTTCTTAAACTTTCCCCTATTTCCCCCATTTCCCCCCTTACCTCCTTTCCTCCCCATGCAACCCAACCCCCACACGCAACTCACCGAGAGAGTATCATTTTGTCCATCGTCGTCGTCCTGGAATAATTCAATGCTCATCTGTACAAGTCGGGTGGTGGTGCCACCACGAACTTTCCCCTTTCTCCTCCTCCTCCCGCTGCTGCTGCTTTTGTCACAAAGCCGCTCCGACTTCTCCCGCGCCTCGACGGACCAAGGGAGGGAGGGAGGCATCACCAAGTTGACTGAATATAGGGAGCGAACTTCTGACGAAGGAGTCATTAAGGTGTGAATGATGATAATGATGCTTTGGGGAGGTGCTCGTGCAGTATCCAGACGACGAAGGAAATTAGAGGGGGATCGGTGAAGTCTTCGGCCGTACCACGATGGTGAGGGTAAGGGTGTTCCAGATGAAGAGCTCTTGGGTCGAAGACTTGGGCATCTTGTCTGACTGGCTGCGGTGATGAATGAACGGCGGTGGTGATCCACGAAGACTAAGTTCACGAGGTGATAAACAAAAGAAAAAGAAAAAAAACCTCATTAGGCTCTTTAAAAAGTTAATATTTCATTTCAATCAACACCACAACGATTCTCAAACGGGTGAGAGACGCTATGACGACTGCCACTACGACTGAGAGAGAGAGAGAGAGAGAGAGAGAGAGAGAGAGAGAGAGAGAGAGAGAGAGAGAGAGAGAGAGAGAGAGAGTTGGTAAGGACGTCACTTCGACAACGACGGGCCACCACAACAACGAACATCGACGCCTCTAAAGTGGTTGGGTGCAGTCACCACAGAGGGTATGTGTGAGATGGGATTCGAACGAAGATGACAGGATGATGGTCTTCCGTAGGTAGCCTTAGGTGTCTACTTACGTTGCCGAGCATCATTACCTGCATTTCCACATCCGAACGACACCCCCCCCCCCACCCCACCCCCGCGCTGGAGGCAGGGTCGGGCTGGAGAAGCCAGTCGCGAAATTGGGTTAACAGATCAATGTAAAATTGTCCAAGGCAGTGGTTCGGCCGGGAGAGATTCCCCCGGCCCAGTTTCAAATGGATTCCCGAGTCTTTAGAATTTGGCTCGTAATATTTCGCGACGCAGAAGGTCTCCTCATATTGGCCGATATATCTTTTTTTTTTTTTTGGCGATATACAACCTTTCAATATACGTACCACACAGGGTTTGATGCACGGTATAACTTCAGTGATTCCCGGGGTATGCGACTCTCCGGTAATCATATCTCCGTTTCCAGTTCACACTTCTGCCGCCACGGAGGTGAGGCTGGGAGTACGAAAGGAAAGGCCCAATGCTAAGATGAAGGAGGCACGAAGGCAGTAGGTTCTCAGGAGCACAAGCCAACATCTCAATAGAAGAAGAGGAGGAGGAGAGATCAAAATTTGAGGCTCAGGACAAAAGAATCGAAAACTGAGGTTCAGGGCAAATGGGTCAAGTTCTAGGATCAGAACATTCAGTTCTCTGTCAAGTACAACTAAAACCCCCTACCAGATGCAAGACCAGTTTACTAAGCCAAAGGCGAATCTGTCCCTCATACGGCCGGAACTACTACTCAAAGAGTAGAGCGGTCTGGCATCAAGCCAGGATTCTCCCAGTTTCTCTGAGGCAGACTTGATTACATGTATGAATATAGACGTTAAGGTGATAAAAGGCACGTTTACTGGTGTCGGCGGCGGGGTGAAAAAGCACATTATAAAAGACCAGGAAGTTTAGAGGGCGTTTTTGAAGACACGGGCTGGAAATTAGGTTTTGGAGGCGTTATACTTAATCAGGTTATGTCTACCACACTGGGTAAAACGCTCCTCTACGCCTGAGTTTACAGAGATAGCTACGAGGAGAGGAGAGGTAGACAGGACGTGAGAGGCTGAAGCACGTTTGAAAGAAGTGGAGGAAGGATGATGTACGGAGACGTCTGCGTGGAAGAGCACTTCGTTGTTGACTGAAGAAGGGAAATCAATGATAAGACGGATGAATAGCGCTAGAGATGAGATTCAATCTCGAGGGGCGCCGTTTTAAGATAGGGAAACAAGGGGGGAAGAGTTCGATCTCCTAACACTCACTGGAGACAGGCTGAGGCTAAAGTTGAAGCTAAACATCAGAGTACAGAGTGAAGGAGAAGCATCCAAGAGAGGGACACCCACAGAACAGATTCCGATGCTAAATCACTTCTAAAGCTCTCGAGATGATCAAGTCCTCCATCAAGGACGACCAGCCGTTAAGATCATGGGAGAAGGTTATGACCATCGATACACATAACCGAAGAGAAGATTCAAGATGCTTCAGGAAGTTGAAACAGGACGATAGCTGCAAGAGGACGATAGCTGGGAGAAACAGAACGACCAACCTTTCTTCTTTTGGGACAGACTGGAACAACACATGGCTCCAGGAATGATGGAGTGGGAGAAAAAAATATCTTCGTTTTCCACCATTCGGGAAAATCAAACCCTAATCTTTCTCTCTCTCTCGCTGTAAATCCTCCTCTGCAACGTCTGTTCTCCATCATCCTTCCCTCACGCCACTACCAACCCTTACATACAGCTCCTCTGCACTTGGACAGCATCTTACCCCCTTACATCTTGAACTATTTCCTCCACAGTGTTTCCTATACGTGATATTCACCATTCATCATCTAACACCCCGTGTCACCACTACTACTACTACTAACTACTACCCCTACACTCTCACCATCTGGTTCTGACACCATCCACTCTCACCCTACTCACCACCACCACCACCACCCACCACCCGCGCTCTCGCGCTACCCGCTCACTACAAACACCTTAGTTGGTTACCCGCGGCTATAATATCCGAGCGGCGGTGGCGGCGGCGGCATTTTGGGGCGATGACTTAATTAGGTTCGATTCATCTTAAAGATGCTATTAAGGAGCGCCGGCCGGCGCCTGCCTCCCTCCCTCACCCTTCCTCCTCCTCCTCCTCCTCGGGGGAGTAGCTTTTTCCTCAAAAAGCGACGCCCTCTTGAAGGCGGCAAAGCACCTAGTCTACGACATCATTAATCTGAAATTGATAAATAAAGGTGAAATATGAAATTTTTTATATAAAGAGTAATCTCATCTGGTAACGCCTTCACAGACCCTTAACAACTTCGTCGTCAAATCCTTTCAGAAGTTCTTCTGAAATGGCTCCTCCTTCTTGAGGCTTCACGCACTGACAGACACCGGCTTCTTACTCCCTTTGTGATGCCAATGACGGCGTTGATCACTACGCCCACACACCACAGCCATTACGTTGCCGTCAGGTGGATAAGGCGATGGGGACGACGATAGTAACCATAGCCATGTCATTATTATTATTATGTTTGTGATTACTGCTTGTGTGATGAGGGTGGAGGGTTATACACGCGTGTTGTCCCGTCTCTTCACCTAATGGAAATGTACCATGTCTTTAACATGACTGCATACATACACACACACACACACACACAGTCTAAGCGAGGATATATGAGAGAGAGAGAGAGAGAGAGAGAGAGAGAGAGAGAGAGAGAGAGAGAGAGAGAGAGAGAGAGAGAGAGAGAGAGAGAGAGAGAGAGAGAGACTTCAATTTTTTTTCTTTTCTTTTTTACAAAAGTAAGAGTTATTTTGAGCTCCCGTAGGTGAAATGAGAGTCAATTATAAGACTTCCTTACTTCCCCATAAGTAAATCTTGAAGTTCCCTGTAGGTTTTACCCGGCAAAGTTCGGCTGACGCTCCGATCAAGTAAAGACATCCCAAGTTCAAACGCTCGCCACCTTAAGTCATGGCAAGTTCAAACTCGAGCCACCTTAAAGTATCCCAAGTTCAAACCTTCCCCAACACAAGTTATCACAAGTTTAATCATTCCCAAACTTAAGCCACCCCAAGTTCAAACATGCGCTACCTTGAGACAACCCAAGTTCAATTATTCCCCACCTTAAAACGACCCAAGTTCAAACACTCCCCACCTTAAGACATACCAAGCTCGAACACTCCCCAACTAAAGACATACAA
Organism: Panulirus ornatus; assembly: GCF_036320965.1. NCBI lineage: Eukaryota > Metazoa > Arthropoda > Malacostraca > Decapoda > Palinuridae > Panulirus > Panulirus ornatus. Next base: position 10,320,888 of record NC_092229.1, read on the forward strand.
AGGTCACACATTCACCAACTTCAGACTACCAACATCTGTCGATTTCTGCCTCTCGCTTCAACTTCCAGGCCATTAACAAAACGAAAACGAAAAATAAATAAAAAACAAACATCACGAAGAATACTACCATAACCATAAAACCAAAAAAAAAAGTTCTCATATTAAGACCCCCCCTCGCTCTAAGGTCAAACATCAAAAAGAGAGACTCACATCCAAACGTATCATTCCTTGATACACCCCAGAGAATGAAGACTTGATTCAAAGTGGAATTCCATCGTTTCGAAAGCAAATATATTCACAACTTTTAACCACACGAGTCGCTACGTTCTCCACAACCTCCCGAGGGTGTGTGGAGATATCAATACATCACAACCCCCTCCAGCTACGCAGGAATAAATAATTCTGTGCTCAAAATTTTTTTTTTTTTCTCTGCTGGCCAGAGGGATGTGTTTTCTCCTCCCCTCCGGTCATTTTCAAGAGAAGAGACCTCATTCATATCCACCAATTACTGTTCACAACTCGCCCGTGTCTTTAAGAACCTCAATCAGGCTGAATGCTGGGCTTCAATTAAGGGTGTGCCAATACAAACGTACATTAAGCATCTGAGAATATGGGGATAGGGGAGAAAGAATACTTCCCACGTATTCCCTGCGTGTCGTAGAAGGCGACTAAAAGGGGAGGGAGCGGGTGGCTGGAAATCCTCCCCTCTCGTTTTTTTTTGATTTTCCAAAAGAAGGAACAGAGAAGGGGGCCAGGTGAGGATTTTCCCTCTAAGGCCCAGTCCTCTGTTCTTAACGCTACCTCGCAAACGCGGGAAATGGCGAATAGTATAAAAAAAAAAAAAAAAAAAATATATATATATATATATATATATATATATATATATATTCCTATGAGTCCACGGGGAAAATGAAACACGATAAGTTCCCAAGTGCACTTTCGTGTAATAATCACATCATCAGAGGAGACACAAGAGAGAAATATAACAGTCAGTTGATATACATCGAAGAGACGAAGCTAGGACGCCATTTGGTAAACATGTGAATGTCTAAGTTGAAGTTACATTTCGAGGCTTTATTCTAAAATGAAACACGAGGACAGTCTCGTTAAAGGGTCATCCAGTCCCCTCCTACTGGATGGAGCGTAGTCTTGTAGCTGCAAGAGCCTTTACATCACTGAAAACGGGATCCCTGACTTTCCCTTCCCGCACCTCGTCCTTTTCCCACCATTTCCCTTCCCGCAGCCTCCCTCCGTCGTCAACACCCGCACAAAAGGGAACCACGCATCCAAAGTCGTGATCAGAAATGCAGCTTATCTGGGACATCCCGGCAAGAGAGGGAGCATGGGATGGGGTCCCATTAGCGGAGCTCGCGCCCTCTCTCGCTCCCCCACCACCACCACCATCACCATTATGGGGGAACGGTAAGCTGCTTACGGCCTCCTCACACAGGTGGGTAACATATTAGGAGAGGGGCAGTGTGTGTGTGTGTGTGTGTGTGTGTGTGTGTGTGTGTGTGTGTGTGTGTGTGTGTGTGTGTGTGTGTGTGTGATGTTACATATGTAGTGAGAGGAGGGAGTTCTTCACACCGTGGGGGCCCCATAATATCGTCAGAGAACATCAATATACTTTTAATTCATCCTTTCACAGTTTCCTAGCTAGGCCCCATCCTAAACCTCCACGTCTTTTGTCATTATCAAATGCATTTCTTCACACGTCTCGATGTCTAATGTCCCATTTCCCATTTACACTCGAGGCGTCTTGTGTGATAGGTGGGTGAAGGGGGCGGGGGGGACACGCAGTGTGCAGGGTGGTTTTGGAGGAGGCAAAGCCCAGACCGAACTGTGAGCACAATGCATCGACAGGGGAGGATGACAGGTGGGGACAAAATAGTGCCCAGAGATCCAGAGGGGCCTCGTCCCGTCGATATGGTGGGGGGACACGTACACACACACACCTTTAATGGCAGAGGCAAAAGCACACAGCGTAGGGCAACATAAGGCTGACACATATCAAATATGGGAGTGTATTTTACAGACAAGAGTATGCTGTATAGAATATACTGACGCTCGTAAGGGTCAAGGAATATCATAGAGTATATAAGGCATACAATTACAGGATGCCGTGACACTGGCAACAATACAGAGAGGGAGGGAGGAGGGGGTTTTAGGGTACAGCAAATACCATGAATATATAATTAAATGAACGGCAGCAAACTCTGGGTACGACAGACGAATATCGGCTACAGGGATCACCATCAATGAAATGGTAAGGTTCTCGTTACTTCAGGCACAGAGGCCTGATGACACTTGAATCTCAAGCACTCGAGAAGAGTATGCTAAAGTGTAAGTGCGTCTTACCCACGTGCAGAATCGAACCGAGACCAGGAGTGTTAGGCGTCACAGATGCATAACCACATCACTTGCTACAGCTTCGATGTCATCCACTGTAAAGTGTTTCGTCACTCGTTCCTCAAATCACTCACCTGCTGTATTCACTGGTCGTCCTGGCCGTCGCAAACGGGGAACTGCTCAATATCTCATCAAGTTCATCAGACCCATTTAGCAACGTAGCAATCATGCCTCTCCTAATGATCTTTATATTTTTTTTCCCTTGGACATCTTATCCGGCCGATGGAAAGCCATTTCTCTTGATTACCAGCGAATATTTCACGGCCTTAGCAATCCTTTTCTTCCTCCCGCTCACGGGTAATTGGTCGGAGGACCTATGTCAATTCCACCAAAATCCCCTTTTCAGGTTCACAGTCGTGCAATTTGTCTCCCCAGACGGTAGGTAGTCATAATAAGGCGGCCTTTCACTGTGTCCCATCTTCATTACCTCACATTCAGCCCGGGCTAAATTTCATCAGCCATGAAGCTAAACCACAGATGGAGCTTATCGAGGTGTGTGTGTGTGTGTGTGTGTGTGTGTGTGTGTGTGTGTGTGTGTGTGTGTGTGTGTCACCACTAGTCTAAATTCAGACTCCTTACTTTTTACTCTCATAATTCTATCGTCATGTTCAAGCGTACTCGGGGGCAAAAATAGACTACATAGACCACCAAGAATAAATTCAGACACCAATTTGAGCCTGGCCGAACCCCAGACGTTGCTGTGACCCACTGTGGAAACCACACCACGTACTTAAAAAGTCCTTCGTCTCCATCCACCTGGGCCAATTTCTATCCACTCAAGGCGTCGTCATCTTGTATCCACTTGTAGCTCCCCACAATGTCCTTTCGTCAACCCTCTGTTCCCACATCTACTTGAATCATCTACTTGTAGCTCCCAAACAGTGTGCCTCCGCCAACCCTCAGTCCTAGACAATGTCAAATGCCACCTCAGCAGCCACAGATCATAAAACATCCAACCAAACCTTCTCTATTCTTTTAGCTCAGTCCTCCCTCACTATCTTAACCCCCTAAGATGAATTACGCATGACCTCTTCACTTCCCTCTAAAACCCTTCCATGGGCAGCAGCATCATCTTTCCAAGTGTTTGCCCATCAGTTTAATAATGGTCGTGTCTCCAATGTTTTGCAGGACCGTGTAACTCGTTAGATATCGCAGCCTTAAATTCTTTTATCTTCTCGTAAGAGTCGCCTCCTCCCGTGGACTCTTACTGTTTAAGATGGAATGTTTCAACGCAAAATGGGGCGTCACACACAAAGTATTGTACCTCCAGGATATTCACGTAAATACAGTGTATATATACACACACATACACACACACACACACACACACATATATACATTTTCTTTTCTTTCATACTATTCGCCATTTCCCGCATTAGCGAGGTAGCGTTGAGAACAGAGGACTGGGCCCTTGAGGGAATATCCTCACCTGGGCCCCTTCTCTGTTCCCTCTTTTGGAAAATTAAAAAAAAAAAAAAGAACACAGCTTCATGCTAATACATTACGCATTCCTAAGCACGGTGATATAGTAATGTATATCGACACAGTTTTCTTAACATATGTGAGGCTGGTTGTCACATTCAACCTGATGCTTGCTATCACCACTTAGTCTTGGCAGTGTTCTCTCTAAGACAATCTCGCCTCGCTGTCTTCTCTCCTGTGCTATTCCGACTGACACCACACCATATCCACCCCAGACACCACACCATATCCACCCCAGACACCACACCATATCCATCCCAGACACCACACCATTCTGACCCCTCACCATTCATCTTTACATCGCACGCCTGGGGTATTTTCCTGTCCACTTCGAATCAAACCCTCCACCACGGAAATCAGGAAAGGCAAATTTGTTCTCCATATGTGATGGAGAGCCAGGCCACCGCAGGATCCGTAAGGCACCAACTCTTCGCCAGATTCCACAAGGGGAGGCATCCAATTCACGTGGACAGAGAAATCCACATGTATTTGTTTATAAACGGCGCTGGAGTTAAAACCATCTCAAAACACATGTAGTCATTACTGAGAGAGAATTAACGCATTCTCCAGTCGATGCCGATCATAATGAATTGTTAATGAGCCGAGAATGCGTTATGATTGTGTATATATATATATATATATATATATATATATATATATACTATGATAATATATATATATATATATATGTATAAAATCCATCCCTCATTACACGTCATGATAATTATCATGTCGCCCCGCTAATTACAATTAATCGCTCACACGCGCCTCGCTCCAAGTGGTTTAGGTTCTTATCATACCGCCTTATAATGTCTTATTATCATTTATCTTGCATTCCTCTGAAGCCCTTGGGTACGACCCTTGGGGCACAACGAACAGTACGACCCTTAAGGACAACGACAGGTCGACCCTTGAGCACGACGTCAGTACGACCCTTAACTATGATGGCCTGAACTTCAGACTGAATCGAAGGCCTTAAGGGTCAGAACAAAGACCACAGAGATGATCATATACTCAAGGGGTCCTCTTACCTTAAAGGTCATACTATAAGGTCGCTTTTCGAGAGTCCGAGTCGTTGAGTTCAAGGGTCGTCCTGTCGTGTTCAAGGCTCGTATCGTAAGTCTTCAAGGGTCGTCTTTTGGAAAACCTCCACAGTCCTACATTGACAGTACCGCTCGTCCACGTCAAGTAGTGCAAGTTAGTGTAGTGTCAAGTTAGTGTAAGACGAACTACACCGTCAGTAGTGCAGTCGGGTGTAGCACACTTTCACAACTACACCCCCGAAACTACACCGCCTCTTAAGACATGTGCCGTGGTTCACAACACACACATCATCTACCCACTCCTTACACCACACACCAGACATACTTCACCACACGAAACCTCACGCCACCTCGCCCCGCACCACACACACACACACACACACACACACACACACACACACACACACACACGCCTCTTTAACAAGATCGTTTGAGACGCCCTACGGTGGCATCTGACGAGCAAATGTAATTGACGAGAGAGGGTAATTGGGCGGAAGGTGCACCACACGGACAGATCATCTCAAATCGGGGGGAAAGTGCGCCTATCGGAAGACTTACATGATATCGGGCGAGAGCTGAACCTTTCACGTACAGATTACCTGAAATCGGAGCGAGAGAGCGAGACCTCACGAACAGACCATCCTTGAGAACGGACGGGACCTGCGCCTCACGGACGGATCAAACTCATTCCAAGAGGTAAACTAAGTTAAACCTTCCGGATACATCAACCGGATATATATATATATATATATATATATATATATATATATATATATATATATATATATATATATATATATATATATATATGAATACAACCCGGATATTGACCGCCAAAGTCAGATAATCACAAAGTCGGACGGAAGAAGACGCGAGTCACAGACCCACAGACGGAACGGGTGGCGAGGGATGGGACAGCCGATTTATCCGCACACGTCTCGTGAAAGGTGAAGGACGAGAGAGAGAGAGAGAGAGAGAGAGAGAGAGAGAGAGAGAGAGAGAGAGAGAGAGAGAGAGAGAGAGAGAGAGAGAGAGAGAGATCATACGGCCTCCTCCTTCCCCTCCTGCTGGGAAGGGGGAGTAATAATGATACATCAGACCTCCAGACCTTCCTTCCTCCCTCCCGCCCTCCTCTTTCAGGAGACCGGAGAGTCAAGTACTTCCTCTCCTTATGGCTGTGAAGACATAACAACGCGCCTCTCCCAAGGCATTAGAAGGAGTCGTAGAGAATTGCTCACGAAAACACACACACACATGGAGGAACCCAGGCTCACTCACTGAGGGAGAGGGACACCCGGAGAATGGCAGTGAATAAAGCAGCGACGCGAAGACGAGGAAAACACAACGGAACATCAACTCGATGGCCAAAAAATCGCTGCCAGTCGGATCGACAAATGACTGGCGGAACCTGGCACACCAACACCCTTCTAGAACGATCAATGCTGGAGAATAAAAGCTTCAAAGTATCGATTGGCGTATATATATATATATATATATATATATATATATATATATATATATATATATATATATATATATATATATATAAACAGAGAGCACAACGATGTTTCCAAACATAGAGGAACACTCGCGTGATAAAAAGCAGAGATGGGGAAAGGAGGGGAGATAGATAAATAGATAGAGAGACAGGGAGAGGAAGCATGGAAGTGCCCAGGTGACGACGGAAGGGAAGCCACGCATCGATGCGTCTCGGAAGCCTGGTCCGCGCATGCGTCAGGCCAGATGAGGGACGGAGGCAAAAAGAAAAAAAGGAGGGAACGTTCTTACGGTTCCTTCCACGAACCCGATTTCTATAATTCTAGACAAATCGTCATTCACCATACAAACTCTTGCACCTCGTTTCATCATACACATCGAAACGAAGAAAAGGACGAATCGGCGTTAAATTCACCAGACGCTGGTGGTATACGACGTCTTAAACGTCGATGATACGAGAGAAATCATCATTACAACGAGTTAAGTTAGGGAAGACGCAAGTCTTACGCGCCAAGAAACCCGCGCGCACTTGCGCAGTAGGTTACACGTTGTACCACGTCCGCGCAGGGGGGAGGGGTGGGGATATAAGCCTTCTAGTGAAGACTCAACAGGTGCCTCACTGATCGATACGACTCGGAGGGAGAGGCGACGAAAGATTCTGACACGGGGAGCCTGGGCGAACGCTACTGACGAAGAAGCTACACGAACTCGCTCGATCCTCTCTCTCTCTCTCTCTCTCTCTCTCTCTCTCTCTCTCTCTCTCTCGGCAGACGAAGGGATCCAGAGTGTCCCCCCCCCCCTTTGGCGATCTGGGAAGGTACCTAGACACACACACACTCTATGGGAGTGGAATGGGCCTGGTCCACGCACTCGTGGGGCGTCTCATGGGGATCTTGGAGGAGAGAGAGAGAGAGAGAGAGAGAGAGAGAGAGAGAGAGAGAGAGAGAGAGAGAGAGAGAGAGAGAGAGAGAGAGAGAGCCTTTTCAAAAAATGGGAAGGACTTAATGCTCATACATTAAAGACTCGAGGTTGGTCGTAGCTGAGATCGACCCGAAGGCTGTCCGTAGTGTGGAGGTGGAGGCGAAGCGAAGGCTTGTCCGTAGCGTCTGAGGCCTGAAACCTGGCTCTAACGATGCGTGTCAGTCTCTACGTAATGAGTCGTCAAGCCTGTTCGTGATCAACCGAGTTGTTAAGCCTGTCCGTGATCAACTGAGTTGTTAGGTCCGTTCGTGATCACACGATCCACAAAGCCCGTCCGTAACGGGACGAGTCAAGGCTGTCCGTGATCACACGAGGCGTTGAGGCTGTTCGTGAATGACGTCGTCAGAATTGGCCCGTGACCATGACGAGCAGTTAAGGCCACCTGTGCTCAGATACGGGGGTCACATCTGTCCGTGATCAGATGAAAAGTCGTGGCTGTCCGTGACGAGGAGACTCAAGCATGTCCACAAGCTAGACTAGACTTGAAGCTTTATTTCTGCCATCGATAAAAAACACATCTCTTAAAGGAGGAAGACTCACGTCTGTGATGTCGAACTCAAGTCTGACATGTGGAGAAAAAAAAACTTGAAATAACCGTCCGTGATGGCGTGAATTCACCTGTCCGTGACAACAAGAGAGTTCACACCTGACGGTGATCACACAATCTGTCCGTGGTAGCAAGAGCGTTCACACCTGTCCCGTGATGAGGAGGCAAACCCGCCAAGGGTCTGGCGAGGGCTGTAGACACACGGCCGTCCGTGACTTAAAGGAGGAATCGCCCAGTGTCCGTGGCTGAAGGAGGACTTACACAAATTTCCGTGACCGGAGATAAAATTGGCGGACTGTCCGTTACGGGGAGGATTTACGGACGTCCAGAGGCCTTTACGAGTGTCCGTGATCGAAGGGGGGAGGGAATTCACGAGCGTCCGTGATCGTAGAGGGTGGTTGGGGGGGGGGGATGTAACCGTGGTGGTGGCGGTGGTGGCCAGCCCCGGGGGCGGAGCGACGCCAAGAAAATCAATGCTGGTTGAATTATAAATAAAGGAAGGAGGGAAGGGGAGGTGGGGAGGAGGACAAGAGCCTGAAGTAACAGGTAGAGGGGAGAGAGTCGCATGGGAGGAGGAAAGGTGGGGAGGAAGAAGAGGAAGAAGAGACAGGGGTGGTTGGAGGGAAGTGAGGAGAAAGATATGGAAGAAGGGGCGAAAGGAACCAAGTCTTAACGAAAAACCGAAGCGAGGGGGAAGAACAGAAACGAAGGGGGGTGATAAGCCAAGAAAGTGGGACGAGGAGGAATAAAAAGGGGAAAGA